>NW_003852460.1:8619285-8628849 GCF_000181295.1 Otolemur garnettii | reverse complement strand
TAGTCATTTATTTATAGAGTGGTCAGGCTTTCTAAGCCTTAACCTTTTCTGGCAATCTAGTGAATCATGGTCACCTACGTCCAATCCTTACATAGCGTTTTCTTCTGTAATTTTCTCTGAAAATTTCTGTGACAACTTTTTCTTACTTGATTGGAGGAGGTGACCAATCATCTTTGCCCAGGACTGAAGGGTTTACTGAAACATGAGACTTTCAGTGCTAAACCTAGGAAAGCCCCCAGGGTGTCTGAGCACCTTAGATTCTAGGCCAGTGGTTCTCAACTCTCATTAGAAGGTCTGGGGAACTTTTCGAACATATCAGAGCTCAAGCTCCACCTCCAGAGATTTGGATATAATTGGTCTGATTCAATTGGGGATCCTGCCTCATCATTGATATTTAAAAAATAATTTTTCCCAAGTGATCTTCATGTTTAGCCAGGGTTGAGAACCACCATCTTGTACCTTCTATCTAGTTTGAAACACCTCGTGCATCATTTTACTGCTCATTTTGACCTACTGGAATTCAGTAAAACTTGAATTTGACAAGTAGGAATCCCAGTTCATTAAGGTGCAGTATTTCCAGTAATATATATATATATATATTTTTTTTTTTTTTTTTGCAGTTTTTGGCTGGGGCTGGGTTTGAACCTGCCACCTCCGTCATATGGGGCTGGTGCCTTACTCCTTTGAGCCACAGGTGCCACCTCCCAGTAATATTCTTTGGGGCAGTCATGTACATCATTTTTGAGCATATTATGGTCTTTGTTGTTTTTTAGCATCATTGTGCTCTCATGACTTTTCATATAATTTTTTTCTGATGCTTAAATCATTACATTTGTTAGTGAGAATTGGTTTAAGCTGGCCTGTTTGTCTAGTTAGCACTATCTTTGAAAGCATTAAAAGTCCTTGGTGATAGCAAAGTGTTCCAGACTTATCTTGATTTTTCCTGCCACAGATATGGAATTAATAACTTTCCAAGGATCCCTGGTTCTTTTATTTTTATTTTTTTATTAAATCATAGCTGTGTACATTAATACTATCATGGAGTACAGTGTGTTGTTTCTATATACAGTTTGAAATACTTTCATCCAACTGGTTAACATAACCTTCATGTCATTTTCTTAGTTATTGTGTTAAGACATTTATATTCTACATTTAGAAAGATTCCCATGTACCCTCATAGGATAAACCATAGATGTGATCCCACCAATCACCCTTCCTCCATCCATCCTTACCCCTCCCTTCCCTTCCCCTCCCCTCCCCTCCCTCTTCCCTTTCTCTGTATTCTTGGGCTAAAATTGGGCTGTAGCTTTCCTATGAAAGCTATAAATTAGTTTCATAATAGGGTTGAGTACATTGGATACTTTTTCTTCCATTCTTGAAATATTTTGCTAAGAAGAATATTCTCCAGCTCCATCCATGTAAACATGAAGGAGGTAAAGCTTCTGCACAGCCAAAAACACAGTAAATGAAGCAGGCAGACAGCCCTCAGAATGGGAGAAGATATTTGCTGGTTATGTCTCTGACAAAGGTTTAATAACCAGAATCCACAGAGAACTCAAACATATTAGCAAGAAGAGAATGAGTGATCCCATCTCAGGGTAGGCCAGGGACTTGAAGAGAAACTACTCTGAAGAAGAGAGGCGCATGGCCTACAGATATATGAAGAATTGCTCACCATCCTTAATCATCAGAGAAATGCAAATCAAAACTACTTTGAGGATGCCTGGTTCTTAGAGAAAGTTTTTGAGACCACAATCTTGGCTATAGGGGGGCACATCAAGTTACTGTCTCTGAGTACTGGTAATCAATAACTATTGGGCCCATGATCTTGTCTGAAATTGAAATTCTTAATTTTCTCATACAGTCTTTATGCATATCATCATCCATTGTAGATAACTTTTTTATCTTTATTTTATTGATTTTCTCTCTTCAAACTGATATAACAATACCCTTTGTACTTTTTTCAAGCATAAAAATTCCATCACTTCTTCCTGTACTCTGCTTCCAGATTTCTACTGTGAATCAGGAAAGCTATGTGAACACACTTCATGTCTTTTCTGGTTGTGCTCAGAGGCAAGGGGGAACAGCCCATTCTCTTTTCTAGGCCCAGACACTATTTCCTTTTATGGTTTGATAATTTCTCCATTCTCTAATCCGCATATTTTCTGAAGTGTCATCATATTTAGCGTGTTTCTTTGTGATAGCCAACTGAGTTCTATATGCAAAGTGGAAAGTGGATGTTCTTCTGAAATAAGAGGAAGTAGCTATTCGGTTGTCATTTTAAAAGAGGTAGAGATGTGCGAGCAGAACCCTTTTTTAGTTCTCTTATCAGCTGATAATTTGTATCTGAGGCTACAGATTCAGGATATGGGTCAGAAATTGGGATCAGAAAGATGGCCACTAATGACAGGGATCATAAACCAAAGTTCAAAAATAAAACCTATGTAAATGTTATTTTAGTGAGTTTTAACCTTATCGTGGGTTGTTTTGTAGGGAAGGCAATGGGAGAGAGAAGATGAGATGACATACCTAAGAAGGCAGTCCCTTTTGTAATCTTTTTGACTTGATATTAGACCTAAGTCTTATGTTTAAAATCACTCTGAGAAGATATTAGGCAAACCCTTATTATCCAAAGGATTTCCCTCATTTGGGATCCTGAGTTTTGTCAAGTCACTTTAGATCAGCAGTAAAATCCTCTTGAGAGCTTCTAGATTTTTCTTCACAAGGAACCGTGGAGCATACTATTTATTTGTGGAACTCCCAGTCCTAGTTCTTCAGGACTCCTTCATTTGCTGATCTAAAGATAGTAAAAAAAAAAAAAAAAGGCTCTTAAAAATACATGCGTTATTGATTTTGGAATGTTCTGGTAAATGCCAATCTGATTGATGTCATTTACATAAGAGAGGTTTTGGCTCAAGCCCCGAAGTGATTTTAGCCAAGAGGAAATAGAGTATCTAGTAAATAATGTGGAGCTCAATGATAATTATTGTCACTAATAATATGAGTAGAAATAATCTACCTCTCCGTTGAGGTAAATTTCTAACAGATAAATCCAAGTGAAATTTGATATCACGATAGCAGCTTTGGCTTCATTGTTTTTGACTTTTATTATAGGAGCATTTTCATTTGTATTATTTTGTTAGTTTCCTTTGTACTTTGACTTATTTAGATGAAAACACTGACACGTTAGTGATTTAAGGAACAGTTTAATCAATATGCACACTTATGTTTCAGACTCATAAATTTAGGTGGTATTTTTCTGGATATATTCTGGGAAGACACATTGTTTTTGTTTGTAGTAAGATGACAAAGCTGTATTGTTTGAGGGAGATATATATATATATCTCCCCCAAATATATATAACTTATATATATAATGTGCTCATTGTAAAAATGTTGCAACTATATGAAAAGTGGATTTTAATGAGGAAAAATTCAAAGTATATGGCAGGGTCCATATAGTATATGTATTTTGCCTTATTTTATCTAAAAATCAATAAAAATGGGCCAATAGCACATCAGATGAAGAGCCAGTTTTCAGAAATAGAGCTCTATGAAAGTTTATTTGAATATAAAAACATTATATAATAATCATAAACTTACTATTTAGTTACTAATAACCTTTATATCTATGTGTATTTCTTTCTTTATCTTTGCCTTTGGGGGCTTCAAAAGGTTTTCGTAAAGATCAGGATGTGCCCACTTCTTCTAACTTTAAGATTTTAATATGCAAATGAAGAAAAGCTCCACACTTTCCTCCTAGGGTTAGAATGAAGTTTTATTAGCTACCAATAAATTGTTTAGCCCAGGGTCTGTCTAATGGTGGTAGGCTTTCATTAAATTTCACTAAAATCTCCATTAGCATTATATATAAACTTTATCATCATTACTATTATCATGACCATGACCAACAGCAACTCTACCACCCACCACGACTATTATCACCACCATTATCATCATTGTTATCATCTTTTGATACTTACTTTGGGAGAACTAAAGGGAATCAAATGGACATTGCTCTCTATGTTTTTTCAAGTCTCTTTTTTTCTTTCCTCTTCCCCATAGTAAATCTATGAGTCACTGGCCATGCCCTTGTCTACAAGTCGCAGAATTTTCTCTTGTGTAACATTAATTTTTACTTGTCTTATTCCTAATGCTTCATCTTAAGTATAGGGAAGGAAAGAACACTCTTGTCTCTCAGGATCAAAAATAGCTGATGCTGCAGTGTTTGGAATAAAAAAGCTTAAAAGGACCTTGTATATAGAAGTGGTTTGTACAATCTTCTCTCCTGAATTCATGCCAATGGATATTTTTATCCTGTTAGGAAGTAACTAAAAGGTTCATTCCACTTTGCCTACTGGCCTCCGTAGTGCATATCTGACAGATGCTTGTGATTGTGAGTAAAAGTCATTTTCTCCCCCTGGTGGCAAAAAGAAAAACTAACAATAGTGCTCTTTATAGGAGGGTATTGATAGGATCTGGGATATGTAAATATTGCCTTGTCCTTTCAGCCAGTTTCTTGTGAGATTTTTGTCTCATACCCCCTTGGTTGCTTTTGTTCTTTTGACAATAACTAAATTGTGTCTTCTGTGGCCATTGGGATGAAAAAGACCTGACAAATTGGCATAACATTCTGCTTCAGAGGTGATTTGAAGAGTACATTATTTCAGGGGGATCATAACAATGTCTTCAGCATATTAGTCAAGTAACTAGGTTTTAATCCTTGTGAGCATAGGAGTAGATGTTGGTTTTATTTTATTGATTGCTTCTTAACTGAGGGAAAACAATTCTAAATACATATGTAATGCACACACTTAAACTCAGTAGACAAAAACTTGTCTTTTTAATAAACGGAGTTTGGTGACTGTCTTTTTGACACAACACTCACAATCCTCTTTGGAGCACTGCTTTGGGGCCAGGCCCCATGATGCTGCTTGATCAAATAGATCATCATTTAATCAATCCTTACAACAATTCTATGAGGGAGGCATTATCACATCTATGCTTTAATCATGTAGACACTGCTACCTGAAATCATATGGGTAGTATAATGGTTTGGGGCAGAGTGAACCATCCTCTACACCAGTGATTCTCAATGGGAATGCTATGGCCCCCAGAGGACACTTGACAATGTCTGAAGACCATTTTAGTTCATCACACATGGGGTTACTACTTACATGTAGTGAGTGGAGACCAGGGATGCTGCTCAATGTCCTATAATGCACAGCTCCCACAACAAAGAGGTACCCGACTGCAAATATCAGTAGTCACAAGACTTAGAAAACTTGTGCTAAGGTAGCACTACACACAGTGTGGTCCACAGAGCAGCAATATTTTTGACACTTAGGAGTTTCTTAGAAATGCAGAATCACAGGCCCCATCCAAGACTGAGTCAACCAGAAACACTAGGGGTGGAACCCAGGAATTTGTGTTTCCACAAACCTCCTAGGTCTTTCTTGCACACCCAAAGTAGGAGAAGCTCTTTTCTAAAACACCAGACCGTTCTGTGTCTTATTGAGCAGGACACAATTGTATGGTTTCCTCATCACTTTCCAGTGTTCCATTGTCAAATAGAAGTTTGTCTTCAGGCATCCAAAAGGGGAAAGTCTGGCATATACTAGGAACAAGTGTGACTCATGGGGAAATCAGTGCAATTACAAATTCAGGAACCACGCCCAGCTGAAAGTCTAAGAAGGTTCTTTTTGTCTTGTTTTCTCTACTTAAGGAGGGAAGTCTTAGAGACAAAGTCTAGGTTCAAAAAAAAATGCCACCATATATGCAAGTTTGGTTTGGAGTTTGATTATCTAAAATTAAAGTTAAGATTTTGGTAAACACCTTTTGAAGAGGATAAGAGCCACAGGATGCTAAATTTCAAAATACATTGAGTTTCAGGTTTGCCCGCAACCTCAAACAAGTTATCTTCTCTATTTGTGCATTTTTCTATTCACAGATTGTCTCTGGAAGCCAGTGAAATAATTATTTTTATCTGAGTCTCTTTTCAAAAATTTTTTATCACATGGCATTTTGTGTGATTTTTGTGAGGTGTACATTATAGGAAAGGATAATTGTGCAGGATAGAAATATCAAAACATCAGTGTTCAGGTAGTTTGTAATTTAATGTCACAGCATTCTCTGACTCATTTCTTCAACAACACTGCTAGAATGCTAAAAAAAAGCATGTTGTGCAAATCTGAAAAAAACAAATATCCCTTAATTTAGAGTCATTATATTCTGATTGATTCCTTTAACTTTTGAAAGTTAAACTTTTTATAAAACATAAAGAGGGTTTTCTAACTTATTTATTTTTTCTTCAACATCTATAGTATGGTTAGAATAAAATGAGTATTCTTTTTAAGTATTCTACACAATGTTGGCTATGTTAACTTCATCTAGGTGGTAGAGAAATTGCCTCATATCCTTCTATTGGGATACATATTCACTAGTTGGGATACTTGGAAACCATATTTTTAAAAACAGCCAAGTTTAGGAACCTGCATTAATTTCTTAATGTCAGGGAATCAAACCAATGCATCTTAATTATGCTTTAATTTTTTTGATGGCAGCATATTTACTGTAAATATTTCATCCTATCAAGTGATCAGAAGTATAAGTCAGTGAACCTGCAGGCTAACATATGTGTAGAAATTTGACAAGAATTTAAACAATTAACTCACTAAGCCATTTGTATAATCTCTGTGCATGGTTGCTGTAACTCTGCTAAATGAAAAAAAAAAGCAAACCATGTTATAGGCTGAGAATTTGGGGATAGAGGTATAATTGTAGATGATTTAATTTAAAATGACCTTTGTTGATCAGGCACTACTGAGGAAGGCTGAGAAACAGATGCATAAATTTTCCAGATAACATTTTAAGTATTGACTTCCCTTTTCCTTAAAATTATTAGCATAAAAATCTAAAACCATATACAGTGGTGATTTAAATAGAATGAATTACCTATCTACCCTGCACTCAGAGCTGGACTGGTCAGTAAACCATGGGAGGCTTCCTTGGCTTCTGAATGCAGTGGCCTCAGAAGGTCTCTTCTTTTCTTGATGTAGCTTAGTCTTTACTTTGGATGTCACCTAGCAAACTTTGCTGTGAGCAGGAAGCCTCCAGAGAGACTTGAGATGTATAGGAAGGTTGTTTAGTCCCAAAGTCCAGCTGCTCTCATTGTTTTTTTTTTTTCCCTGTCCCTCATTTGTCACTATCCTTCATCCCATCTCACAGATTTCTACTGCTTGGCTCTGAGGATAGAATTTAAGGCTCCCAAAGGAAGCCAGATAACCAAGATCATTAAGTAACTCTAGTTATAAACACAATATGAAATCTGTCAGCTATGCCTAGGGAGGGTGTCTCAGAGCTTCCAGAAGAAAGATCAGGAGAAAACTTTTGGTTATTTCTGGATTTAAGATTATGTTCTAGATAGTTCAAGCCCCTAAACAAGACACAGATGAGTAAGTAGAGGCATTTCTGTTATAACTTTTTAAGGGCCTGAAAATATAAATGATTTTCTTTGTTGTTAAAGGATTTATTTGTTAAATTTGATGGCACTTATTATTTCTGGTATGAGTTCATAGAATTTCATGTTCTTCAAAAACTTAATTTGTTTACAGATTTATCCTTGACATCTTTGAAGGGTTCCAATAGACTCCAGTTTCTGGAATACATTATCTTTTCCTATTCCAAACACAATAGTTACCAAAAAATTTATCTAGAGGATTTTTATCATGTGGTAGCCTGTATTGATGGACTTTTTATTTTCACTTATCCCTATATTGATGTTCTTGATAACATGAAGAAACAAATCATCACTGATGTCTCCCACTGGTATATGACTATAGATTAAATAACGTGCTAGCACCCTCTAATTCTGATGTTGGGCTCAGCCTTTTGGCTGGCTTTGGCCAGGAGGGAATGTAGAAGTGATAGTGTGCCAATTCTGATTGAGCCTAGACCTCAAAAAACATTGCTTATTCCCACTTGCCTACTGTGTTTCTTCCATGGCCACGAAAGGACATTTCTGTCTTGGACTGCTGATCCTGGGAAGGGGATGAGAGACACATAAAATAGAGCTGCATACCACCCAAACCAAGCCTAGAGCATAGCCCCCTGTAGATGCATGGGCTAGCCCATTCATGATCAGCCAACCACCAAACTCTCAGTAGTTTGTTACACAGCAACAGCTGACTGATACAGTAAAGAAAAACAGAATTTTATAGGTGAAGATAATAATACTGACAAAACCATAAAGAGAAGGGTCCATCAACATGTCGGATTATTAGAAAGCTGGCATGGGTAGAGTAGAATATACTTGTGAGAAAGAGTCAAAACTAAAACTGGATAGAGAGTGTTGACCCAATTATAGATGAGTTTAAAGGCCAGTCAAAAGAATCATCAAATCATATTGTATGGAGGTGTCATAGAAATGATCTAGGGCCAAGCCTTCATCTATTACGTGAGAAAAGAGGTTATATGATACGTTTACACAAACAGAGTGAATTAGTGGTCACACAGTACTGAGACCTAAGTCTTAAATATTTGTGCTTGATGTAATAAGAAAGAGAGAATAGATGGATGGATGAGGGATTTAAAGAAGGTAAATATAGCCATGAGTTAGCAGGAATGGTTTGGCCTTTTCTAAGCATATATCTTATGAGGCTTTTGTAGTGTGGTGGGACTGATCATGAACTTTGGGACAGAAAATGGTTTGGGGGAATGGAAACAAGGAAGAAGGGGAGGGGTGAAAAAGAATTTTGGAGAATGAAAAAAATGCAGAGTTATCTATAGATGAAACTATTGTTCTCTCTTGGTTACAACCCATTTTAATGAGGCCTCATTAAAAATAACTATGCCCATGAAGGATCTTACTGGGGTAAAGAAAGTATTCTAAGACTGATCAGTGGTGATGGTAGTACCACTTGGTAAATTTACTAAGTATCATTGAATTGTAAACTTGAGATTGATGAATTTTATAATATATTAAATGTATCTCAATAAAGCTGTTAAACAAACAATGAAGGTACCCCACCAGTTATATTCCATAGTCCCTGGAGGGGGCTGTTTTCATTTGAACACATAATCTTATCAAGTCCAAGTGACATCCTTCCCTTCTTTCTCAGCTAGCACTATACACAGCAAATCCTTGAGATGCCTACATGTGCCCCACAGTCTAGAGCCATCACTGTGCACAAGCCAATGGTACTTCACACAAACACAGGGAAGCACTCTTCTTTTCCATCTCGGCTCACACTTTCATTGAGATGTAACTCCTGTCCATCATGAAACAGTCCCTTTTGTCTCAGCAGGAGGCCTCACTTTTCCTAAATCTCAGACATATGTCCACAGGCTAAACTAAGGGATTAGTTCCTGAAGCAGACCCTGGTCTCTTCTTCTCAAGCCTCCCTTCTAGTTGCCATTCTTCCTGTTTTTTCTGTCTTGAACCCATCTCTCTCATTTTCATATGACCCCAGCCTAATCCTAGCAAATGCTTACCACTTAACATTTGCTCATGGGGGGTTATTCAAAGATAACATTGAGATAAGTTTTCTTCTGGATGTTAAGTAAA
>NW_003852460.1:8599218-8619203 GCF_000181295.1 Otolemur garnettii | reverse complement strand
GCTGGCCCCATATGCTGGAGGTGGCAGGATCAAGCCCAGCCCTGGCCAAAAACTCAGCAAAAAAAAAAAGCATTATCGAGATATCATCCATATACCATACAATTAACCCATTTAATGTGTAGGATTCAATGGATTTCTTACCTAGTTATGCATCTATTAACACAATCAATTTTTAATCATTTTCATCACTCCCAAAGAAACCCCATATCCATTAGCACTCGAATCCTATTTTTCCCATTGTTCTAGCCCCTGGTAATTACTAACCTGCTTTCTGTCTCTATAGATTTTAGGCATTTCATATAAATGAATTCATACAGTACATGGTCCTATGAGACTGGCTTCTTTCACTTGTTATAATGTCTCTATGTTTTTTTTTTTTTTTTTGGCCAGGGCTAGGTTTGAACTCGCCACCTCCCATATATGGGGCCGGCGTCCTACTCCTTTGAGCCAAAGGCACCGCCCTCTATGTGTTTTTGATTCAAGTAAACTAACACAGAACTTCAGCATCTATTTTGTGTGGGGTAGCAGTTAGACATGGAGCTTACCATTCAGAGAGAGTAAACCAACAAGTAAGTGATGAATCACAATTCAGCTTAAAAGGATGGATTGTTTGGAGTGTACAAGTGTAAGCATGGGACGAGGGACTCACATGGAAAGAGTTCTACTCTGCAGCCTGTCAAAGTACCAAGGTGTCGAATCAGACAAAGTCTATTGATTGTGCTTTATTGGGTTTGCTAGATGTGAATGTCTTGGTGATGATCACAGTTTTACCATGGAGGCAAACTGAGGTGTTGGAGAACTCATTCTGTCCTTAACTCTGACACTTAGTGCCTTGACCTTAGATATGCTATAAGACCTCTCTAGGCTTCCCTTGTCTCACTAGCAGGGGTGGAGTTGATGGTCTTTGCTTATATTCCACAGGTCTTAGAAGGATCAGATCAGACAGTATATGGGATAGGACTTTGTGGTTTTTATAATGACACCCATGCGTGATTTTAACAATTGTGCTGCACACAATAAACATTTTGTTGTAATAAATTGTGATCTCATATATATTAGTTTTCTATTGCTGCCATAAAAAATTACTACAAATTTAGTGTCTTAAGGCACTACAAATGTATTATCTTATAGTTTTGTAGGTTAGAAGTCTCACACAGATCTCACTGGGCTAAAATCAAGGTGTTAGGAGGCTCCAGGGGGAGAATCTCTGCATTTTGAGCTTCTAGAAGCTTCCCATATTCAAGGAGCTCTTGGCCCTTTCTTCTATCTTGAATGTCAACAATGTTGCATCTCTCTGTGCCTTTGTGCTTTTCTACCATCACTCTTTGACTGGGAAAGGTTCATACTTTAAAAGAGTCATGGGATTAGATTGGTCCCAACTAGAGATAATCCAAACTACTCTCCTCCAAATCCATATTCTTAATTAGAAAAGGGCTGAGGCCCTTTTCCCATGTAGGGCAACATATTCATGGGTTTCAGGGTTTAGTTTGTGGTCATCTTTGGAGCTCATCTTTTTGTCAATAGATAAGTTTCTAGTAATGCTCTCCTTACCTCATTCCACTGCATTTGTGAATGTACACATGATTGTATCCTCATTTGTTCTCTCTTATATTTATAGCCTTTTCTTTTTCTTTTCATGCTATATCACTGTTATTCCTTTTTTTGCCATCTCCTTTTCCTTTTGCTACACATTTCATTTTTCCTTCATTATTATAATTTTTCCTCCTTTAATATTTTCTTTATAGTTCTTATTCATTTGGCTATTTGTGCTTGTTTTGGACTTGTTTTATCTTCTCATCCCCTTCTCTCTAATTTTCTTATCGCTTTCCTTTGAGCCCAGTTGGTCCCTGTTTTTACATAGCGTTGACCCAATCTCTTTTTCTGTCCTTCTTAGCTTCCTCTCCTAACACTTTGTGTCTTGCAGAACTCTTATCTTCATGCACACACACAATTTAATTTTCACGGCTCTTTTGCCCTGACTGTGCAGTTTATATTTTGTCAAATGTGAGAGACAGGGAAGCAGACATAGAGAAACCTCACAACACAAGCTTGTACAGATCTGCCTTAAAATGCCCCAAGTTTCACAGCCAAGCTCGAGCCTGCTGGAAACCTTAAACAAAAGGTACATGATTATTGATTACACATATGTAAATATATAGGTATGATCAATAACAAGGGTCAGAGCAGCATTTGAGTAACTGAATTATGTGGGATGGATGAAGTTCTTTTTGGTGTAAAATTTTCCAAATTTATGATAACAACAGTAACCACAAGCCTGTCAGATATAAACATTCTGTGTCATTGCTTTTTCAATTTATGTTTATTTTGTGGATTCTAATAAAGTGAGTAGTATATCAATTACATAATTTTCATTTATGAACATTGCAGAGCACAGTGTTACTGATAATGAAATGGCATGGTATGTGTACTACTCAGGTTCTCAGTCTTTTTAGACCACAGACTTAATCTGTTCAGAATAAGATTTAAGTTATACATTTTCTCTCCAGAGAAATTAATGCGCATGAACAAAATTTTGCATCCATTTTCTAGAGGTTCAATTCATAAATTTCTTCTACATGTATTTACTGAGCATTTACAAAATGAGCAAAACAGAGCTAGGCACTATGGATACTTCAATGTATAAAACAAAATTATTTTAAAGAGATTATGCTATGGAATAGGGATATTGATAAACTAATAAATATATAATGTGCCAGGTGATAATGTAGGTTGGTGCAAAAGGAATTGCAATTTTTACATTGTTGAAATTTGCTGTTTGATACTGGAATACATTCTTAAATAAATGTAGTTGGGTTATACATCATTTAAATACACATTTCTCACTTTATGGTTTTTTGCTAATAACTCATTGCTTCCTGTTTATGTTATATTTATTTTGTACTATGGAAATGATATTAGACAAAAAGTAAATTCGAGTGGTTTTCTTATTAGAGTTCAAAATGTATCATAAAGTGGTAGAGACAACTCGCATCATCAACAAAGCATTTGGCCTGGGAATTGCTAACAAATGTATAGTGCAGTGGTGGTTCAAGAAGTTTGGCAACAGAGATGAGAGCCTTGAAGATGAGGAGTATAGTGACAAGCCATGAGAGGTTAACAAGAACCAATTGATAGCAATCATCAAAGCTGATACTGTAACAACTACATGAGAAGTTGCCGAAGAACTCAATGTCCACCAGTCTATGGTCGTTGAGTATTTGAAGCAAATTGGAGAGGTAAAAAAGCTTGATAAGTGGGTGCCCCATGAGCTGACTGAAAATCAGAGCAATTGTCATTTTCAAGTGTTATCTTCTCTTATTCTCCATAACAGCAATGAATATTGCAGGTCACAATTGATTGGATCATGACCTGCAATGAAAAGTGGATTTCATACAATTGGTGATGACCAGCTCAGTAGTTAGACTGAGAGAAACCTTCAAAGCACTTCCCAAAGCCAAACATGTACCAAGAAAAGGTCATGGTCACTGTTTGGTGGCCCACTGCCAGTCTGATCCACTACAACTTTCTTAATCCTGGTGAAGACATCACATCAGAGAAGTCTGTTCAGCAAATCGAGGCGATACAGTTAAAACTGCATTGCCTGTAGCCAGCATTGGTCAACAGAAAGGGCCCAGTTCTTTCCCACAACAATGCCCCACCATACATCTCTCAACCAAAGCTTCAAAAGTTGAACAAATTGGGCTATGAAGTTTTGCCTCATCGGCCATATTCACCTGACTTCTCGCCAAGTGACTATCACTTCTTCAAGCATCTCAACAACTTTTTGCAGGGAAATGATTCTATAATCAACAAGATGTAGAAAATGCTTTCCAAGAGTTCCTGGAATCCCAGAGCATACATAGGCTTTTATACTATAGAAATAAATTAACTTACTTCTTGTTGGCAACTTCTTACTTCTTGTTGTCTTGATTATAATGGTGCTTATTTTTATTAATAAATATGTGTTTGAGCCTAGTTATAATCCTTTAAAATTCATGGTCCAAAATCATAATTACTTTTGCACCAACCTAAGAGGATAAAATGATGGAGGGTAGTTGGTAGGATGGTTAGGGAAGCTGTATCAAAAGGTGATTTTTAATTAGATATATGACATGGGGAGCTGGTATTTAAAGGACAAGTCGACCATTGTTAACAGCTTGCTATCTCTTACATTCTTATGTGGGAAGTAAATTAAAATACTTAGATAAAGCCTTTTTTGTCTGTTAATGTAAAGAACAGGTTTTCCTTAAAATTTTTATACATAGACATGAGTAACTAGAAATGAGGATGTTCCAAGAAAGACAGACTCTTTCGGATTTATTTGCTTTTCCAATTTGAGTAAGCAAACATGATTATCCATTGAGATAGCTCCAAAGGTGGTATTAGATTGACCACTTCTGGGGAATTCAGAGAAGAAATGGTTGCAGATAAACATTGAAGAGGAAATTTAAAAAGCTGGCACCTTAATTTTTTTGTTTTGAGACAGAGTTTTACTATGTCAGCCTTAGTAGAGTTCTGTGGCATCATAGCTCACAGTAACATCAACCTCTTGAGCTTAAGTGATTTTATTGCCTCAGCCACCCAAGTAGCTGGGACTACAGGTGCTGCCACAATGCTCGGCTATATATATATATATATATATATATTTTTTTTTTTTTTTTGTAGTTGTCATTGTTGTTTAGCAGGGCTGGGCCAGGTTCAAACTGCCAGTCCCGATGTATGTGAGCGGCACCCTAACCTATGGCACTGAGCCTGGCATCTTAAATTTTTATAGTATGTAGATAGATAGAAATTGTTGTGATGCTGGAAATATTTAATATATGCTTTATCCTGGTGAATGCTCTTCCTTAAGGTCTTCCTTTATAGCCACCAAGCCTCCATTGTTTGAGATGCCCTAAGACTGATCTTAATCTCCACCCTAGAGCCTACCTGAAAAGGTTTGACTACTAAAGCCCTCAAGAGCAAACTTGTGGCTCCTGAGTACCTATCCAAGTAAGCTACAGTCCTCTTGGGTCTCATTTTGGATTTGAAAGCTATTCTCTCTCTGTGCTCCTAACCTTCTACTACCATGGAGAGGGTAATCAGACCACAGTGCTTTTGTGAAGGACGAGGGCTTCCCTGCCCCCACCCCCAATGAAACTTGATCTTAATTAATAACAAGAAATTGCTTCCTTGTTAAAATGTTAGTCAGAAGAGTGGATGCTGCAGTTGCTATATAGTACCAGACAACTTAACCCTGTTTGGATAAATTTTGGAAATCAAGGAAAGGGAAGTTAGGTTATAAACATCGTGTTTTATTTTACAGCATCCATAGCCCCATTCCAAAGGAAATAAGTTTACCTCAGTAATGTCATCTTACAAATCAAATTTCTTAGTGCTCCCTGTGCCCCTGCTATCTAGGAGGTCACACTAGCTCACTCTTTCCATTCCCGTGAAGCCCAACTAAGAAAAGCTTATTAAGCTTGATCTGTGGCCCTTGCTTAAATTTTATCCCCAAAGTCTGCTTTTCAGAATATTACAGTTTTTTAGTGTTTACATCACTTCTCAAAGTGAAGACACAATTTCTTTATGTTATATTCTTGAAATACAGACATTCTATTTTCCAAATCCACAGAGGCAATAATGTAATTTTCAAAAGTCAGGAATTTCTTGGGCCAAATTCTAACTCTTTTGCTTCAGAAATCTGGGAAAACATTGTTGTCATTTTCTTTTCTGTCTCATTCTCTCTCTCTCTTCTTCTATTTTTTAAACAAAGTTTTTACTATGAACTCCAGAGGGCTAGTGATAGTTTTGTTTCATTTTGCTTTCCCCAAAGTGGAGAAAATAAGATCTCGTATTTTATAATTTAATTTTATTTTACCAAGCAGGAATGTGATGTGCTGTTTTCTCACCTACTAACATCCATGTATTGTGGTATCAAGGATTGTCAAGTATAGCTCTTTAAAAGTCAAATATTGGTGGGCAGAGATTTAGCATCCAAATTTAAAAATATAGAGAGAGAAGTAAAAAAATTATAAAACATTCATATTAAAAATTCAGAATTATTAGGAACTTTAGTTTCATATTTAGGAACTTGTATGAATAATTTTTCATCCAATATTTATGTCTGATAACACTTGCATAAGTTATTTTTGTACCTATTAAGGAAGAAAAGAATAAAGCAATATGAACTGTCCTGGCTTTTGAATTTTCAGTCTTTCCTTAATCTTTCAGCATAATTAGAATCATAAACTATTGTCCCAATTAACTTATTAATAGTTTCTTAACTGTTATTTACAATGCACATGGAATGGGATCAATATCCCAAAGTGAACATGGAGTTGTTTTTTTTTTTTAGAGACAGTCTCATTTTGTCACCCTCAGTAGAGTGCTGTAGCATCACAGCTCACAGCAACCTCCAGCTCTTGGGCTTAGGCAATTCTCTTGCCTCAGCCTCCTGAGTAGCTGGCGCCTGCCAGAATGCCCAGCTATTTTTTTGTAGCATTTTGGCTGGAGCTGGATTCAAACCCACCACCCTCGGCGTATGGGGTCGGCGTTCTATTCACTAAGCCACAGGTGCCGCCTGAAATTTTTTTTTTAATACAGTTGTTCTTTATCAATATCCATTTGGTGCATATGTAATCACTGACTCATTAATCAAAAAGTATTTGTAGTGAGAAAAATGTCTACTTTTATATATTAGTGTATATGTATATTTATATATTGGCATCTGTGGTGTTATGATAGGGTGTCCATAAAGTTCATGTGCAACTTAAAATTGTACATGAACTTTATGGCCACCCCGTGTGTGTGGGTGTATGTATGGGGGGTTATTCATGGTTCCTGATTCGTAATTCCCATCCCCTTAAGTCTTTGGTTATACACATAGTGTTGGGGCACTTTAGGTCTCAGAAGCAACCTCAAGAAACAGGATCTCTCTCTCTCTGACCTTCTCTTGTGCTCCTTTTACCTGTTTATGGAAGGACTCTGATCATAGGTCAAAAATTTCTCATCCCAGAGAGGTTCCTGCCCCAGACCCTAGAGGAAGGAATCCTACACAGGGAGACCAAGAGAAGTTTAAACACACAAGCTTCTCTGAATTTAGATGATATGCATCTGTCCTGTCACATCTCTACTCAGCCGTTGGTCATGCCTGTGCAATGAAGCCTCCATAAAAACCCAGAAGGACAGGTTTCAGGGAGCTTCTAGCTAGGTGAACATGTGGCGGTTCCAGAAAGATAGAACCCAAGGAGGATATGGAAGCCCCATGCCCCTTCCTCCATACCTCACTCTATATGCATCTCTTCATCTAGATCCTTTGTAATACCCTTTATAGTAAACTGGGAAGCATGTTTCCTTCCCTGAGTTCTGTGAGCTGCTCCAGACAATTAAGCCCAAAGACAGGGTTGGGGGACCCCAACTTGAAGCCTGGACTTGTGACATGTGCCTGAAGAGAGAGGGATGCACAATTATTCCGTCAGAACCTTCACCCTGTGAGATCTGATGCTATCTCCAGGTAGATAGTCTTGAAACAGAATTAGAAGAGACTCATCTAATGTCTGCTGCTTAGCCAATGGGGGGAACACACACACACACACACACACACACGGTCACAAAAGTCTTCTGTGTTGATGATCATGGTAGTGTGAGAGAGGAAAAAACACAATTTGAGGGGTTTTGTTCTAAACAGCTCATGTGGGAAGAAACTGATAATAAATAAACAGATATTCATTATGTACTTTCTTACTAGAGAAAGTATAGTTTTGTTGAATTTGCCATCTGATTATAATGACACATCTAGAAATGTTAATAATAAAGCTACAGCATATACTTGGGGGTCTTTGAAAGGAGAAAGGAGGTTCTATATTTGGAAAGTAGCTTGGATGTAAATTGCAAAATTTTTCCTGGAAGATGGTCTGATTTCCCCCCCCCTTTTTTTTTTTACCAAATGTAAGTATTCATATCTTAAAAATTAAAGCAGGGCACAGGAATATAAATTTTTCTCCACTGAAATATAAATTTTTCATATTGGCCTTAGGTTCTTGCATAATTACATATATGCATTGTTTAAAAAACATATGACAAGGTACATTACATCTAAATTAAAATAATAATATACTTTTGCAGAGATTTTCCTGTGGTACTCAACAGGAGAGTCTTTTGAATCAATTCATCTATTCCAAGTTGTTAGGTAGATACTTATGAGCAAAGGGTCAAGTACTAGTATTTACTTTATGATATACTGGTAGAAATCAGAGATATTGAATATCAATGTTTACTTGTTGTGTGTCTTTTCCCACTTAAAATGAATCATTATCTTTCTCAGAAATAATTATTTGATTGATTTATGAGTGACTAGCTGTATGCCAAAGGGATATTTTTACAGCAATTTTTATTCAAAACCTCTTCATACTATCTTTTAATCACCTCTGTTAAGGATTACAGTAATTTTAAATTATTAAAGATGTTATGAATTCTTTAAACTAAATTACTTGAATGCCATGGCAAGCTGAATGGTTTTGTTGTTGGTGTTTTTTTTTTTTTTTTTTTTGGTAGGGTAACATGATATTTACTAAGTTCGGACCATATAGTAAAAATTTTAGGCTTTGCCAAACATAGGGTCTCTGTCACAACTCTACCATTTGAGCACAAAAGTAGCCATAGGAAATACATAAGTGAATGTGCGTGATTGGTTCCAATTAAACCTTATTTACCTTAATAGGCAATGGGGCTGGATGTGGTCCATGGGCAGTGGTTAGAGCAGTGGTTCTCAACCTGTGGGTCATGACCCCTTTGTAATAACGAAAATACATTGCAGCATTAGAAAGGTTGAGAACCACTGGCTTAGAGTATAAATAGCTATGTGCTTGTAGAACTAATTTGATGAGAGGAACACTTGAGAGATCATATTAAATTTAATGATGCTTATGTCTCTGTTGTCTGTTCTCTGGGAACCAGCCATCCCTCCAGTCAGACAATGGAAATATGCTAGTGATTTCTCTGGATACATGGATATCTTCTTAAGGAATTTTCTGATTTATTTACCAAATGAAATCTGTCAGTGCCAAGTGCATCCTTGATGGACCAATATTTGTTCAGAACATATTTTTTATTGTAGACATATGTTTAAAATGACTTGCTATCTAAGTGCCAAGAATAGTGTATTCAGGATGAAACCATGATTATCCTGTAGTAATGGGCCTCAGGAAATATGCCTTGATAGTTCTATAAGCTATCAGATGGGAGAGTCATTCCTTATGTTCTTCATCATATAGGTTCTGTGTGTGGTCCAAGCAGATGGATTGATAAATAAGTCAATAAATAAATCAATGGAAAATTATAGGTTACAATGAGCTTTAAAATGCAGGAAGTGAACTGACAGCACATTGTCACAAGTTTTATAATGACTAAACATTTGTTTTCTAGTGATCTGTTCTAGTGATTCATTTCTAGTGATTGTGATTTCTTTTTTGAAATTATCTTCTATTTTTATTTATAAATATTAGTTGTATATTTTTTGAGACTTTGGAAAAAACAATGAAAAAAAGAGAATTATCTAAGTTTATGATCTCACATTTCTTCTTTCATTGCTGACTCTGTGAGAAAACATGGACCCAACGTTAGGACTGACATCAGAGGAAAGAGACATGCTTACAGCTGGAGAGGACCTTAAAGATGAGGAAAAGGATAACAATTTTGATGACTGCAATAATGATTTTGACCCCATAAATTTAAATAGCAAGTCATTATTTACAAAATTCTATTTCAATGCTATCACTTTACATGAATTAAAAACAAAAGTTTGTGTTATATGATTTTTGAAAGGCTAACGGAAATAAAGTGAAACAGACATAGTTGGAATTCTGCTACCCATACCCAGTTACAAAAAAAGAAGAGATGAAGTTTAAAACAAGACCTAGTTTGGAGTGTTTGTTCATTTTCCCTATTTTTCTAATATGATTCTGCTTCTTATGCTGGTAATCCTGGGGTTTAAAATAATATATACAGCTCAATTACTTCTGACTTTGACTATTGATGCGTGCAAACTAAGGGAGGCAGCCTCAGCCCAGAGAATTGAATCCAGTCAAGTGATAACTAAACATCTATAAAGTTAATCACCAACTTTCTGCCAAATGACATGTTCCTGATTGTAACTCCTGCGTGTACTGACAACCTGTTAATTTAGCATACCCAAGTGTCCATTTTTAAGGCACTGTTAAAAATGGCTTCATTCATTATCCTCTGATGTTTATCCAAACAAGTATCCTCTGATATTAAGCTCTGAATAAAATGTGGGAAATGGTAGGAAAGTGCCAGATAAAGTGGATGGGGGGGGGGAAGAATTCAAACTGCATTTTGATGACGGATGATGACAATTTTAACAACCACCAATTTTGAACATTAACAATGGGTGATAACAGTACTGTTCTATGTTTATTATCTCATTTAAAGCTATATTTAAAGCTCACTATAACGTATAATAATCCCTCTGAGATAACTATTATTCTTTCTATTTCACATATAAGAAAACTGAACATTAGATCAATACCTTGTTTAAGGTCACACAGATAGTAAGTGATGGAGGCTAGTTTTGATCTCAGTACTGTGGCCTCCAATGAGTACAGTTGTGAGCACTAAGAGATGCCATGTCATAATGGCTGTGCTCTAAGTCATGGTTAACTAGAAAAATGTGGAGACCTTTACTACTCAATGTGCAATCCTCAGCCCATCAGCATTCAGTATCCTTGCTGAATAGAATCTGCATTTTTCACAGTGGCCCCAAATGATACATAAACACATTAAAATTTGAAGAGAATGGAGCTGGACATGGTGGCTCATGCCTGTGATGCCAGCAATTTGAGAGGCTGAAATGGGGGGATCACTTGAGTCCAGGAATTCCAGACCAACCTAGGCAACAGAAAGACCCTGCCTGTACAACAAAAATATATTAGCCAGGCATAGTGATGCCTATAGTCTCAGCTGCTTGGGAAGCTGAGGCAGGTGGATCCCTTGAGTCCAGGAGTTGAAAGTTGCAGTGAACTATGATCATGACACTCCCCTCTACCCAAACAACAGAGTTGAGACCCTGTCTCCAAAAAATTAATTAATTAATTAATTAATTTGAAAAGCATGGTCCTAGACCTTTCCTCTACAACCCCTGCCTAGTGGTCTGATGGTGCATAGAGACACTTTATCATCAGGAAGAGGACTTGTAAAGCAAACAAACAGAAACTACCAGTGTCCTATACACAAGAAAGGTCTCACTTGCTCCTGAAATCCATATGTAGAACATTAGAGAGAGGCTCAAGGGAGCCCCGAGAAATTTTGGGCTATAGTGTCATTCAAATCGGGATACTTAAGGAAGGGAAAAGGTGACTCTAGTAATAATTACCCTGGGATATTAAGCATAATTTGGAATTGCAGTAAGCAAACTAGAATATATGATCCTCAATGATAGCACCTAACTCTTGGTTGGTGAGAATCTACAAAAATAACAGGATCCTTTAGTTTGTAAAAAATGAAAGCAGAGAGATGGAGAATTCTAAGTCTATAAGTGAAAGAGAAAATAAGTTGTTTATTACTTTATTCCACAAGCTCTTTTTTCCTTTGCCAGGCATTCTATATACTGGGAAATACAGATTGACAAGATACACTAGAACTTAATAGGACTCAGTGATAGCCTTTAAACTTGACAGCTAGGAAACATTATCATAGAATAAGATTTAACCTCATGGAAGTCATGAATTACAAACATCCTATAGAGACAAAGGTCTCTATTTGTATCCTGTATCTTAAGTGATATGGTCTAAGATTTTTAAATTAAGAAATTCTAAAACAATTTTAGATAAATTCATGGAAGATAAATCCAAATGTGATAATTAAGGCAAGTGGGGAAGTTACTATCGGAGGAAGGATGAGAATGCTATTTTAGATAACAAAATAAACTTGCCCTCCCTAATATGTCACCTGGATTTTCTGATAGATATGGAAACCTGGACTAAATAGGCCATGAAAGTTAGAACACACATAAGCTTTGGAGTTCATGGTCTTGCGGGTATAGAGTGGAGTATTTATCCTAAGGCTTTGTCCACTCTGAGCTGTACCTTGTAAATGGAAAGTACAACGTGTGCATCTTCCATGCTGAAAAATAAACAGCAGCCTCATCCTTTTGTAAACAGTAATGCAATATGCTTAGCGAGATTTACAGATGCATCCGTTTAGATAAACAGTAACAATCCTTATTAACAATTAGTACTCATGTAAGACCCATGCAATCTATACTACACAGGAAAAGTATTCTGGACTCCCATGCTTTCTCCAGTACCAAGAACAGAGTCTAGTGCATAATAGATCAGTTAAAATGTGTGGAGTAAATCAATCAGATGACATTTCAGGGATGCTGAGAAAAAGGACAACATTATAGTTGTTCCTGTGCTCATTCTTTTTGCAAAATTCAGAATTGCTCAGAGGCAGTTCACATAGACAGTCCCAGGTCAGTGTAGAAAACCAGGAAGAAGAGGGCAAGGATCATCCTTGTGGCTTTGCCAACTAACTCTTCTATTCTGGTTTTGTTTCCTTCATCTGGAGAAGCAGATGTGTCTGCCTGATAGGGCGGAAGCCTGGAAGCCCTACGATTTGAAGGTAACATCCTGGCCTCTCAAACTTCCTGGGTGATTCATTAACAGTCCACAAGTACAAGATCTGTCACTTCCAGAAACTCAGTCTCCCCCACCCCCGTCAGTGTTGTTGTGATAAGGGCTTAAGATCCAGAGCATGTAACAATAATTGGCAAATGAAACACGACCTTGTCATTTATATATAATACGTTATAAGGTTAAAACATGCTCACTTAAAGCTTTAAATATTCCCTGTAGTCAAAGATTCATCGCCAATGAAATTCAAATGTAGGCAGCATGGGCCCCATTTCCTCCCATCTCAGAGGCACAAGTATCTGTCTTCTTGTTCAAATACTACCTACATAGCCCTGCTTCCTAAGGGTCATTCTAAATAGTATTTTCTCACTCACCTGGACCTTCAACTTCCCTTCTACACACTCAGTCATTTCATTGGGTCAAAACCCTTTCTTCCCCAAACCTCCCCTGACATGTCTCTTTTACAACTAAATCTCTTTTAAGGATAGTTTCCTCTCAAAACTAGTTCACATACTCATCTCTTTCCTCTCCTCCAACCTCTGCCAGCTGGCTTCTACCTCATTACTCTCCTGAGTCTCCTTTCTCCAAGGAGACCTGACTGCAAAATTCAGGTGGGTGAGTCCTTATTGCGTGTAACCTCTGTAGCCTTTGAATCCAACTGTGTCTTCCTTGACAATCCCTTTTCCTTCCCTTTTCCACACCTCCTTTATTTGTCTTAAGTTCTCTTCCCACCTATCAGAATAAGATGTGTTGGACTCCTTTGCAGCCATCTTTTTTTTTTTTTTTAAATTTCCAGTCAATATGAAGGTACATATGATTAGGTTACACTGTGTTTGTAAGGTAAAATCCGAGCCTTTGCAGGCATCTTATCTTTCATCTGCTCTTTAAACAAATAAATTTCCACCTTAGGCTGCCTCCCCTCCCACTCTAGGCACGTTTCTTTTACCTTGTCATCAATTCCCTGGCTTTAGCTACCACGTTTGTTTTAGGATCATCAATACTATGAGAAACACAGATATGCTTGGTTATTTGAAGTAGGAGAAATCCATTCCAAAGTTACAAGAATATAAGAGGAGAAAAATATCTTAGCTCTTGCAAGGACTGGAACGCCATTCCAGACAAGACTCAAAGGGAATTTATTACCGCAAAGTACAACTCTTCAGTAGCACTAAAATTTACAGGGCTGTGAACACAACTTCTCTAACTAACTTTCTTTCTTTCTCTCACCTCTTTTCTTACCCACTTCTCTCTAGTCTACTCTCAGATACCTTCCCTTGGCTTTCCTTCTCTTTCTTCATGTTTTTTTTTTTTTTTCTCATTGTGTCATCTTTCTGTCTCTTGGTGTCTGTTCTTTGTTTAACTAACCACAGTTCCTCTATAGCTACTATCTATTATCTAACTTCAAACATTGCTATAGTTTTTATATTTTCCTTCCAGTTGCTTGCAATGCCTTTTGGAACTGGGTGGAACCTGTATGTATATATACACAAACGAATGAATGAATGAAAGAAGTATTGAACTGGATCTTCTCACTTCATCTTTGTGCCTTCAGTGTTGCCCATGATATAATATTTTCTAGTTATTGAGTAACTCTTTATAATCGCCGTTATCCCCACTTAAGTATTTTTTGACCTTCACATGCTCCTAAGAAGAGATAAGGTTTTATGGACTGTTTCTGTTCCTTATCCCCAAATTCCTATATCAAAGCTTTAACCTCTGTCCCTCTGTGTGATGATATTTGGAGGAAGGACCTTTGGGAGGTGATTAGGTTTAAATGAGGTCATGGAGATGGAGTCCTCCTGATGAAAGTAGTGTCCTTATAATAAGAAGAAGAGACTGGATATCTCTCTCTCTCTCTCTCTCTCTCTCTCTCTCTGCTGTGTGAGGACTCAGTGAGAAGATAGCTGTCTGGCAGCCAGGAAGAGAGCCCTCACCCGAACCAGACTTTGCTAACACCTCATCTCAGACTTCCAGCCTCCAGAGTTGTGCGAAATCAGTGTCTGTTGTTTAAACCACCCAGTGTATGGTATTTTGTTATGGTAGCCCAAGCTGACTAGGACAGATGGTATTCCCTTCTTCCTTTTTTAACATACAACAAAACTGTGGCTTTCACAGACTAAATTACTTACTCTACATTACAGTGCCAGTAAGTAGTAAGGTCAGGAGTTGAAAACCCCATACCTGAATAAATGAATGAATGCAATATGGTTTTCTGCATTCACTTATAATGAAATAAGCCAAAGGGTAAACTAAAAGTTATTTTTTAATGAATGTGAACATGAACTATTTAATGACATATCATATTTTCCTGCTTTCCTATTTTGAGCTAGATGACCATAACATAATACTCTAGTCATATACATATATGTATATTACTTGATATCCCTAAGGTAGCAGTCAAACTATATTTTTTTTGTTGTAGTTTATCTGAAATTAAAATTTTAAACTATATTTTGATAGTAGTTAAACCAAGAATTAATTGGTCTTTTATGTCTCTAGACCTTTTAGCCTGTGAAAACACAAACCAAGAGGGAAAAATAGCTGTCTTTACATTTGAAAGGCCTGTTGGACAGGTTGAATGAATTTGAAGGCATTCAGCTACAAGTAACAGAACACTCCTTGTCCACTAGAATTAAGCACTAATGAAATTGTGATCTAATATGACATGAAGTCCAGGGTGACATCGAATCCATGTACTGTACAGCATGTCAGGGTGGCTGGTTTTTCTCCCTGTAGCCTCTGGGGTTCTCTGTTGTTGTCAGCTTTACTCTCAGGCTGGTAGCAAGAGGTCTGTATCAGTGCCAGACATCACACTGAGATAGGACAGTGACCAGAGGAAGAAGTACTGGCCATCTCTTCCTGTTTCTCCTTCATAGCGAGGAGGCTTTTTCCAAGAAGCTCCCTCATGTTTCATTGGCTGGAATCAGGCCCATGCTGTGCACTGACTGCTAGTTGCCTCCGCTTCTCTCTGCGTCCTCCCTGCTTTTCTTCCACTGCCTTCCATGCAGCTAAATGTAGTCATGTGCCCAAGTCGCCTACAATGAGGGTTTCCTGTTGCCTTGAGCAGCAGTGCTGAACCTGAGACAGCACAGCAAAATGCCAGCAAAACAAACTTGTGAGAGCCTTACCCCTGATGGGGGTACCTCGCATTCCCTGACACCTGACTTCTTTTCCCCAGCAGCAAATTCTACTTACATCTTATTTAAAGCCACTGTTATTTTTATTTATGCTCTTTTTGTAATTGTTATGCAACCAAACTTAATCTGATATGCATTTCCCTTCTTAAAACATTCCTGGCAAATGAAATGGTATAGCCACAACTGACTAAAAATAATGAGATCTATCTTTGGAGCCAGGATAGGTCATGCACCCTTGGTCACATGGGGAAAGTTGAATAGCCAAACAACATTAGGCCTCTGTTCAAAAGGAAGAGGGAAGGGGAAATTACTGTTGTGTAGGCAGCTGAGGCTTCTAACCAAGTAACTTGTCTAAGTTCACAAGACTGATTATTGGTGGAAAAGCAATTTCAACTCAAGTTGAGTTGTCTAAAACCAAGTTTAGTGAACTTATCTTTACAAAATAAGCTTAACGTTTGATAATGAAAATTCATATAGGTCTCAGAGATGATACCCACTTGTTAAACATTTATTGTTTCATTAATCCACTCTTACTGAGATAACAAATGTTAGTGATTACCTTGACATTGGTTAGTATCATATGCATACAGGTCAAGGTTATACTAACATGGAAAAATAAGGCAAAACAGTGTACCACCTAAAGATAGGTATTTGGCCATAGGTAGTAATGAGAGAGAAATCTGCCTTGCTAATGTTGTTGGGCTAAGCTAAATATTAAAATAGCATGCATTTGCCCAGCTTGGGAACTGCAACTTGTGAATTGGGTAAGGGAAGTAAAGTGACCTTGTATTATTTTGGGTGGTGGGACAGAGGCAATCCAAATATGTGTTTTTGAAGTTTTTAAAAGTTGAGGGCCAATTTAAAAAACAACCTGCACTGTACTATAAATATAGGTTTCTTTGTCAACATCATCCGCATGCTGACCCTAGAAGTTTTACTTCCCTTAACTTACTGCAGCTTCATTAGGAGACAGGGCACAGTACTATGATGTCAAGGGTGGCTGGCCTCATTAGCTATTTGTGGAACACAGTAACCATCTCAAGAAGGCAAATTAGGAGGGTGATTGGTGGGGTCACCTCTATGATTTATCCTACAAGGGTACAAGTGAATCTTTCTAAAAGCAGATTATGAATGTCTTAACTCAATAACTAAGAAAATGACATGAAGGCTATGTTAACCAGTTTGATGAGAGTATTTAAAAATGTATATGAGAACAGTACACTGTACCCCATGATTGCATTAATGTACACAGTTATGCTATAAGAAATAATAAAGGAAATTTGAATGGGAAAAAAAAAAAGAAAGCAAACTAGCAGGAATGATGCTGTTGGAAAATCCTCTATCCCAACTTTATTTTATAGGGCTTTATTTTTTTTTCTGGTTTTAAGGGGGCCTTTAGAGTAAAGTTTAAGGGGGGACAGTACCTTTGTTATGATTTTGAAATATATATATATATATATATATATTTGTATATATATATATTTATATGACTTTTTTGGTTTGTTTTCTTAGTCAACTAAAACGGTAGAAAAATGTGTTGTGTTTGTGGACAGTATCCATATAAAATTCAAAAGTAAATCTTATCCAATGTAACTGATAAATCGCTGCCAGTTGCAAATCCCAGTGGATTTTACAAAATGATTTCACTGATGCTGAAGGAGACAGAAAGAAGACAAATCTGAACTCTACAAGATCCCTGAAGGAATATCTTCTTAGAAGGCAAGGGAAGGAGGGAATATTTATAAGTGTAAAGCAAACACAGTATAAAATTACAGTGTTTAATAATGCTTATGCTAAGATGATTAAAAATTTTGAATGCCTTGGGATATGGTGATAGGAAGTTTGGTACTAATACACATTTTTAACAAGCTTTTATTGTAGGTTAAATAAAATTTGGAAGTTATATTGACAATGCATATGAGCGAAACTAGTTACCTTTAATCTTCTTTAAGTGCCTTTTAGGGAATTAATTTGTTCATTATATATAATTTTCTCTTATTATCTAACAAAGTTTCTTCTTATGACTGATAATCTTAGTAATTATGTGGTCCTGAATGCAAAAAAAGTTTACATAGAAAAAGTTATTTTTTTCTGATAGCATTAAATCAGGTCAGTCCCTTTGTCTCATATAAGATGGGTTTGACAGTGCCAGATTTTATGGTAAGCAGTTAATGATTGTATGTAGACTGATATAAGCTCTCAGAGAATTTGACATTTATATAGAGAAGAAGTGCTTTATAATATCTATTATTTGAGGTGTTTACTTTTTAAAGCAAATGCTATAACAGATACTAACCTAAGTATTGTTAATCAATGGGAAATTGACCCATACTATTATATGCAGAATTCTTCTAAATCAAGATGAATTTATTTTTAATAAAATAAATACCTAGGATTTAATTTTAACTTTCTGCAGAACTTTGCATTAAATTGTTCATGAACATGGATGGATGACCTTTATGATGACAAAATAAAATATGTCAAACTAATTTTCCTATTATAAAAAGATAGAAAATTACTAAATTATAAGAGAGTTTATAGGAGAAATGAGATGACTCATGACAAGCTAAAGAAAAGTTTAAGATATAGTTAAGACATAGAGTTAATCATATGACCCAGAAATTCCATTCTTAGATGTCTATCTAGAAGAAATGAAAATATATGGCCACATACAAACATGTACATGAATGTTCAGAGCAATATTATTTATCATAGACCCAAATAGGAAAGAATCCAAATGTCCATCAACTAATTAATGGCTAAATATATATCTGTACAATAGAATATATTCAACCATAATAAGGAATGATACATGTACACTTATATGAAATGTCCAGAACAGACAAATCCATAAACACAGAAAGCAGATTCATGGCTGCCAGGAGCTGAGGGAGAAGGGAGTGGGGAGTACCTGTTAATGGTATGAATTTCTTTTAGAGGTGATGAAAACGTTCTAAAATTGGTTGTGGTGATGGTTACATGACCCTAAGACTATATACTAAAACTCACTGGATTTTATACTTTAAGATGGTGAATTTTATGGTATGTGAATTATATCTCAATTTTAAAAATAGAGTTAAGACCCATATTTGAGAAAAAGCAGACATACCTTGTATTTTTAGCTTCTCTATCCATGTAACAGATATTTATTAAGAAAATTGCTATGTCTCTAGGGTCATGGCTTATAGCAGCGGTTCTCAACCTGTGGGTCGTGACCCCTTTGGAGGTCGAATGACCCTTTCACAGGGTCGCCTAAATATATCCTGCATATCAGATATTTACATTACGATTCATAACAGCAGCAAAATTACAGTTATGAAGTAGCAACGAAAATAATTTTATGGTTGGGGGTCACCACAACATGAGGAACTATATTAAAGGGTTGCGGCATTAGGAAGGTTGAGAACCACGGGCTTATAGGATACCTAGGATAATACCTGGACTGTAAGTGACTTATTAGCACCAGGGGCAGATGCTGGCCAGAGAGATCCCACATCCAAAAAGCGCTGCAACTATGGGGGAGGGGGAGAGAGAGGAGAAAAAAAGGACTACAGCTACTTGTTTGTATGCAGTAGATAGAATTAGGAGTCTGATGAACTGACCAAAAAACATGTCTGATTTGGAGACCAATGAAGAAATTGGCCAAATTATGAGAGTGTAGAATACACTAAATTAATTAGAAAAGGTGAATTTCTAAATTAATTAGAAATTCTAATTAATTAGAATTTCTAATTTCTAAATTAATTAGAAAAGGTGAATAAAAGAAAATGACTTTGTTAATCTGAAATTAAAAGAAAAGAAAATGATTTTGCAGTTCACTGCAGTTTGGGATTGGATAGGTCATAAGCACAACATCCTTGCAATTAAAACCACAATGAAATACTAAGAAGCTGCAGAAGCAAAAGCCGTGACATTTTAAATTGACCTGAGCTATCATCTACTGATAGGTAATATGGCTGTGATGAAATTCCTCAGCAAGAAAAAAATGAAAATGAATTAATGAGAGGCACAGGTCCGGGTAGTACTAAGTATGTAACCAACACAGCAACAAAGAGGTAAAAAGGATATTTGAAAATGTCCTCCTCCCATCAATTATGCTTTAACCTTGCCTTAACACTTGAACATTATTTTCCTCATTTCGGGGTCAAAGCAACACAGATATTTTTGTTAATTATGTGATAAATTTCCTTTGGTGTAATTTAACCATATAGTGATT
>NW_003852460.1:8570213-8598340 GCF_000181295.1 Otolemur garnettii | reverse complement strand
CATATGGTCACCTGCATGGACCTCTGTTCAGAGTTGTCTTTCACCTAAGTCACTTTGTCTTGGGTGAATGTCCTTTTTAGAAAGGCTATCCTTGAGAGAGGCCTAGGCCTAATCTGAAATTTCCATTCCATCATTTGAAATCTTCTTTCTTGAAAGAGAGGCCAGAACTACTACTGAATCCACCATTCAAATATTTAAATTCAGCATTCCTGTTACTATCTGGTCTTCACAACTCCAGACTCAACAACCTTAATTTCTTTTATGGACTTCAATGGTTTGTAAGATGACAGTGTTTCTAGAACATGTCCCTTCTTGTCCACACTACTCTTTTTAGGCCTTGCTGGATGCATCAGTGCCATTCAAAGGTGTGCCTTCCAGAACACAGTTTAGGGCTGGCCTGGGTAGAATCCATTGAATTGTCACTTTTCTCCAGTTGGATTTTAAAATTCTCTTCATGTAGCCCAAGTTTCCTTTGCCTGGTTGAGGTTTTGGTCAGACTCTGAGTTCATTTGGCTTAGTGAATGCAAGAACTCTTCCTATTCCTTCCCACAGAATTAAACTCAAATGTCTCTTTCTGTTCAATTAATTTTGTTATGATTTAAATTCAAACTTATAATTTCTTGTATCTTTTTATTTTAGTGTCATTCGACTATTTTTCTGTAATAAAATGATTATACATAAAGTAAAACTTTATTTCAAAGCCCTTATTCTCTCTCCTGTCATATCATCTATTCTTCCTAGCATACTGTGTAATGCAAATTTGATAAGCATGATCCATGCCTTTGCATAAGTTGTTGATGAAGTTGTTGTACAAGATGGGACAAAGTATCTGCCATTGTAGTTTTGCCTTCTCTATTAATTGTTACTTGATATAAACAGTTCTTCAGTACATCTGAATGTACAGCCATTTTTGCTACATTTTACTGTCTGGTCCACAAAGTTTCCAGAAAAATGTGTCTAGTGCTCCCAATGAAATTTAGTCATTTATCTAAATCTTCTGGGGTCACCCTCCATGGTAATGGAAGAAAAGTAGACATGTAGTCACTGGGGAAATTATACAGAGGCTGATGAACTATCAGGGCATCTTTCTAGGTAGAAGTATACATTATTAGTGTGTTTACCTTTGAGTTTACTCTCTCATGGATGACATTCCTGTCCTAACTAAGTTTTATAATTAGTGGTCCTCATTCCATAATAAATGATGATGCTGGTAGTGGTGGTGATGATGATGTGATGATGCTTATAGTGATGATGATGGTGATGGTAGTGGTGGTGAACATATATTCATGTATAGCTCTTTACATGTGCCAGGTGCTGTCTTAAGTGCTTCATAATTTCTATCTCATTAAATCATCACAACAACCTTCTAGGCCAGGTGTTGTACAGTTTAGACATTCTCAATTGTTAGGTTCTCTTTGGTAGATTTTGGAAGCCCCACTAAAGAAGTGAGAAGTGGTAAAGGTTAACTACTGAACCACCATATTACTACCAGTTGTATGAGAGACCACAGTCTCCCATATTTATTATTAACCATTTATCAGCCATCAGGCACCCAAAATTCAACCTGCTTTGTTAGCTTGGGGATAATCCATTTCTCTGTTCTTTCAGGTATCCTGAGCATTTCTTTGAGGTTTGCCTGATGCAGTCACAAATGATTGTTGGCTCATTAATAATCTTGGTAGTGACCTTTCTAGACTATGACTATACCCACATTATGGGTATACCCTTTCCAACGATGGGGTCAGGGAAAGTGACCAAAATGTGCTGAAGGAGAGGAGGCAGAGCAATTAGGGAAGAGCAAATTGAAATAAGAAGGAGGGGTCAGGCAGAAATTCATCTGGGCCACTTGCCACATTTTCAGTTTCAAACACCTTATCCTGAACTGAGTTTGCTTAACTACTAAGAAATAGGTGTGGCCCTTGGGACAAGTTAGCACAGATTGATATATTTGCCATGCTCTCTTTTTCTTTTACCACAGTATAATCATTACTGTTGCCTGAGACAGGTTGTTTCTGATCAAATAAGGACACTCTAGCACAGTGGTTCTCAACCTGTGGGTCACAATGCACAGGAACTATATTAAAGGGCCGCGGCATCAGGAAGGTTGAGAACCTCTGTTCTAGCAAGTATCTCAACACTAAAGACTTCTAAGCACTGGCCAAGATCAGTAAATTTCCTGAAAGGAAGGAGCTTAGTTCTTGGGGTGATTTGCAATTGGAACCGCTTTTCTGCTATTTTTATTTTTAAATACTTTTGCCTGGGAGAGAGCATTCTGTGGCATTAACACCACCTTCTATCCCTTTCTACCCCCTTCTATCTCTACAGCACAGTTGTCAGCCTAACTTGGATAGGAAAATTCTTTATTGCCTTTTCTACAAATACCTGGTTAGAGAACTTTTGTTTGGGGCTTACCTCTGTGTGTTGATCAGACTGAAAAGCTTCTAAGGATCTCAGCTTCTTGGAGGGGGAGGTTTATATTGCGATTTCTTCAATAATGCAGAAGATGATATTTCTCACAAGCAATGCAAATGTGGATACTTTTAATTCACCTTCATTTTGGAAACATGTTAGTGAGGCATGAGTTTCTAATTAGCTAACCACAGATGAATGTGATACTAAGTATGCTTGAACTGGATAATACACTTTGAAAGCATTTTAAAGGTCAGTTAACATCCATATTGTATGAAAAAGTGGTTATATATGCATGTATGCACATATACATAGTATATATACATCAATCTGGGTTGTCCTACCGTTGTCTTTTTGGCATGGGAAGCCAATTGAGAAATGTGCACAAATTAGTCCTCAGAATGATGATTAAAGCACACAGCTTGAGCCTGGACCATGATTCATCTTTTCCTGAAGAAAAGACAGACATTTCTGTATAGATAAAAACATATAGCATTTGCATGGAGTATCATATGGTGGAGTGTGTGTGTGCATGGGCATATTTGTGTGTGTAGGGGGAGGGCCAATCTGCTGACTTATTAATGTTGACAGCACAATATGCCCATTACTTGCAGATCACGTGCTGAGTGTTGGACTAGCATTATGTTTATCAGTGCATGAGTTTAGTATAATGATCACTCAAGCATTTCCAGAAGGGAAAGGTGATGATCGAATGGTCAATGCCTAAGGTTCTCCCAACTTAGGGTCTACAACTGTGTTTGACAGTGAGTTGTTTGGGCCTCAGCAGGAATTTTCCCACAGAAAGGATGTTCTTACTGGCAGGCTCCCAGGACCGCCCACAAATCCATTTAACCATAACAGAGCTGACAGCACTGTCAGGGCTGGAGTTGGCTTCCAAGTGGGAAGTCAGCCTAGTATTAATAGCACAGTTCCAGCTGCACTGTGGGTCCAGCAGACTTCTGATGGACCGGCCTGGGAACCAAGGCACTCTTTGTAACATTTATGGGAAATGGACTCTTTGGTGAGAATGGCGGGAAGACAGTACTGCCGCGGCACGAGGCCTCTGGGTTGCCATTTCCACCTTCAATTCTAATCACCACCACTAGTATTCAGCAGGAAGAGACCACGGGGAATCCTAGGGGAGTCCTTCTCACCTTCAAGTCTGGGGAGAGCCTGCCCTGTTCCTGGTCTGGCTGTTCCCATGTACAGGATCTTTGTAAGTTGGGTGTTTCTAGATTAACTGTATTTGATTACATGATATGAATGTTTATTCTAATAGAATAACTGTTTATCTGGGGGAAAACATAGTAGAATGTAAGATTCATTTTTATTTTAAAAACTTTGTATTCATTTTGACTAATTTCAGCTGTGATTATGCTCTTGTGCTTCTTTAGTGGTTTAAGCCATTATTTTTATGCAAATAAAACAGACGTGCACACTTGCAGTAAAACATTCCATTTTCTGGTCACAGGAGGAAATGTGCGAAGTGGGTGGTGCAATTGTGTGCGTGTGAGAGAGAGAGAGAGAGAGATCTGGACATGACTGACCCAAAGGACAGGTGTGTTGGTCGCACTAAGACATGCTTCAAGGAATTAAAAATTCTATTTGCATTAAAGGGAAATCTTTTTCATTAATGTATTTAGAATATTTCCGATCATTTTGTTGTTGTTGTTTTGGCCAGAAGCATTAGAATTAAAAGATTTTTCTCCCTTGAGAACTCTTTGAATATATAATTTCTTTAAAAGGACTTTTAAAGAATAGATAGCGACAAGTAAATTATTTGCTGCTAATCCCAAGTAAGTGACTCTGTCACGTAAGTGCTGCTTTAAAGTGATCTTATGGTGTGCATATGACTCAAAGGGAAAATAGCCTATTAAGTAGGTTGATTTTCTTTCTTTTTCCATGATTCACAAGTTGTCAAATTCATCCTATTTAGGGCAGTAGAAATGTGGGAACTTATAAATTAATAAGAAATGTAAAGTGTAAATGAACTAAATGTATATGAAACCCTACTGGATTCTTAGGAGGTTTCTTGATATTTCTAAACTACACTTCTCTTTTCTAGGATTCTATTTGGGGACATAGTCATAAAAACAAAAGGGAGATTTTAACACAAAATTATCTTTAAAATATTGGGCTTTGTCAGACTCTTCTAAACATTGGGAAACTCTCTGGAGTTTGAATTGCCGAGGCATGGAAAACTTTTCTTCTGGAATATTTTTAAGGAAAAATTATATTTTATGGTTATGATTGTAAAATTACAACACAGACAATTCACAATACATAATAAGCCTTTATAGCTAAGTCTAGAGTCTCTTTAAAAGATCTTGTTTCTTCACCCAGCCCCATAATTACATACTTGAGGGAGTAAAACTGACCGTACAGGATTTTCAGAGTGGCAGGTTCATTTAGAATCATTCTTATCCAACTTGTTCATTTTGTAGAAAAGGGAACTGGAGCCCAGAGGGGTTCAGTGACTGGAGCAAGGCTACCGCTGGTGAGAGCAACAGTGGGAGTGGCCATCACTTTATTGAAGTTCCTGTCTTTCTGGGTTTCCTTACATCATTTCGTTTCATCCTCACAATAAACTTGCAAGGCACGGAGCCATATGCCAATTTTATAGGTGAGAAAACTGAGGTCTGGGAAGTTCTCTATCTGCTCAAGGTCAAGAGGCATTAAGAGGCAGAACAAAAATTCAAATGTACACCCGCTGATTCTGAAGGCCTGGTGGCTCCTGGCTCAGGGAGTTTTCCATTGTACCAGGCATACCTCAGGCCTACGTACAGCCCACAATGCAAGAAGCATTCCTTTTTTATACAGGTTGATTTCTAATATGTCAACAGCATCTCCATCTAAACAACCACTCTGGTTACTGAAATTGATGGGTAGTAGTTAGGAGTATTGGGTCTCCTTACCATTTTACAGCACAAATGATCATTGCCCTCTGACTTGATTTAATAATATTCCAAAATTTGTCTTCAGTTGATACTCTCTTTTCTTCTTTGGAAAATATATACTTTGAAATGTTTAACTATTTTATTGAGTACTCTCTGAAGAAGAGCATGCTTCTTTTCCCTAATTCAGTAATTCACTCATTTATTTATGCAATATGTATGTATTGAATACTTACCATGTGTAGATGCTATTCTAGGCTTTGGATATATACCTCTGAACAAACAGACACAAATCTCTGCCCTGGTGTATTTTCTACCTGGAGGGTCAAGGGATGGCTTAATACATAGACAGTAAATAAAGTAAATGATATGGTGATTAATTCACTAGAGGCAAAAATGAAGAAATATTTTTTAAAAGGAGGGGAAGGAGACAGCTGGAAAATGAGGTAGAGGTTACGCAAAAAGGACCCCACTGAGAGGGTGAAATTGGAGAGTGCTTCTTATCACATTATCAATTCAGTGAAAAATGCTGGTGTCTATTTTTTTCAGCAAATTCCTTTCCAAAAATATATGACTCCAATCCCTCACCAATGGTAAAATGCTTATCCTAACTCTGTTTCCATTCTTGTGCTATCTTTTCATCCACCCCTTGTGAAACCCATTGTTATTATACAAACAAACAGGAATACCAGGAGTTATCCATGGATCTAAAGGCAGTCTAATTACAGAGCAAGACAAGCTTAGCACCAAGTCTATTTTTCCCAAACATCTGACTTATCAGGGAGGAGACTGAGTGTCAGAAATTTGAACTTCTGTAGGATCATGTGGCAAAGGTTGTTATTTCATTTCCAGCAAATGATACGCTGAGCTAGTCTCTGGTGGGCCAGTCTATTTTACAGAATCCAGGGGACTCAGTGTGGGCCTCACAGGAGATGCTCTTTGGCCTGGAGGTTAAGAGAAGGAACTAATACAGGTGAGTACCTCTGATCCCATGAGCACTACCTGAGACTTCCTGAGCTGGCCTGGGAACCAAAACCACTATGTATCATTGTTTCCATGGGAAAATACATGTGGTCTTCCAAACATTCCATCTTCTTAATAGACTTTCAGAATTGGAGGGGGTGTATAAGTTGTAAAATACCAGGAGAGATCATTTAGAGTCCAGTGAAGCAATTCTGGCTACTTAGTCTCTGAGATATTGACCATTTCCTTGAGAGAACAAAATCCTCCTTTAGTCTTGAAGGCAACATCAATTGAGATACAAATGAGTACTAGTAGTTTCTTCAAAATTGCATGGGAAAAGTTTTCCTCACTTCATTGTGAAGACAAACTGATGGTCAAAATATTCACTCATTTTATCCACAAAATGGCAATTTGTAGAGTGTGCATACCAGCCATTCAATAGAGTTTGTCACAGTTGCCTAGGACCATAGGGATCTTCAAGGTCATTTCATGATTTCAGCTCATTTAATCTGTGTGTATTACATTATCTGTGGGCTGAACTCATGTTGCCCCTAATGGTAGTACTTTGTGCAGTGCCTCAAATGTATGTTGAATGGAGCAAAATGGAAGGAAATGATCTCTCAGCTGTTCCATATGAGAGCAAGTGTCATTTTCCCATCTCTCTTACGTAATGGGAATGCAGTAGGCATTTCAGTTCCTGTTCTATTCCTATCATCATCTGCTTAATTGGAATGATATGCTACATATCATAGGAACTTTAAACATGTATGAACTTCCTGAGGAAACATGAACTTGGATTGAACTGTGGTGGATACTCTACCACAGTTAAAAGGAAATATGATTATGGTTGCCTTGGCAACCATACCTGTGCACTCTCTTTGTTTTATTACTTACTGTTTTTTTATCTAGGATTCCTTTTGGGGAAATACAAAGATAGAATGTCAATAAGATCTCATTGTCAATTTATGACGCTTCTAGGAATGATGCAATTTTATGAGGCTATAAAAGCATCTCCTTTTCTTAAAATTTCCCCAAACATGGAAAGTCTAAGCATATGAAATAAACTAAAAATAAGCTATTACTTATGTCAAAACATAAATATTATCTTTAATCCCTATAGAGGTAATTATTTTGAAAGGACTGGAAGAAATTATTACTTTTATATTTCTCTCTAGCACATAACTTCTATTTTTATATAAAAATGGAATCATTCTTTTCAATTTCCATTAGTATTTTTACTTGTAATGCAGTTATTCAACTACAAATAGCTATACGAATAAAATAGTTTTATTCTAGCAAATGGTCAGGTTGAGAGACTGTCAAATAGTATTATTTTAACAATGTGTTGAATTATTAATTATCAACACATTCTCTGTTCAGCCTCCTTTGTAGACCACACAACTTTTTAAAGAGAAAAGGTGATAATATTTGAGTCTTTATATAATCATTTTTTGTATTAAAGGAAAAATATAGTATAAATGTATACTACTATGTAACTACAATACAAAAAGTCATTGAAAAATATTTTACTTTGGCCAATCAGTTATTATTAAGTTTTATGGAAAAATTACGTTAATCTTGTAGGACAGGAGTTAGGAAACTTTTTTGTAATGGGCCAGATGATAAATGTTTTAGGCTTTGGGAGCTATACAGATTTTGTCACAAATACTTGACTTCGATGTTGTAGCTGAAAGCAGCCATGGGCAATACATAAGGAATGAACCCAACTATGTTAAGTTAATGCTATATTTAGCGAAACCAACAGTGGACTGGATTTGGCCCACAGGCAATATAGTTTGCCAACTACTACTTTAGGAGAAAAATTGTTTTGAAATTTTTACCTGTGCACATCCCACATGGGAGTGTAGTGCTACAGGCAAATTGTTTTAAGAGATGTGCCTAAGTTGGGAGTAGGTGCACATGCCTCCAGTCCCAGCCACTCAGAGGCTGAGGTCTGTAGATTGTTTGAATCCAGCCTGATCAATATAGCAAGATCCTGTCTCAAAAAAAAAAAAAAATGAAAAAGATATGCTTAAAAGGATATCCTCTCACACTGCTTTTTGTGTAAAATATCCCAGTTGCTACCATATTGGTTTCGATTAGAGAGGATTGTGGGGATCACAAACTTTTGTGACATAACAAAGAAGGTAGAAACAGATATTCCATAAGAAGTTGCTTAGTTTAAAACCTGGTAGAACATATGAAAAAAATAAACTACCAAGAGTTCCTTAACCTCTGGCCAAGTTAGAACTACTCTTACTCTTGAATGTGAAAGGCCTAAAGTGCCTTCCCTGAATAAGTAAGCAATCTAAACTGAAGCAGACACTGTGCAGTGAAGTCCCCTGGCCCCCAGCCGGCCTCTCCATCCCCATGGGGTCTCAGTAGTCACCTGGCACCAAACCAGAATGTGCTTTCTTTTCTATTTGGACTATTCAAGGCTGTATTGTTCAATCTGATTTTAATATCCTCTTTTAGTTTTAAGCATATATTTTAGAGAAATATATAGAAAAACTAGAACGAAAATCTATATATTTGTCACTCAGATTTAATAACTATTAACATTTTATTTTTTTGCTTCAGGTATTTTTATCATTCTTTTAAAAGAAAGAATACATTGCAGTTACAATTGAAGCATTTACCAGACTTTGATACATAATATTTTTACCCATTTTAACAATTGATAAAGAGGCTATTTTCAGAGGAATCTGAATTTTTTCTCACCTATTAAAATGAGTTGTTGAGAGCATAGAGTATTGAAAGATTACATATTTTATTTTATGTATTCAAAGCATCATTGATACATAGTACAATAAGTATGATCCAGTTTGTCTGGTTTACTGTCCATCAGAAACTAAATAATACCAGAAGTTTACTCCTAACAGAGACTTTGACAATGCTCCTTATCTATTCCTTATTAGAAATGGTGTGTTTATATAGGAGATGGTAAATATAAAATCATCGTAATTCATAATAAAGAGCTGGATACAGTTTTTCATTTCCATGGCAACTTTAAAAAATGCATTATATTTCTCTGCTGCTTTTAACATAGTTATTGCTTTGTGGTGCAAATGCTTTCACAAACATTCTTTCACGACCCTGTGTGATGGTTAGAATAGATACTATTATGCCCATCTCCCAGATAAGTACATGAAGGCACTAGAATGTGAGTGCAATGCTTGTTGAACCTGGCTGCACCTTAGTTCCACCTACTGAACTTTGAAAATGTACCAATCCTGAGCCTAACCTCAGAGATTTGATACAACCAGTTTGGGATGGACGTTAGGCATCAGTGTTTTTAATTGGTTCTACCGTCCTGGCAAGGTTGAGAACCCTCAGTGTTCTGGTCCAACTCATTTAACCCTGTGGTTCTCAACTAGGGACTATTTGCCCCCCAGGGTACATTTGAGAATGAGCCATTAGTTTTTATTTTTTTTTCTTGCATTACTATTGTTTTTCTTTATCTGTAATTTTAAAGTAATTCCCATCTTTTGTTTAATTTCAGATTAATATAAAGATATAATGATTAGGTTACATTGTTTGCACTAGAGAAAAATATAACTATATTCAAGTGGGGGGAAAGAGGGAGAGGCAAGGAAGGAGAGGGGAAGAGGGAGGAGGTTTGGTGGGTTCAACTGCAACTTGGACTTTATCTGACAATGAGACATTTTTGATTGTCACAATTGAGAAGGAGGTCCCCCCTGGCACCTAGTGGACAGAAGCCAGGGATGTTGCTAATCCTACAGCATCCCTCCAACATATAATTATCTGGCCCCAAAGGTCAATAATGCTGGTGTTGAGAAACCGTGATTTAAGCTGTAAATGCTGGACTAAGGTCTCTCTGACTTAAGTTGTTGTGTTTTCTTGGTCTCAAGTTGCTAGGTTATTCAAATTAGTCATCCTCTTATTACTGCCACTAATAAAATGTATTTTAAGTAGGTTGCTCTTCAAAACTAAAATGTTTACAATGGCTTTTTAGTTTATCAGGGACCAGGTGATCTTGTGTCATAAGCACAGTAGGAGAGGCAGAAATCCACATATTAAACATTTTCCAATGACTTTTGTCAGAAAACAGATAAAAAACCAACACAACATCAAAAAAAGAGAAAAGAGCTATTTCTCATCTCAAGCATGATCCCAAATAAGAAATGTGTATTAAACAATAAAGTTTTCAAACTTGAGAATTTATTGAAATCACGGAGAGGTTTATTAAATACTAACTGCTGGTCCCACTTCCAGATTCTGGTCCATAGATTTGGGGTGGAGTTTAAGCAGTTGCATTTCCACAAGTTTCCAGCTGATACTTCTAGCCTGGAGACCAGACTTTGACAAAAGCTGAATTTAAAAAAAAAAAAAAGGTTCCTATATTAGCTTTTCAAAATGAATATTAACCATTGAGGGGGGCCATCTGTTAAAGCTACAAGTTAATATTCCTAAATATGCAAAATTCACTTCGTTGTATACAAATAACATAGGATTTCATCAAGAAGAAGTACCAAGCACCTTCTTGTTCTCCAGTTACAATCAGGAGTTTTATGAAATTAAACCTTTTGCTCTCACTTCTAAGAGCAACAAGACCTAGCTACAGTAAGCATTGTGTAAGAATGCACAACTCTCCACCTGATCAGAAATACAAAGATGTTGTTCCCTGAGACATTTTTAAATACATCTAGTCGATGAGAAAGTAGATATTTTCTGAGGTTCCTGATACATATCTTTCAATTTTTAAGTAGATGCTTAAGTAAAAAATGTTTGAACCAAATTCTCCTAGCTTTGGATCATTAACATATGCGCATGGAAAGGTGGATGGGATATCCTCTCTATGAAACACCAAATCTTATTTTCTTAACTAATTGGAATATTGGCAGAGATGGCTAATGTTAGATTCAAGTATGGAATCTGAAGCCCATTTCAGGCATTTTAAGAATAAGTCAATGATTCACCCAGTCTGGGAATCAGACAAAGACACTTGACAGATAGCAGTGATTGAGATTGCCTTTTGTCAGAGGCATTTCTACAGTGCTGGGGCTCTCGTTTACTTGTCATCTAGTATTTTTACTTGTCATCTAGTATAAAGAAAGTGCTTACGTCTGTGGGAAAAAATGCACAAAGATAATAAAAATATTAAGAATATACATTTTCTCAATTTAGGTTGACATTTTCTAAGCTGGTATAAAGTTAGATATTATAGCATATTTGCTAGGTATGCTATGATATTCGAGATAGCAGAATTAAAGACTACCTGTCCCTCATTTTCTGCAAGTGCTCATAGAAACTAGAATATGCTCTTGTCTCTGCCTCTTAGCTGTTTTCTGAATACTTTTCTGAATACTTTTATAGTAAAGATTTTATTTCTTTCTAAAATGTGGCACAATTCTTAGTAGATACCAAGTCATAATTATGCCTTCGCTGAATTTACTTAAATGAGTATATGAGAAGTCCATGCATTTCTATATTTTATGAATTTCAAATCACACATTTTATTCCCATTTAAAGTTAGAATCCTTCTAAAGAGCACCTTAAAAGGATCCAGACTATACTGTCTAATGTGCAGACTTTTAATTGTGAGTTTGGAATTGAGAAGAGAAAATAACAAACAAAAACGAAACCAAACCAAACAAAAACTATTGGAAAATTTTCTAAGAACTAAGTTTTTCTGTTGTGATGATATATGGTACAGTCAACAATATGATTCCCAAAAGCAAACTAAATGAACCTGCAGTATAAAATATCATGTAAAATTTAAACTGCTAAGAAAATCTAAGGATTAAAAGAGTGTACCTATTAGCATCGTTCTGCTGTTGTATGTTTAAGAGCAAACCGGGAGGTTGCTATGGCATTACTTATGCGTGCATGGCAACAGAGTGAACTCAGTGATTCAGCTTGATAAAAGAGGAAATTAGCTCACCATTTCCCTTTTCCCAAATCAGAGTCAGATATCCAAATATTTCATTTTGAAATGGTATATCCATCAACATGTTCTAATGGATGAAAGTCAGTAGTGAAGGCGGGTGGGGGAAAGGTCATAAGATGAAATTCATTTGTCATGTGCTTACTTTAGAGAATGCAAATTTTGTCTAAAGAATCTATTCGTATCTCTTCATCCTTCTTTCCCCCTGATAGGATGGAGTTTCTCAGTGGCGTCGGTTGAGCAAATATACAATGATGAGTAATACTTTGGCAAAAGAAAACAATCTATCAGCCCATATAACTTTGTTCTAATGAAAGTAGATCGTCATACATTTTGAGAAAGAAACATTGTTTGGCTGTGAAACCACAATTCCCTGTGTGTAACAGCCCTCTGGGGAAGGAGTAGATTTTGCCAGTGTAAGATGTGAAGGTTAGTTATTATCAACTACACAAAGCAGAGGTCAGCCGTGGGTGTACATGTGGGTGGCACCATTATGAAATCAACCCACAGCCACTGCACTGCTGGGCTGATCCAATATAAACAGAGCCAAATGTCACAAATAAATGCTGACATTTTATCACATGAGTATTTTAAATATTATTTTACCACTGTATCTTTTCTTGTATTGTTTATCTTTCACATCTTTATTTTGCTTCCGGTTCCCTTTCTTAAAACTGATAAATGAGAAATGGGGAAGTATGGTTTGAGTCAGTACTTGACCATGAACACAGGAAGTTAACAGACCCCCCACACACACACCTCACAAAAGAAAAAGAACTCTAAACCTGTGAACCTTGGATTCTTAGATTTGTTCTGGGTTAACATGGGTTTTTAAATCATAATTTTATTAATTTATTTTTTAATTTACATGGAGTAAAATTTACCTTTTGGGGAGTATAGTTTTATGAGTTTTGACAAACACATAAAGTTGAGTAACCATCACCAGGATTGAACTATGGTAATGCTCTGTTATATTCTCTCCCCACTGCCGCCAAATTCCCTCATCCTGCACTGTTCACCTGCAGGCCCTGGTAACCACTGACTGCTCATAACTGCACTAATTTGACTGTTTTTCTCCACTCCATTCATTCATACAACAACCATTTATGGAAAATCTACTATGTGGTGGCTCTGTTTTAGGTGCTAAATGGTAAACAAGACTGAGAGAATTTTCCATCGAGAAACATGATAATAAACAATAATAAATCAATAACTCCAAATTGTAGTAAATGCAGTGTAAAGAATAGAAAGATTTCTGTGGTAACAGACATCAGACGGTGAAAATCTGTTTTAGATATTGTTAGAGAAGATTGCTCTGAGAAAGCAGCATTTAATCTGAGGACCAGAGGGTGAGAAAGAGCTAGCTATGTGAAGTAGGCAAGGGATGGGATACCTGGTGCAATCACTGCAGGCAGAGAGAGCTTGCGAACAAGGGAGTCAGGAATCTAGTGAGAGAAAGGAACAATGGCATGAGGCGCTGTAGACAATAGGCAGAGACTAGCAAGGGGTAGGTATTTCATTTTGTTGCAGTGAGAAAGCATTCAACTGAGATGGGTCTTCAACTGGGATTATGTGATTGATATTTTGAATTCTGTATAGAAAATTCATTGTAGATAATCAAGAATGGATGCAGAGGGCCAGCACTTGTCCAGTCCAGATGACTGTTCATGGAAGCCTGGGCTTGAGCAGAAGCTGTAGAAGTAGAAAGGGATGGAGTTCAAATATATTTCAGTGGTATAAGTGAAAGGACTAAGCATTTGACTGGGCATGGGAAAGGGGGCTGGAGAAGGAAAAAGTGGAATCAAATGTGACTCCCACATTCTTGCTCCATCAACTTGTTAGGTGATGCTATTTACTGATGTGAATAAAATATTGCAAGAGAAACCAGATTATGTGGGAGAAAAATAATCAAAATTCTGGATTTTTGGATAGGCTGAAAATAAAAGAACACTGTTATACATCCATGTGGAGATGTGAAGCCCCTAGATCAGGTGTCCTCAAACTACGGCCCATGGGCCACATGCAGCCCACCTAGGACATTTATCCAGCCCGCTGGGTGTTTTTGCCACCACTTCCTGTCATGTTTAGCACCTGACTCATCCCGTGGCCCATAGTCCAGCCCTCCAACGGTCTGAGGGACAGTGAATTGGCCCCCTGTTTAAAAAGTCTGAGGACCCCTGCCCTAGATGGATATATGCATTTAGAATTTAGAGGAAAGCGTGGAGCTGGCAAGGGAAATTTATGTCAACATTGACTTTCAATTATTCTTTATATCATTAATATATAATTGAAACATATTTATTGTCAATATATTTTTATGGAATAACATTAACCCAATATTAATCTATATTATTAATATTTACAATTTATCACTAATGTTTCTTGAGAGCCCACTCTGAGGGAGTCTTAGTGAGGAAATGAGGATTGGTGGTAAGTGCAAGTCTACATGATCTGAGGCAGGCCGGCAGGAGAGGGAGGATCTCATTACACAGTCACACAGACATTTGTAAAATTAAACTGGCCTAAGTTTCACAAAGAAGAGGGCTCTATGAGGGGCTACAGTAGGGAGGTTGGGCTTAGCCTGGGCAGAGGTGGAGGTTAGGAAGGGCTTCTTGAGCACTAGAAAATAGAGAAAGGGGAAAGGGCATGAGAACAAGAAAAGGACATAGATGAAAGGTGTTGTGACAAAAGACTAGAATTTCAGTTCTCAGCTGCGCTGTGATTCCAATTTCAAGGTGCAGGAGTGCAGGCCAGGAGCATGCATTTTTCACAAGAACTTGAAGTGATCAATTCCTTCAACAAATATTTAATGAGCGCCCAAAGTATGCAGAAGACTCTTCCAGGTGCCACAATTCAGCAATTAGTGTGCAAAGCTTGCTTCCTTCCTGGAGCTTGTTTCTGATGGGGCTCATTCAGGAGGTTCACAAATCCCAGATACATCCTGAAAAGGGTTGACTAAGAGATGTTGACCTGAAATGGAGCAGTGAGGAACACCAGCATCTAGATCTTTAAGTGAGGAACAGTGGCAGCAAAGGACATAGAGCAAGTGCCTAGAGAAGGAGAGAGGAAAGGAGTGCATATAGCAAAAGGTGAGGGAGAAAACTGATTAGAGACGTCCACATGGATAGCCAGCTAGATTTAATGGTGCTGAGAGGTCAGGGAGGATAAAAACCAAACAACTCCACCTTGAGCTTCACAACATGGCAAAATGGGTGATTTTGACCAAAGAAGTTTTATCTGAATAATGGAAGTAGAAAGCAGGTTGCATTGTGTTAAAAAATGACTGGGAAGTGAAAATCCTAAGGGGAGAAGATACTGGCAATAATAAGTGACAAATTGCTGATAACTCTGGAGAAATTTGCCTTCAGTTTGAGACTTTGTTATTGTCTTGTGGCAGTGGTGAGGTTAATTAACTTCTTTTTGCCTAATGTGTCCATTTAAAAGAAGGAAGGTGATAATATATTGTAAGATTAAGATTGCTGAGGGTCCCATGGGGTAGTATATGTAAACAACAGATGCTCACTAAAAGTAATGGCTTGCTTTTGTAGCATTTTAAACTTACCAATCATACTAAACCTGATATAAAATTCTTGGCAATTATCTTATTAAATGCCAAGTACAAATGAAAGTAAGATCAGAATGATTATTATTAACTGATTTCAAAGGAGGAAATAGAGTAGATCAAGCAACTTGCTCCAGTCATACTGCTAATAAGCTGTGGCCCCTGCAGATTTTGAATCTATACCTTCTTTGGTATGGGTATGGTTGGTTTGTCCCCACCAAATCTTACATTGAAATTTGACCCCCAGTGTGGTGGTGCTGGGAGGGTGGGACCTAGTGAGAGGTATTTGGGTCATGGGGATGGATCCCTCATGAATGGCTGGGTGCCATTCTCATAGTAGTGGGTTCTCCCTCTTGTGAGACTGGATCAGTTCTCAGGGGAATGGATTAGTTCCTGCGAGAGTGGGTTGTTAGAAAGCCAGGATGCTCCTTGGGTTTGGCCCCTGCTTGCATGTGCCTGCTTCCCCTTTGATTTCCTTTGACACATTTTAATGCAGCACAAAAGCCCTTCCTAGAAGCTAAACAGATGCCGGGGCCATGCTTCTTGTACAGCCTGCAGAACTATAGGCCAAATAAACTTCTATCCTTTATAAACTACCCAGCCTCAGGTATCCCTTTATAGCAACACAAAATGAACTGAGACAACGTCTTTAGATTTGGTTCTATGCTAGGTTTGCTGCCCTTGGTCTTGTAACTTTATTCCTTTATAGAATTGTAATCTGTTCAAGTAGAAACTGAGTATTTATCTACTTTGCATCCCCTCCACACACACATATACACACATACTGCATTTAGCCCAGTGCCTGGCGTAAGCAAACTTTTTGGTTGTGAGTACCATTGATAGGAAAGTCCTCAATCCCTGGTTTTACCTTCTTAGGCTGTTCTTGTTTCTGAACCTCCAGTTTATATTTGCGAGAAATGCTTTGGATGTCAGAGCCCCACACTAATTCATGTCCACATACCAGCAGTGGAGAAAATGCAACACACAGAGTGGGAGGTGGAGAAAGCTCTTAACTGTGATAGCAGATAGAAATGGTAGAATGTTGGCAGAACATTAATATGTGTGTTTCTTCTTTTACTATGAAATTAATACCTTAATAGTATTAAGTATTTAGTATTAAGGAACAAATAAGACTGATCCTTGCTAGGTGCCATATTTTATATACAGTATGGGCTACATATATAGTATGTGATGATATACAATATGAACATTTATATATAATGTAATTGTATTTTCATATAATGTATGATTAAATCTATATGTATCCACCCTGCTGTAGTTTTTTTCCTTCAAAAGGAAGTACTTGCACTATCAGAGTGTACCAGTGGGAAAATTGTCAGGAGGGCCAGAAGTTGGGAACCATTCTCAGAACCCGTTAAGAAACTTGGGGACAGTTGGACTCCAGGAGTCTTGTGGAAACATGGAAAGCTACGTCTCACCTGTTGGAAGAAAGGACTGTCAAAGGTGCAAAAGACTTAGTACACATCTCCCTGGAGTCTCACTTACCGACTCAGAGGAGTTACCTAGGACGGTTAGGGGGGATGGATATCCTGGGATCTCACTTACTGACCCAGAGGAGTTACCTAGGACAGTTATAGGGGCATGTCCTGGGACGTCACTTACCAACTCACAGGGATTACCTAGGACTGTCATGGAGGGATTTCGTGGGATCTTGCCTGGTTGCAGTAGTCCCCTGCAGTGGCAAAGTGGCCTGCAGAAGCTGTGCATCCTGGTCATCTCTAGAACCCAGATGAATGTAGCCCTGGAACTGGAGGAAGAAAATGAAAACAGACCATCCCCAGATTTTTTCCCCAAATCTCCTGGGTTGAAACATTTGAAATTGCCATTTTTACAGATCTAAAATGATCAAACAGTAGCCACTTCATGTGGTACAACCAAAAAGTATACTCCTGCTACTGCAGAGGTGTGATGTTGGAAGACCTGCTTGTTAGTTTCAATTTTGACCAGTTGGTAGAAGTCTGGGGCTGTATATAAAAACCTCTTGATTTTGTGAGCCAGAGAAAAGGCATTCTTTTTCCTGTGTCTATTTGAATAGTGTGTTGGATGAGAGAGTGCCAGTATCATCTATTTATTACCTTCCATTCTCTGTCACTATGTGCAAAGAAAGGAAAAGATCTTTAAAGCTGGGGTGATTGTCTAGACAGTCCTAAAATAGCTGCTCCCAGGTGCAAAGGAAGCCATAAAATGCAGACAAAGCATGAGGCTCCTTTGCCAAAAATACAGTGTGTTTGAACTCTCATAGGCTCCCTGCAAATTCTCAGAGAGAAAATGGCCAGAAGACTAACTTCCGATAATTACAATCGTTAGTTACTTTAAATCACCACCGCATACTTCACACAGAGGCACTCTCTGCACACTAAATTATATCTTAATTTTTTGAGATAATTATTTGGATGATTCAGAGCTTAAATAGTCCAGGTTGAACTATTTAGCTATTGAAATACCTGCGCAAGCTTTTAATTTAAAATATATAGAAAATTGACTTCATTTTTCAGTCCCTCGTGGAGGTCTTGTAATAAAAAACAAGGTTGTTTATATAATTCCCCACCAGGTTGTATTATATAAACTGCTGCAGTTAACAAAATTGAATCGAATCAAAAATGCATTTCTGGTTAAACAAACTGTGGTATGACCATACTATAGAATACTATTCAGGAATAAAAGGGAATGAACTATCAATATACTTGACAATTTGGATGCATTTCAAGGGCATTATGCTGAGTGAATAAAGCCTGTCAAAGAAGGCTACATGTTGTAAGATTCCATTTATATATTATTCTTGAAATGACAAAATTATAGTAATGTAAAACAGATTAGTGGTTGCCAGATTTAAGAAGAAAGTGAGCTGAGAGAGGTGAGAGTAATTGTAAAGGAGTAGGATGAGGAGTCTTTGTGGCAGTGGAACTGTTCAGTGTCTTGACTGTTGTGGTATCATCACAACAAATATACACATGTGCTAAAGTTGCACGGAACTAAATACACATGCATTCCCACACAAATGAGGACATAGGAAACTGGTAAAATCTGAATCAGGTAGGTGGACCCTATCAATTTTAATTTCCTAGTTGTGACATTATACTACATTTATTTGAGATGTTACCATTTGGGGAGGCCAAGAGAAGAATATAAGAGATGTCTCTATTATTTCTTACAGCTAAATATGAATGTAAAGTTATCTCAAAATATTATAAAAAGTTTAGTTTAAAAATGCATTTTCTCAGTATTTTTGGACTTGGAAGATGTTCTAAACATCTTGGAACAGACACTCTTTGATGTATTCATTCCAGCAAGAAGAGGGATGGGGGAAGTGTCTGGTATTGCCAGTAAGATGAACCGCCGGGATCAGCAGTGGGTGGGCTTTCTGCTGTCCATGCCCCATGGGCCTGCACTGTGGATAAGAGAATGCATATATCCTTAAGAACATTTTCATTTGCTTTGTGTTTGCATCAGGAAAATATTGCAAAGGAAGGTGAATGTGTATAAACTTCTCTAAGATTCATCAGCATTCAACACCTGGAGCAAAACAGACAAAGGAAGGCACAAAAGGAGATTGGATAATGCCTTTGGAGAAGGCATATTTCTAGGAGATGGATCAAAGAGGAGCTTATTCATGAGAATTGTATGGAAAATATAGCAGCAAAAGGTCACTAAATGGAAGCAATAGATCTAATTCTTATGAGAACCACCCTTGATCTCAGCCTTTAAAATTCAATAAAGGAATGCAAGTTAATATATTAGCGGGAGAAGGTAAGCACATCTTGCACTGAGGTTATTTTGCTTTCATTGGTTTAGCAACACACTCAATTTTGTTCATCACTTATACATAGCTTCATAGCTTTAGCTTTAAAGTAAATATAGCCAGTTACAATTGCGCAGGGATGTCAAACCAACAAATAGTTATCAGTTATCTTACCCATGACAACGCAGGATGAAGTGAGATGCCAAAATTAGGCCAAGAGAGCCGCTTTGTGATGACCTCAGTAACTAATAAGGTGAAGAATAATACATAGTAAATCAGTAACACATAAAGAGCATCTGAATTCACATGGAGAGTTTTGTTAGTGGGGCTGACTAAATACTTCCCTTCTGTAGCTCTCAGCCTTGTGTTTATTCTGCATGTGTTCTAAATGCCATACATGTACCAGGCACTATTCTAAGAGCCTTACACATATTAGTTATTTTAATTCTCAAGGCAACCTAGTTTATTTTCAGTTCATAGATGAGAAAACTGAGGCACAGAAAGTCTAACTTGCCAAAAGTCTTTTGGGGCTTCATCTCCAATACTCGTCTCTATGATCAAGCCATTACTACCTGTTTAGCTGGAGCCCTAAGGCAGGCATGATTGATGAAGCTAATCAGAAAGCAAAGGGGCTGGTTCCATCTGATGTGCTGATACTAATAACGGGCTTCATTCCTTCATTTGAACCTTTCATCAGGTGCTCTTTAAATGACAACCATGTTCAAAGCATGGTAACAGGTGATGCAAACACAATATGACTTTGGGCTTCAAGGAATTTATATGGTATCAGGGAGATGAGACTTGTATATACGTCTTTAGGATGAAAAACCCTTGGAGCCAAATGTCCTGGCAATGGCCCAGACTAAATATCTAGGGCAGAGCAGACAAAGGAGTGACTGTCTCCAACTGGGGAAAAGATATGAGCATCATGGAAGTCAGCCTAGAAGAGGTAGCATTTGAGTGGATCTCCAGGAGAGGCAAAGTGTTGATATGTAGGAGGAAATTTCAGCTGGTTGGTCCGTTAGGGTCACATTCCTGAAATACTGTATACTCACGGGTTGGAGACTAGAGCAGTGGCGAAGAGAGGAGGAGATGAGGGGAGGAAGGGAAAGTCTAAAGAAAATGGGGCATACACTAGGAAGTAGGTTGGGACCAGCCTACGAGGGCAGTAAGAAGCCTTAACTAGTTGCTGATTGTTCTGGGGGAATTACTGACAGTTGATAAGCAGCAGAATGACATCAAGAGACATCTGTTTTAGAACTATCGCTCTGCTGGCAGTTAACAGGAGAGATTAGAGAAGGGGAGCATTCAAGGAGGGAGATCAGCCTATTCACATGAACCCAAATGTTCATCAGCAGATAAATGGCTAAACAAAATGTGATCTAGCCATACAATGGAAGATTACTTGACCATAAAAAATGAAGTGCTGTTATGATGTAACATGGATGGACCCCAAAAACATACTGAGTAAGAGAAACAAGGTATGAAAGGCCACATATCATATAATTCTGTTTATAGGAAATACCCAGAACAGGCAAATTCATAGAAACAGAAAGTAGATTAGTGATTTCCAGGGGCTGGGAGGAAGGAGAGGGGAGAGAGACCGCTTAATGAGTATGGGATTTTCTTTGGGCACGATAGAAATGCTTTGAAATTAGATAGAGGTGGTGGTTGCACAACACTGTGAATGACTTAAATTCCACTGAATTATACACTTTAAAAATGTTTAGTTTTATGTTGTATGAATTTCACCTTAATTAAAATTAAGGAACAGCCTACATGGGACTGATCTAAGCCAGGCCATGAGAATAGAGAAGAATAAGAGGAAGAGGGATTTTGAAGCTTTCAAGTTGGGTGCCGAGATGGTGACACCATTCACCTAGTGAGTGACTCCTAAGGATTAGGTAGATCTACTCTGTTCATTTTGGCTCTGCCACTTTCTTGATGTGAGTCTATGAGTAAATTTCTTCACCTTTCTATCTGTGAAATGGGAACAGGGATGTCCCTGTGATGATTGAATGAGTGAGCATATCATAGCTAAGAACCCTATGCCTGGCACACAGGAGGCCCTCAATTAACATTTGTGGGATGTGTGAAAGATCACATTTATCTGGTTGTCAAGGTCAGAACGTCTTCTGCAGAGATGCCATTGTAATAGTTGCTGTACTTTCAGATATTCCAAGACCCATGAGTATCTCATTAACCCTTGAGGAATCTGGTGGATTCTCTTAGGATTTTTTTATTATATGTTGACAAATTATAGTTGTATGTTTTTATGGGGTACAAAGTGTTGTTAGGATTTTTGAATATAAATGCGGAATGATTAAATTAAGCTAATTAACATAGCCATTACCTCAAATCTTTAATATTTTTTGTGATGAGAACATTTGAAATTTACTCTTACAGAGATTGTGAAACAGAGCTCACTTATAATCTATATTGAATGTGCTATGCAATAGATAGAAAGAAAAAAAATCAGACTTCTCCTTTCTAACTGAGGCTGTATACTTTTTCTCTAACTATCATCTGTCTCCCCATTGCTGCCATCTCCCAGCCTAATACGCATGATGGAGCACCCTGGGATGTGCTTAGAGCAGCAGCTGGCACTTAGTAAGTGCTAACAGTTGTTAGCTTTTGTTGTTGTGGATGTGATTGTTGTTATTATACAATGGAGGCCTGAGTCTTCTTATGAATGTCCAATCAATCATGCCCAAAATAATAACATTTCGCTCAACGATAGACCATGTAGACAACAGTGGTCCAATAACATTATGCTGTGTAATGCCATATTTTTACTATACTTTTATTTGATGTTTAGATATGTTTAGATACATGCACACAAGTGTTCACCATTATGTTACAATTGCCTATAATATTAAATATAGTGACATGCTTGTAGCCGAGGAGCAATAGGCCGGATCATACAGCCCTAGGTTTGTGTAAGTGATTCTAGGATCTTCACTCAGTGGTCCATTAAGTCACCAGGACACCCTTCTATATCGTAGCTATCTCTCCCTCCCAGGATAATAATGCTCAGGTGTTTGTGTAAGTATATTCTAAGATGTTCAGGATGAAATCACTTTAGCAACACTTTTAAAAAATTAAATCATAGCTATATACATTAATGCATTTATGGGGTACAATGTGCTGATTTTATGTACAATTTGGAATGCTCACATCAAACTGGTTAACATAGCCTTCACCTCACTTACTTATTGTGCTAAGACATTTATACTCTACAGTTAATAGATTTGACATATACCCTTGCAAAATGCACCATAGGTGTGGTGCCACCAATTACCCTCCCTCCATCCAACCTCCCTCTTCCCCTCCCCTCCCCCACTCTCCCTCTTCTCTCCTTCATCCTGGGCTATAGCTGTGTTTTATCTTTCATACGGACTTTAGCAACACTTTGCTCAGACTGCTATGTCCTTCATTAAGTGACACACGTGACTGTCTTTTAACAGTGATGCAATTCTTAAACAACTTGTTGAAAAGAGATAGAATAGATAACAGAGATAAGAGTTACCTCGTTGGATTGTTTCATTATGAAATAAATCCATTTATTAAAATAGCTATTCAAGTTATTACTTAATTTCAGGTAAGTGAGGGGAGGAATGGCTTGAAATTTTCTAATCTGTCACTCTTATATGTTGCCCCTGGCTAAACAAACTACTGCTACTGCTGCTACTAAGAATGTTAAACTGTTGAATACCCAAACCAGACTTGTGACATATTGAAAAGTAACTGCCCAGATCTTGATCCTTAAAATCTTTACATCTTGCAGAGAGCTGATAAATCATTCTTTTAATATCAGCTCTAGCAACTTTTTGTAATAATGTCATAATCCTGGTGCTAATGTTGCCCAGGCTCATCAGCCTTCATGAAGTTCATTATTAAAGTTTGAGATTTGTTCTTGTGTAGGTATAATGGAATTCTTTGAATTACAAAGATGATAGAACTGCCATTTAGAGGAAAAGCTCATTTCTAACACTTGCCTCTTTGAATGAGTCACCAGAATACCTCCATGATTATCAAATTCCTTGTCTTTCACAGAATTAACATTTTTGTAACCCTGGGAGATTTTGATTAGAGCATTCAGTTATTTGGTCTGAAGAGCAATCTACCTATGTGAGTTAATATTCTTTGGATTGAATGTGTTGAAAATTGAACTGAAATTAGAATTTTTGCACAAGTCCTTAGGTGCCTTTAGTAACTTTAGGACACTAAAATAACTCTAGACTAAGCAATAAGTTTTACTGAAAGGTTTTTGGTGATAAATAAAACACCTCCTAATAAACTTCAGAAATAAAGGTTTCCCAAGGAATCCTCAGCCACTATGAAGATAGACTGGAAGTTCTACCATGCCAGGCATTTGTATGTGTTTAACCCTTGACAGAATAGACAGGCATCCTTTGGATTTTAACCAGTGTAGCAGAGTAAGTACCCTGAGTCGTGGCAGAAGAGAGTGGTGGTGGTCATGCACTATATTCAGTTAACTAGCAAGTATTGGTTTCTGAAAACTTATAATACATTTGCATAGAGTCCTTGTCATCCCCACAAAAATCCTAGTAGAGGGAGATTTTGATTCCCATTTTACAAGCAAGCCAAGCAAATAAGATAACTTGTTCCCAAATCATTTAATAAATGTTGCATCTGGGGTCGACTCTGAGGCTGGCTTCCCCACCAAGACTTCTACATGAGTGTTTCCTACCCTATTCTGTCCTATGCTGGCCCACTAAGTCACTGGGACATCTTCCTGTACTGCAGCTGTATCTCCCACAGAGAATAATGTTATGGTGTTTGAGGATGAATGTACAAATTTCAGAAATGACTTTAGACATGCTTACATCTTTCTTTAGTGAAATGAGAACAATTTACACCAATCTAATACCAAAACAACATTTACCAAAAAAGTAATTTTCTTGTAATGTGAGGGATTCAGTATGAGCTATCACTGAACGCTGTCTGAAAGGGTGCCCCATTAATGCATATCCAGGGAAGCAGGCCAGATGCAGACTAAATCAGCAATGGCTGTGTTGGTGCTTTTGGCCTATAAATCCTTGTAAAGTGCCTGTAATGCAGTAGACTCATCAAAAAATTTGGAGTAACTTCCAGTCACCAAAACTGTTGTAAATGAGCATCAAGGATTTTGCTTTGACTAATTCAGACTATTTTCCTCAAAATCAGATTGTATTTGCCTCATTGTGAAGCCAGGCTCAGACTCAGCTATTCGTATCTTTCAGCCAAATTCCTGGATTTCTGGGGCTTGATAAGTAGTCACTAAATGACCCCACAATATCTGTGTATCGGTAGATGATGTTTCTTGCTTATTTGGGGTATCCAAATGCCTCTGTGTTCACTTACCTTTGACAGCATCCTCAAGATTATGGTACTTACTTGGTGTGTCCTTCCCACAGATGTTCAACATTCCAGAATTATTTGGTACATTGCAAAACATCCAACACCACCAAATCTTTTCCATTCTCGGGGTTTAGTTTGGCCTTAAAAGACTTTGATTGAAGTGATTCATAGCAAAAGGTGATTGACTGATGTGTTTCATCTTGAATTATCTGAAATTTTAGAGAAACTTCCCCCCCTTAAGTCTCTTCAATAGAATGTGTCATGAAGATTGTGTTTTCTATTTTGGCAGGAATGAACATTAGATACTCTTTTCTTATGTTAGCTTCCCTCTAACACACTATCCAGAAACTTGACACCTCACCCCAAAATTTTGATGACCTATAATCTAAAGAATATCCCAGATGCTCAGGAAAATTAAATGAACTAGTAACGTATTTTTTCCCTATAGTGAAGTTCTTCTTTTGGGTGAGATAAAACACAAGTAACATACAATGCTAGTCCCTACTGCAAAATTATGAAATCGACTATATTTAGGGATGTATGTTGTCTTTTTAACTTAATGTATGTCTTAATATCTTTTTAACTCATATAATCAGTAGATTATTTGTGTCAGGTCTATTACATGATTTAATTGGCCTTCTATGGCATTATTTAATAATTATAAGTGGCCTTCTATGGCATTATTTAATAAAATATTAAAAAATCTGGAAAAGATACTACTATGATCCATGGAAGAAAAATGTCCATCGAAGTTGAAGTGTTTAGCTCACGATGAGGCATTTGCAGCTGTAAGCAATCATGTTACTATGCCATCACTAGTTTCATGGAAAATGAAGATGTTTACTTAAGACTGTTGAAAGTTTGATTTTACTAGTGACTCCTAAGCAATAAAGAATATCACTTATGTTTGACATCAGGGAGAAAAAAGAGTTACTCAAATTTGTTGAAGCTTTAGCTGTATTGATTTTTATGATGGGTGTTTCTTAGCATGTTGAGTGATTCCTGTTTTACAGCGAAGGCATTACATTGACTCAGTAGCAAAGCATATATTTCTTTCAACCTTTCATTGTGTTTCCTGCTCCATGAGTCACCAACAATAGCAAGAAGGGGTAGTTTAAATTACATTTTCCTTGGAAAAAGAAATATCTTCTTGGTAAAATATCACATACCCTCCAACCAGGGGTTCTCATTACATCATTTTCAACTGGCTGCTTGCTTCTTGTTTTGTTGTGCAGATTGAACCAGGAAACACTTTTATCTATAGTAGGATTTCTCAATCTCAGCACTACTAACATTTGTGGCTGGATCATTGTTTTGCGGGGAGGGAAGGTGCATTACAGGAAGTTGAACAGCATCTCTGGTCTCTAGCCAGTAGGTGCCAGTAGCACCATCCCCTATGTTGTGACAACCGAAATGTCTCCAGACATCCTTAATGTCTGATGGAGTTCAAAGTCATCCTTAGTTGACAACCGTTGAGAACCACTAACCTAGCAAGAGAAACATAACCATTTGAAAAAATAAGAACTTTGATCTGGGATATTTTTCTCTTTCAAATTAGGTATATTTTAGATCATTAGAATTTCAACAATAAATGTCAAATGAATTACCAAAGACAAAATTCAGGCTTCAGATATTTGTCTGTATGGCAATGTGAATAGCATAGTGACAATATTTTCTGAAGCAATAATTTGTACAGACTAACAGAGATTTTTTTTTTCTTATTTTTGCATTTAATTATAGGAAATGTCTTTTGGTGATGTGATAATTTAGTGGTAAATGAACAAACTTCATTAAAAATTATGCAAATAAATGAAAAATTCAGAAAAAATAATAATAGCTTTCATATTTTGTCCTTTATTACTAAAGTAGAGAGGTTGTTCCCACTTGATGTGCTCAATAATTACTTTTAAAATTTTCCAATATTGCTCAGAAATTTGAATAATTTCTCTGTATTGTCAGTGAATACATTATAATTTTAATAGCCATGGGTAAGTATTTTGATCTCTAGATCTATTATCGTTAAACAACAGTCACATATTTTAATAGATTTAGCAGAGAAAATTTGCTTACTTTTCTGATTTAGAGTATTAATTTCTCAGATTGAAAAATTGCAAGTGGAGTCAGCCATCTTTGTTCTGCACATAGGAGAGTGCTTTAAAAGTTCATGGAAATTAATTAAAAGATAATATAAAAATTATAAACTTTATTTCTGAATACAATCTTCATCAAGGTCAAGACAATTTTTTAAGTGATGATGTCAGCCATTCAGTCCATCCTTAAATAACTGAGAGTCCTGAGAACTTAACTATGTTTAATGAAGTCTGTTTTACTTTATTAAGTGGGGAAAAAGAGCACCCTTTAAAGATTTTTATAAGATTAGGAATCAAAAAGAAGTCAGAAGGCCCAATGATTTCCCATCAGAACTTCTCTCAGAATTGCCCTTGTTTGATGACAGGAATGAGAAGAAACATTGTTGTATTGGAGGACTCTCTGAAGTCTTCTGGGGAAAGGGAGATTATGCTAAAGCTTTAGTTAACCTTAAAACACTCTCATAATGAACAGATGTTATTGTTCTTTGGCCTTACAGAAAGTCAAAAAGCAAAACTCCTTGAGCATCCCTACAATCTGTTGCCATGACCTTTGCTCTTGACTGGTCCACTTTTGCTTTGCCTGGACCACTTTCACTTCTTGGTAGCCATTGCTTTGCTTGTGCTTTGTCTTAAGGGTCATGCTGGTAAGGCCGTGTTTCATAGTCTGTTAAAATTCTTTGAAGAAATATGTCAAGATCTTTATCCCACTTGTTTAAAACTTCCCTTGAAAGATCTGTATTTGGGCACATTGGTTTTGTCATCCTTGGAGTGGAAAGATTGCTCAACTTTATTTTTTCAGTCATAATTGTATAAGCTGAACTAGTTGAGATGTGTGTGGTGTTAGATATTGTTTCTGCTGTTAATCACCAGTCTTCTTCAACTGGGGAATGAACAAAATAATTTTTTTCCTCAAAAATTGATGTGGATGGTCTGCTGCTACAGGTTTCATCTTTGATATTCTCTTGACTCTTTTTAAAAGGAAATATCCATTTGTAAATTGCTGATTTATTGGGGGCATTGTTCCCGTAAACTCTTAATAAAGCATCAGAGATTTCACTATTCTTCCACCCAAGCTTCACCATAAATTTGATGTTTGTTCTTGCTTCAATTGTAGCAGAATTCATGTTGCTCTGATTTGGACTCTTTTGAAATTGATGGGTTTTTTTTTTGTTTTTTT
>NW_003852460.1:8496097-8569344 GCF_000181295.1 Otolemur garnettii | reverse complement strand
TCTCACATGATTTTTGTAATTAAGTATTTCTGTACTATTCCATATTATTACCAGTTCTCTCTAGGAAGAATTTTCCCCAGAAGTTTTCTGAATATATATCCAAGATATTTCTGATGACTAATATCAAAACCTTCAGAATTTCAAGATAAACTATGGTCAACAATATTACTCAAAGCTTTTATTTAAACAGCAGAAACAAATTGCTTTCCTTCATCTAAAATACGATATAAGAAACATCATGTAAAGCAGTGAGAGCATTTTGGTTTAAACCCCAAGCCACAACTTCTAAATGAAAATCCTTGGAAATGTTCATAAAATTATCAGAGCCATTTTAATGGGGTTTAAAAATATTTACACCAAAGAAGCAGTCATTTCAGATTTGTCACTCTGTCATGCTTAAATATGAAAAATTGTATACATACAACACTTTGGCAAAATTCTCAGAATTAGTTCTTCATGAATATGAAATTATGGACAATTTATCCTATTTACCACATCGATTGATCACATTTATGTGAATCTGTGCTATCATTGTATTTCACTGGGAAAATTTTGTCCTTCTGGATACATTTGCTAACATCTAAAGACTTCTGTGATCACATTTGAGAGGAGTAATTCACTAATGGCGTATAATTGGTAGAGGTCCGGGATGCTGCTAAACAGCCCACAGTGTACAGAACAGCACTCCCCCCAAACAAAGAATGTACCCCGTATATCAGGAATGTCAAAAACTGAGAAACTGTACCATAGAGATGATTGCTAAAATACTTTCTTTATTCTCTAATGATTTCTTGAGATGGTCCTCAGATTTGGGACATTTTGCAAATGTAAAATTTTGGCATTGCTGTATCAGTGGATGTGCCAGCCGTCTTACTCAAGTAAATATTCCTCATCACAGCACAAAGAAAAGATAATCTTGTAATTGGCCCTTTATCTCATTTCCAGAGCTGTCACTTTAAGTGCATTTTCTTCACAAAGATTTCTCACCAGGATACCAGCAGCTCTGATACTTATGGTCATTTTCTATTAATGATGAGAATAAAATGTTTTACTTCATTCCTGTGGCAAATGTTTCAGAATTTTTTTTGATGGAGACTTGTTTTGAATAATAGCTTTGTGCTTTGTAGAATCCATTCTTTTTGAACAATGTGGAAACTGCTGTAATGCCTATAACTAAACTCTGCATTTTTTGGTGCGAGGGGCAGTTACAGCTTTGTTTAACACATCTTCTTTAAAGTATAACATTTAATTTAAAAATACGTGTGTGTATGTGTACCATCTGTTGGAGCTCTTGAAGCTAAGGTGTGAAAGCCACCAGCTTTAATCTATTATTTTATTTAATCATTCCTTTTATTGAGAAGTTACTTGTGAGTAGTATTTATTGCACTATTCTTTGTACCTAAAATTATTACAGTTTTTTGAAAAGATATTTATTTTTTAAAATGTCACTCTCCCTGTCTTTTATACGAAGACTTACATTAACATTCTCTTTTGCACTAAGGTTATAGACAAAAAAATTTTAGACAAATTGGAACTATAGACCAATTTGTTGCATCTATACTTAGAAACAATCACCATCCCTTCTATTGCATTGCTTCCAGTAAATTCCCTTTTGGGCACAATTTTCAAAAAATGATAAACATTGGATGTGTATTTAACTTCACAAAAAACACCACTTACATGCATATATAGCCATAGATGTTAAAACGGAGAGTTTGGTATTACAGTAGCCTATGATTTCTTTCTTTTGGGAAATACTGTTTTAGTGACAGCTTCATTCATTGTTTGCTGACTTTACCATCCACTCAGTGATTATTTGCTGAAATATTTTCAACTACAAGCGTTCTGAATTTTTAATAGCAACAAGGGGGCATGATATAAATTGGAATTATCCTACAAAGTCTGAGTGTATATATGTGTATATGTATATACAGGGATATAGATATATATCCAGATAATATGGATAAAGACGTAAAGATGTTTTCTTTGAATTGGCCAAAGCACACATTTTCCTCTTCTCCATTAGACTTCAGGTTTCTTTTTCCTTTTCCTCCATCTGTCCTATTCTGATACCAGAAAAGCCATTTACAAAAGGTTGCAGGTGGCTGTAGTTTATGAACATTTCAGCAGTAAGATGCATCAGCCCTGGTATTATTTCTTCATGTTAATTCCTGGCTCCAGACAGTCTCTGCTTTGACCTCATCTGTAAAAATTTGCCTCCCTTTTCAATGTCTGCATTTCACTTTCAGGAGAAATAACTTTTATTTCTCAAGAGTTGAACAAATGGAATATGAAATTTTCTCTACCTACACCAGAGCAAAATGGCCTCTCTTTTTCTCTTTTTTTTTTTTGAGACGGAGCCTCAAGCTATCCCCCTGGGTAGAGTGCCATGGCATCATGCTCACAGCAACCTCCAACTCCTGGGCTCAAGCGAGTCTCCTGCCTCAGCCTCCCAAGCAGCTGGGACTACAGGCGCCCACCACAACGCCTGGCCATTTTTTGGTTGCAGCCATCATTGTTTATTTTTTTGGCGGGCCCGGGCTGGGGATTCGAACCCACCACCTTAGGTGTATGTGGCTGGCGCCTTAGCCGCTTGAGCCACAGGCGCCGAGCCAGCCTCTCTTTTTCTCAGTCCTGCAGCTGTTTATCCATTAAAATTACTGATTATAGTTCTTTGAATACAGGTCTTATTTGCCACTAATTGGTACCCACTGAGGTCTGAGAGAGCACAGCTCATATTCTTTAACTTGACCCTTCAGAGATGCAGGACTAGCTTCAATTTAGGTCAAGGTTGGCATCTGGGAAATTATGTTCCCATTGCATGCTACAAATATGAGCAAACACAACCCTTAAATCAAGTGCTGTCAACCTAACCTGAGGAACTAGGCCATAGAACTGTCTCTGAGACGCTTTGTTCTTTGACCCACATCTCCAATAGGGGTAACGTCATTGAAATCCAGCAAAGTCAAAATTTACTTGTAGTGATGCAATGTATTTGGTGCTATAGTCAATGATGGTAGACCTGAAAAGAGAAGTTAAGAGAATAGCATCTGCTTTTTTGGGTGATAGTCCCTGCCTGCTCCCCATCCCCAGCTGTTTAGAGAATTATAGATTGGCCCAGCAAGAGCTTGTTTACACAAGCCAGGCCAATTTCAAAATGAAGCTGCTTTTGAGTTGTCCCTGTTTCATCTCATTGTTTGAAAAATAAATGTGAATCATTAAGATGTAAATACATCAAGTGAAAAGCCAAAGGCAGTGAAAACCAAGTAAAAACAAGAAGGGTACCACATTTTTACTATTGTCCTAGGAGAAAAAAAATGTACATGGTAATAATTTTTGTATCTTATAATTTTTAGTATTAAATTAGGAGAGAATTTGAAAGCACCGTAATATCTGTTTTGTGCAGTATTTAACACTATAGTGTTAACAATTGATGTTAATGAATCGAAGTTCAAGGATGTGAAGATAATGGTAAATTAATTAAAATAGAGATTGGTAATGAGATAGAGAAAAATGTAGATGTACAGGTATAAGCAACAATTCTCAAAGTATAATCTCTGAACCAGCAACATCTGTGTCACCTAAAAAAGGAAATGCAAATTCTCAGGTCCTGTTGGAGACCTACTGAATAAGAAAATCTGAGGATGAGGCCCAGTAAATTGTGTTTTAACAAGCCCTCCAGGGGATTGTGCTACACACTCCAGTTTGAGAACCATTTCTGTAGATGGTGGATGGAGAGATTTACAGGTATAGCTACAGGTACATATACAAGTATAAGTATAAACACAGATATGAATACAAATATACATATAAATACAGATATTTGATGCATATAAATATGGATATTTCTAATTGACATCACAGGATTTTTATAGAGGAGCAAATCATTTCCTTTTAGTAATTGGATAAAGATTGGATAAAGGCTGTTCTTTTCTCTAGGCAATGGCTCTATGACTTACAAACTGAGAAAATCTGCTTGGGGTTAATTTGTTGAATATTTCTCCATTAGGTTCATTTAAAGTGTTTGCCCCATCCAGTCTTCCACCTGCATCATTTCCTTTACTGCAAGAGTGGTTTGCTTTTCCCTACTCTCTTGTCCTCTTCATGGCTTCTCTCTGCCCTGGTTCCTGTTCATTGGTAGGTCTGGTTGCTTTGGGGAGTGGGTCAATAGGTGAATGCTAATAGGACTATAAGGCTAACAATAGCCTACAACTTAGACCATTTATCAGAATTTCTTTGTTTTGTCCTCCCATGTTCGTTTCTAAGTATGTATGTGTATTTTTAGCCAACCATTCATATGCGGCCTTGTTTATAATAGAGATGAGTTAGAAACAGCTAAGTTTCTGATCAAAGGGACATTTTAAATATATTACAGTGGATTAAAAAATCGTATGGTACTGTTTAGAAGGAAAATCTCCATATGCAAGAAAATATTTGGGAGAATATTTACTAAGCCATAATTGGTGATTGACTCTGGGATTGTGGATAATTTTACTCCTTTTGGTTATTTTTCTATTTTGGATTTTTTAGTTATAATAAGTAAAGATAATATAAATTAATATATATAAAAGAATGAAAAAATGGATTATAATTTTTATCTTCTCTACCTCCCTACTCTATGCTGAACTTGATAGTCCACCAATTATGCCAGATCTATTTTTCATTTTTCACATGTATATATGACTTAATAAAAAATTAAAAAAATAATATTGCTAGAGGATAGAATTAAGTGACGATTCTGCTTTTGGAAATGACAAGAAGTCTACTATAAATAGATGACTGATTTAGTTGTTAAAACATAGAATTCCCAATTAGGGAGAAGGGAATATTTAAGGGTATGCAGCTATATGAAAATCTTTCCCTTTGCTTTTTGCACAAGTTGTATGGTGACTTGTCATAGTCAGAAAGTGTTCTGAAGTGGATAATGTCACTATCCCTAATATTTGGGAGGCACATGGCTGTATCTTCTTTTGAAGGTCGTCATTTGAAGATAAACATAGACATTGGTTTTACTTTAATTCTCCTTCCCTAAAAGCCCTCCCTACTCTAAAATTCTATAATTCCATAACAAGAATGTAGAAGCAATACTTATCAAATAAGAAAGCAAATAATTTTGCTTGCCATCTGTCATGTAAAGCAGCCCCCATGGAATATTGCTCTAAGGTGGCGCCGAGGCTATTTCTCCAGGCAGTAGAATTTCCTAGAACAAAGCAATGTGCAGTGAGCTATGAAGATGTACCCTGGATCATTTTGATGCCTTTGGCTGATGATAACAGTAAACCTCTCTTAAACCAGCTTAAATATGAGAATTTTATAAGCTCTTGGCACAAAAACTCCACGGGTATGCTGAGTTTCATCCAGTGACTCTGGATGTTTTTCTTGCGATTTTTTCACTTTATGTACCTCTGAGTGTCACCTCTAGTCTGGTAAGTGAGAGGACTGGTAGCAGTTTAGGGATAAATCTCACAGTGTCTAGGCCGGTAGTTTTCAACTGAGGGTAATACTTCCCTACCAAGGGACATTTGGCAATGTCTAGAAACCTTTTTGGTTGTTACAGGCACAGAGACACTATTGGCATCAAATAGAAGCTAGGGTTGCTGCTAAACGCCCTCCAATGCACAGGACAGCTTCACAACAGAATGATCCAACCTGAATGTCAGTAGTACTGAGGTTTAGAACCCCTGGCTTACGGAAGAAAGGTTTCTTTTGCCCATATCTCTTGCTTACATTTACCGAGATCAGCTCACTCAGCTACAAAATGAGTGGGGAATGGTTAGTCTATGCACTCTACCAGAACAATAAATGCCCATCATGTAATTGTACTATTTTCTTATGAGCAAGAGAGGGGAATTTAGGGATCATCACTATTCAGCCCTGAAAAGAAGGAAATCCTGTCATTTGTGACAATATGGATGAACCTGGATGATCCTGTGTTAAGTGAAATATGCCGGGCATAGAAAGACAAATACTACATGACCACATGTATATGTGGGATCTAAAAAAGTCAAACTCATAGAGAATAGAATGGTGGTTCCCAGGGGTGGAGCATGAGGTTGGTGGTTGGGAAGATGTTGGTGAAAGGGTACAAAACTTTAGTTAAACTCGAGGAATAAGTGTGAGAGATCTAGTATACAACATAATAGCTATAGTTAATAACAATGTATTTTATTTTGGCGATCACTAAGTAAGTCAATTTTAAGTGTTCTCATCACATAATGAAGTGTTTAAGTAATGCATATATTACTTAGCTCAATTAAACCATTCCACAATATATACCCATGTCAAGACATCACACTGCACACTGTATACTGCACACTGCACACCAACAGTGTGTCCAACATTTTCAGCACCAGAGATCCGGTTCATGGAAGACAGTTCTTCTACAGATGAGGGAAGGGCATTAGATTCTCATTAGGAGCACACAGCCTAGATTCCTCACATGTGCAGTTTACAGGAGGGTTCATGCTCCTATGAGAATTTTATGTTGCCTCTGATCTGACAGGAGGCAGAGCTCAGATGGTGATGCCAGTGATGGAGAGCAGCTATAAATATAGATGAAGCTCACCCACTGCTCACCACCTTTTGCCTGGCCTGGTTTCTAACAGGCTACCTGTCCATGATCAGGAGGTTGGGAGCACAATTATGTATAATAAACATGTACCATTTTTATTTGTCAGTGTAAAAGAAAGAATCCTGGGAGCTGCTAAAAAATAAACACATTCTCCATAACAATTTAAGTCCTCACTATAGGATTTTGGGAAGTCTTTCTGTGCCTATATTTTTTTGGAGGATATCTGAAGGATGTCCTCCAAAGGATATTTGATACCAAAACCATGAATGATTGTTTTCTTGTTCTTGTTTTTTTGTTTTTATCTTTCATATTCTGGAACTTGGGTGTCTTTTTCTAAAGGAGAAAAAAACAGTCTTCTTTGTCTTTTGAGTGAGCCAGAAAGCCTCTTCCTGCCTTTAGTTTTACTTTTCTTAACATTAGCCATTTATAGCCTAAAAGATAGCCAAGCTATGGGCTAAGGCACTTACCTTGCTTTTTCCATCTGACCAAGTGGTTCATCCCATCCCTCCGGGGTGAGAAATACCTGGCCCTTTATCACCATATTTATGTTCATGCTAACAAAAGATATTTATCTGAGATGATTCAGTTTACCAAGAAGATTACTGATAATTTTCATTTGTGAATATGTAGTGACCTTAACATAAGTTAATATTTTACATTTTTCCCTTTTTGGGGAAAAATTATCTTGGATTTCTCAGAATTCAACCACAAATTTAAAGAGTCGACACTGGATATCCATTGTAAATTTTTCTTAAATAACATTAATCTAGATAAAGAGAAAAAATAGTTTTTAAATGTTATTTTACACAAGTGTTTCCTGGAAAGTTTCTTAAAATTCAGATACCTGGGCCCCAGAAGTCCTGTCAAGGGCAGTTTGGAACTGGACTCCATTATCTGATTATAGAGTGGGCCTGGGATTCACAAGTTCTTTGATAGGTCATACGATTGTCTGCAAGCTGAAAGAAAGTATGGGCTCCCAAGATACTTACGTATTAATTCTTACCTATATGTCTAAAAACCTAACATGTATGGATTTCTTTGTTAATTAGTATTGTTAACAATTTCATCCCATGTAAAAGCAATTTATAAGGTAAATTTTGTTTTTTTAACAAGAATTCCCGAACATGCACAGTAATTACTTAAAAATCATGGGCAAACAAAAATCCAGTGGATTACTTATTGCCAAATCATGTCAAAATGGAAATTGTAAAACTCCTTGAGAATATATGTGATGAACCTCAAAAGTAAGTGCTTTAAATAGCTCAGAGACCCAGGACTATACCTTTGATGAAAAGTATCAAACTGGTGATAACGTTTGATCCTGCACCCACGCTTAGAGAATCTGAGGTCTAAGTGAATGTTTTATATCACTGAAGAATTCTTGTCTTCATTCAATCATTCATCAAAATTCTGAACACCAACTACGTGCAAAGCATGATGCTATATTATAGAAATACAATGATAGACGATCTTTATTATTGTGAAGCTTTCAGACCAGGAGTGGAGACAATCAATAGACAAAGGTATCAATATATAAAAGCAATTACAAGTTGAGATAAGTGCTTAAAAGAAAGCCAACAGGACGTAGACATCAAGAAGCCAGGGAACACAGACTTGACCGGGGAGGTCATGGAAAGTTTTTTGAGCAGGGGAGGCTTAAGGAGAAACCTGAAGAAGAAGGAGCCAGCCCTGGGAAGAAGAGCAGTCCAGGGACAGGAAACAGCACAGGCTGAAACCCCTAAACACGGCTGAGCTTGCCTTGTCCCTGAGTGTTGGGAAAACAGGAGAAAAGAAAGGGGCAAGAAGAGGTGAGGTGGAGGAAGTTGGCCCAGATCCTTTAGCATAGGGAATTCTTAACTTGAATGGATTTTATTCTAAGTGCAATGGAAGCCCATTGACAATCTTTGCTTGCTTGTTATTTTTTAAAGCCAGAGTATGGCATGGTATTTTGTGTAGTAGTTAAACACATAGCTCTGAAGACGAATTGCTCAGTTTTGAATTCTGGCTTTGCCTCTTACAGGTAGAGTGATCTTAAATGTGTTCCAACCTTTCTTGCTTAGTTCCTCCCTTGCAAAATGGGAGTAATAGTAGTACCTACCTCATAAGATTGGCTAGCAGATTTAACAAATATGTAATGTACTCTATATACATCTTAAAATGAAGATTTGTCTTTAAAAAGATCACTTTGATTCCCCCAATGAACAATGAATTGGGCAAGGGCAAGAGTAGATGGTTCCATTGGTTAGAAGGCTATTTAATTTGTTTGGAAAAAATATGATGCAGGCAGGAAGTGGAGTGATGAAAGTGGAGATGGAAGCTCGGCACCTGTGGCTCAAGTAGCTAAGGTGCCAGCCACATACACTTAAGGTGGCGGGTTCGAATCCCCAGCCTGGGCCTGCCAAACAACAATGATGGCTGCAACAAAAAAATGGCCAGGCGTTGTGGCAGGCGCCTGTAGTCCCAGCTACTTGGGAGGCTGAGGCAGGAGACTCGCTTGAGCCCAGGAGTTGGAGGTTGCTGTGAGCATGATGCTATGGCACTCTACCCAGGGGGATAGCTTGAGGCTCCGTCTAAAAAAAAAAAAAAAGAAAGAAAGAAAGTGGAGGTGGAGGGGAGTGCTCAGATTCCTGATTTATTTAGAGGCAGAGTTGACAGAACTTTGGCTCAACTAACTAACTGGGTGGATAAAAATCATCATCATGAATTACAATCATCAATCATCGTCATCAACAGCAACATTTATTGAGCAAGTGCTACATAACAGTCAGGTACTATAATAAATGCTTTATAAACACTTCTTAAGATGTGGGAGGCTGTGGTACAAAAGCATTTGCCAGAAAAGAAAGTCAAGAGTTCAGTATTGGAGAAGTGAAGTTTGAGATGACCCTGAGATACCAGGTGGAAGGGTCAAGAAGGCAGCTGGATAACTACCTCCATAAAACCCAGATGACCGGTTTGGAGATAATATTTGAGAGTCATGAACTTTGCGATGGAATTCACCACCATGTTCTTTTATGTAATGACTTGGGCTGTTACAATAATATTTTTATCTCTTTTGGTCTAATTCTTTTTTGAGTTCAAGACCCGCTTTCTAACAACCTTGGTGTCAATTGAATTTTCAGTTAATTCTCCACAGTGTAAAATAAAGTATTACATTAACATTTCAGACTCTGAAATAGAACTCTACTGAGCTCAACATGCTTAACTGAGATCTGCGAAGCATTTTCTAATCAAAACTCACAGAAATTCTAGTTCAAGTTATGACCTGACTTCAACAAAGTATATTAATTGGTATGAGTATAGAAAATCATTTATTTACAGTGTTTAAATCGATCTTTAAACAGTTTTTCCAACCCCACACAGTTAGTGGCAGAAGGTCCTGAGAAGCATGAAACATTTTTTTTTTTTTTATCAGCCTCATGTTTCGTTTAGCTTGCCAAACACAGTTCATTTTCCATAGAAATTTGCAAACCTGAGTAGTGGCCAAATTTTCAGAGTCGCTGAATGTAAGCCAGTGAATAAAATTGTTAAACCCTTTGATTTCCCCTCACATTTTTCCCTTAAAAAGCAACATAGCGTGTGCCTCAGAGTTTTATTATTTGACATCTATTACCCACAGCACTCAAGTGTGTTTGAGAAGAGGCCTGCATGGACATTTCAGTACAGAACGAACACTAGTGGGTTCTTTGGGGAACGTTCATTTGCAGCTTTATCCTTGCATGGATGCTTGCAGAAACAATGGCATCAACTTTTAAAAATGGATAGTTTTAAGGGCTTTAAAGGTTAAAAAGGTTAAGGCAAATCCGAAAAAGGCAAAAGTTACATGTTGGTCCAAAATGTGATTAATTCCCGAAGCTATGCGTTGAAACTAATTGGAGCCACTAGAAAATATTTCTTTTGAGACTTTAGTCCTATTAGCAGAATGCACTGGATTCGAAGCAAACCTGGAGCATGAGGCAAGATGGAGCTAGTTATCATTAAGAAAATAATGCTCATAGGCATTGGTCCATTGTTTCCAAGAATAGTCTGGAAAGGTGAAGGATCTGGGTACAAGCAGAAAGAATAATAATAATGAAAACTGATAAGTCAAATGTGTCAATAAATCTAATGTTGGTCGCTTAGTGGATGAGAAAATTGTATAAGAATGTTGGATTTTTCTTTAACCCAATGACCACTATGGCATTCTCTTCATTGGACTGCTTCCTTCATTGGCACTGTCTGCTAATTTTTTATTTTTATTTATAATAGTGAAAATGCACAGTGTCTCCTAGAGGCAGTACCTTGATTTTTTTTTAAAGTGCTTGAAAACTAAGTGGGCATGGTGGCATATGCCTCTAGTCCCAGCTCCTCCAGAGGCTGAGGCAGGAGGATCACTTGAGCACAAGAGTTTGAGGTTGCTGTGAGCTGTGATGAAGTCATGGCACTCTACCAAGGGTGACAGAGTGAGACTCTGTCTCAAAAAAAAAAAAAATGCTCAAAAAAGTAGAACGTTTCCCTGCAAAATGGCAGAGGGTAACAGTGAATTACTGAATTTCAGCTATGAGAAACTCACTCAGCTGTGAGGGTCCACTGTGCTTAAGTGAAATTTAATGTATTCGGAGATGCCATCCAGCTACCAAAGGACTGTCACAGAGTCCATGGGCATGCAGAGAAAAGAGCCACTGCTCAGAAATGGCAGAGTCAGTGCGGAGAAGGGCTGAACCAGAAAGCAGGAACAGAATTTTTACCATCGGTGTCCTAGAAGCTAAGCTGAGAAGGGTCTCAATGTGTTGTGGGCCAGTGGTTGTAGCCCATGCACAGCTAGAAAAGCCTTTTCTCACCATCGCCCCTGCCAAATTATATAGATAGAATTGCAGGAGCAATGGTGACCTCAGAAGAGCCCATTGTAATTGGGGAAGAGAACAAAAGTCAGCATTTCATTTCATTTTTTAATATACCAGCTTTTAATATAATTTTAAGATAAAATTCATATGCCATAGAATTCACCCATTTAAAGTGCATGGCTTAACAATATATGCACAACTGTGCAACCACTACCATGATCGAGTTCAGAACAATTTGTCATGCCACAAAGATTGCACTGCTTAGCCATCAACCTCCTTAAGCCCCCTGTCCCGTTCAGCCCCCTGACAACCACTAGCCTGTCACTGTATGGGTTTTCCTATTCTGGGAATTTCATATAAATGAAATCATATAATATGTGGGCTTTTGTGTTTTCCATCTTTCGTTCAATGTAATGTCCCCAAGGTGCATCCATATGGTGGCATATATCACTGCTTCATTCCCTTTTAGGGCTGAATAATATTCCATTGTATGGATAGGCCACATCTTGTTTACCCATTCTTCAGTTAATGAGCATTTGTGTTGTTTCTACTTCTTGGCTATTATGAATAATGCTGCTATGAATATTTATGTATAAAGCTTTATTCAGAAATATATTTTCATGTAAACATTTCTTAGGTATATACCCAGGAGTTGAATGCTAAGTAAAAAGGGTAACACGGAGAAATTGCCAAACTGTTTTCCAAAGAATTTTACATTCTCACTAGCAATGTCTAAGGGGTCCACATTCTCACCAACACTTTTTTAAAATCATGTCAGTGGATGTGATGTGGAATCTCACTATGGTTTTGATTCCTATTCCCCTGATGGTTGATGGCATCAAGCAACTTCTCATCTGCTTGTTGGCCATTCGTACGTATGTCTTCTTCAGAGAAATGTCTATTCAGATACTCGTCTCATTTTTAATTGGCTTATTTGTCTTTTTGTTATGGAATTATAAGAGTTCTTTATATTCTGGATACAAGTGGTTTATCAGATGTGTAAGTCTGGTTCCTTCCAGCATTAATAGTGCCTTTCTAGCATTTATTATAAATAGGCATATGTCTATGTACCTCAGTTTTTTAACTTGCGGACTTTCCCCTCTAGTGAGTACTCTGGATCTCTTGGTCTTGTGTGCCCAGGGAGGCCTTTCAGAACTGAGAGCTCCCCAGGGTGTCTGACTCAGAGGATCACAGTGACCCAAGGCCTTCTCCCTCCCAGGGCCTCTAGCTGTGCATTCCAGCTGGGGAGCCTGCCCAGCCGGCTCCTCTAGCACTTTGAGCAGTGTGCCTGCCTCCTGCCTTCTCCTCCGTTCCCACACTGGACAGGAACTCTGTGCAAGGAGCATGGGGGGTCAGTTCTGCCTGGAGCTGCTGCTACTGCTGAGGTGTAAGGACTCTGGAGAGGTAAGAAGATAGGGTATGTGTATTTCAGGCTCTGTGTTTTGTGCCTCCTGCTAGAAGCAAGGCAGGACCTAGCCGGTAAGACACGAAAGACTTCATGGGATGATAATCTCAGCATCTGGGAAAGGTGGTCGCAACAGCAGAGAAAGAGAGGAGTGGAGCAATAGCATTGAAGGGATTCACTCTACTTGCTCCAGCACTTGAGTCTCTTTCAACTTCAAAGGTCAGATGGATCAGATGACCATTACACTGTCTCTGCCTGTTGCTTTAGGAAAAGGTTCTGAGCCTTCTGAACCAGGCTGACTGGAATGTAACATATTATTGCCAAGACACTCATTTTTTATTGAAAGCTCAGAGCAAATCTTAGTACATGTAAGAACCCACCATTTCTTTTGCTCCTATTTTTGGGGCTATTTTCTCAGCATTTGAAAATTGATTGCATTTGACTTTAACATGCATATTGGCTGATAATGTCACTGTCACACAGGTCTTCATGGTCTTCCAGTTCAGCATCTTTCTGCTACAGGTAAGGAAACCGAGGGTCAGAGTAGACCAGGCTTTGACAGTCATTAGGCGAGTCCGGGACAGAACTGAGACTAAGATGGTTGCTACTGAGTCTCTCTTTTGGCCTCAATCTTTGGGTATTATATAATGACTGATGACTGGTGACAAGGGCCTAGCTTGCCCATTTCCCCAATATGATGAAAGATTAAGTGACATCTATAAGCAATGTGGGTACTGATGTGGAACCGCAAAATGCAGTCCAACTCTTTCTCGTAGCCACTCTATGCAGCAAAGGCAGATGGCTGGTTTAGAAAACCTTGGCTTTGCTGCCTCATACAATGAAGGCAGCTTCTGGCATGATCCTTTTTATTTTTCTTAATAATTCCAGTTATTTATGATACAAAAAAATCAAAATCTATCTTTTCTTTTTATTAGTTACAGTATTGCCAAAGAATTCACAGAGCGTTGATACTTGCTGATTTCTTATGGTTATTAGTAAAATTTCTTTGACTCCTTCCTGAAATAACAGAGTAAACATGAGTTTACTTGATGACTTAGTTTTTAAAATCAAGAAGTGAAATTGTAAGCTTTTCTATAGATGGGTGGTCTATTACCTTAACCTGTGTGATTGGATCCCTTCAGTTCACTTGAAATATTCTTTCTTTCGTTATTATGTGCACGTGGCACCATATGTGTAAAGTCATTTAAATGTCTATGAATCATTTAGTTTGTTAAAAGCCAAGTTTCTTTTGAAGAAAATTTGCAGCTCTTAAATTATGATCATTTATAATTTGTTGAATGATTCCACTTTTTAGGCAAAGACTTTATATTGTGATTCTGATTATTCATACTAATAGCAACTATCAAATAAATTAACTCATGTTGTGGTGATTGCAGGTTCCTGAATACCTTTTACTGTTCACTGGGAACATTTTTTTTTTACTACCTCAATGGAGGGAAAAAAGCTATAAAAGCAGCAAATCCCCTGGCTTCCCAACTTTATTTATAAACCCTGCTGAAAAGAACTTCACATTGTTTAACAAGTACTTTAAAAATGAACAACTGTCTTTACAAAGAAATAGATTTTGAAGTTGCTCTGCTGTAACTATTTTCAGATTAAGAAAAATCATTTGAGGAAACCAGGTTGATCCCAAGTTCTTCACCACAGGGAGAAAATGGTATTTGGTAAACCTGCAGAGCCTGAATTTGTTATTGCATGCAGCTGTGCAAATTTGCAAACATTTCCTTCTCTAGTCAGGACCCTGTGGAAGGAGCCAGTTCGGACTGCTGCCTTGATGGCTATCATAGGAGGAGGCCACAGTGTAGGAAGCTACTGAGATACCTGAACTTTTAATATGTTGTAGTCTGGGCATTAGGTGCTAGATAGTGTGCAAGCTAATTAGTCCTGCTTTAGCATCATGCTAGGGATGTATCAGCAGCCTTATTATTTTGATCACTCTCAGTACATTTCAGAATGTTACTTGAAATAGCTCTTCTGAATGTGTTGAGTGTGTGTTCATTGGGCTATCTGGAAAGGAAGACAAGGGAGGGCGAAGGCTTGGGTTTTAAGACATCATTATTTTATACCATAGCTTTCTCTAAACTCAGCAATAAAAGGAAAACAGGACCTTGCAATTCCTATGAGCACTGGACTTGTGTTTACTTGTTTCCATTCATCCTTTGGAACCAGGGAAGGCTTGAAGACCATCCATGCTCAGGTTCACACCCACAGCTGGGATAGATGGCAAGTCCACGGTTTCCGTGGCAATCTTGTCCCAGTGTGGGGATATTTGCCAGTATTTGCATAGGTCTCCTCCTCCTCTCCGATGGTTTACCACAAGAGGCAGCTCTCCCTGGGTAACTGCAGAGCAGTTACTGGCTTAGGGGTTCTTTAGTTTGATTTACAGTTGACCACCTTTAGGAGGTCCAATTGGAAGTTAAAATTAAGTCCCAGGAGACCGGCTTCATGAATCTCATGAAGCAAATCCACATTTGTTGTTAGAAAAGGCAATAGATTTTTTAGCTGGAATTCTAGAAGCAGATGACAAATTAGTTTACCTTTCAAACAGTGCACATCAAAAATGGGACAGGCGTGTGTGTTTGTGTGCTTTAAAAAGATCTTAATTCCTGTTAAAGTTAAAAGAACTCATTTGTAAGTTGGTGATAGAAACAGTTCTATAACAGTGTGAGAATTAAATAAGCTAATATAGGTCATGTGCATAGAACAATGCCTAAAATATATTAAGAGCCCAGTAAACGTTCAACATTATTATATATTATGTAACATTACTTTAATATTATGGTATCGAGGATTTTTAATACTAATTATGGTTCATTGAGCATATATTAATCACACTGACCAATTTCCAGGTATTTTTTAAATCACTCTCAAGGAACTTGCCAACTACTGGGAAAATCAAAGTAGAAACAAGTAGTTGCTTAAAATAGAGGCATGGCCAACATATCCTGGGAAACTTCTCTGCCTGTGCACTCCAGGCCATGTGCACCAGTGAAAGAAGTCTCCTAGAACAGAGGGCATTGAGCTGCTGGTCACTGAAGACTGCTGCCCTATGTGTGGCATAAGGAGCGGGGAGGGAGGGGATTCATCTCACTTCGAGTGCTGCTTTGAGTTTGGTATTTGGACAGTCTTTTAGAAAGTGGTGGTTTGGAAAATTGTGAAAATTAGGGCAACTTAAACTCCTGCCCACTGTATGGACAAAACTGTTCCTTTCTCATTATTTTGCCAAATCCAAGTAAATCCCAGAACAGAATTCTTCCCAGACAAATGAGCGTTAACTCAGAAGTTACACTAATGGCTAATGGCTTGGTTATGTTTCTGCTCTTTACTACTCAGGTAACATGACCGCTTTTATGTAACTTCTCAGGAAACAATGCACTCACTTTTAAGTAACATCTGTTGTAGCAAATAACCATTCTAGTTTCTGCTGAATGGTTTGGATTCAGAGACATCAGCTGACTTAATCCTAGCACAGTCCTCTCTTTATCTTGCAAATTCTCTTCAACATCCCTTCCACTCCCCAAACTGTTTTCAAATTTTTTTGGATGAATTTTTTTCCCCCCCATGCCATAGGTGTGGTAAAGGAAAAGCTGTTGTACGTGATCCTACATCAGGTTTACCAACTTTAAGAACTAGAGCTTTGGATTGTGTTTTCTCAATGATGTAGAAAAGTGCACACAGCACAGGCTTCTAGATTTGTTCAGGACCGCCTCCTCTGTGTGTTAAATTCTGGACACACAACATGACTCAAAGTTGATGTTGTTTTCTAGATTAGGCCTTCCCAACCTTAAGGATGTGGACATTCAAGGCCAGAATGTTGCAGGGACTGTGCTGTGACTTGTAAGATGATCAGCTGCATTCCTGGACCTTCACTCAGGACATACCAGGAGCACTGCTCCAACCTCCACCCCACCTTACCCCCTTTTGTGACCTCAGACACTGACAAATGTCCCCTTGGAGGCACAACTCTCTCTGGTTGAGAACCACTCATATAAAATGGTTTGGTAAAGAAACCCTTAAAGTGGAATTAGCTGAACTATCACCAATGCCAGAGTGATAAGGGAAGGGCCTGAGTTGGGAGTCACTGTACACAACTGCTCAGCCCTAGAAAGAAGGTGAAAGGAAGACATTCAGAGGGACGTGGTCTCAAGGTCTGGCCTCCACTGAGCCTTGTGCAACCCATGACAGATTCATTGATAAACAGACACATTCCACTTTGGAGCCTTTGACATGGAAAACTTCCACATTACATCCAAATTCTTTATCACCCATGCTTACAACTGTGTTGGTTCCCTTTGGGGGTTTCCAGAGCCAGAGGAAGGCTCCCTTTCTGAGTATTAGAACTATAGCCAACGTTTATCGAGGTTGGGGCTCATGAGCATAAAAAGACTCAGAGAAGGATATTAGTACATTTTGTAGATGAGGAAACCAAGACATAGAGGGGCTAAGAAATTTGTTCAAATTCCCCCAACAGATAAGCAGTGGTCATGATTGTGAACCTGACAGTTTGTGACACCCCACCACCACATCAGGAACCCATCTTTGGACTTCTGTAGACACTTAACTGACCCTAGAGGCATCACATTACACAGCCAGATATGAAGCATGGAAAATTCTTTGGAAAAGAAAACAAAATATGGCTGTTTTAAGGAATAGAAATGTTTTAATGTTATTAATTTTTTTAATTCATAAAAAATTCTGGGCCCCAGAATACTTTTTGTTAACTATAAGGCAGCAATATTTATAGGGGAGATTCATTGATTTCAATGTTTTTTGATAGAGAGCTCAAGGGTGATGTATCGAGGAAAATGTTTTGCGATGCAGATAACCACTGCTTTCTTCATTCCTCAACTTCATTATTGCTCACCCCGCTCCTACCCCAATCTTATGCCTCAATTATAAACAAGACTCAGGTGTTTCAGATGAGGCTGGGATGGACTCTCCCAAGCGGGGGATATCTTTTTTAATATCTAAATGCCAACGATGCCCCTTGCTAATAAGGCTCCAGATCAAATAGGGACAAAAGGAGTTAGAAGCTGATCACAAGAAAAAAAAAAGTAGAAACTCCAACTAAGAAGAATTTCACATGAAACGTAGGCTGGTGACTATTGTAGTAAAACACTGAGGAACACTCTAGATGCCACTATGTTCTGGAAATGTAAGAAGAAATTGGTTGCAATCATTTTTCTTTCATAATTCCCATGTTAATCCATTACAGTAGGATCTCATAAGTTATTTTTTCATAATTAAAACGCTTGTCTGCCATTTTATATATTTTTAAGGTCTTAAAGTCTGTCTTGGTATTTTCAGCTTCTGTTTACTACTAAGGGGAAAACTTAAGATTTAGGGGGAAAGTTTGCATTTTCATTTCATATGGAGTTGAGAAAGGAGGCAGTAGGTTTGACATTGCTTGCACATAAAATGAGCAACTTAGCCGTTTTTCTGGATAATTTTTTTTTATCGGAAGAAGTGGCATGTCCCTTGGTTGTGATAACAAATACCATAGCTATATAATCTCTAAATGATTGGACTAGAGAGAAGTTTTATTTAAAATTTCAAGTTACTCCAGTGGTGTGTGTCTCCACATGGGCCCTTTTACTGCAGGTAGACCCAGTGGGCAGGTGTGTGTATGTGTGGGGGGGTGTGATGTGGACTCCCATCTATCTTACGTTGCAGTGTTGGTTTGAACCACAAAATATAAAACAATAGAAATATTTTCTGATGTTTACAAGCAGCAAATCATTCTCAAGGATGGACAAAATAATATTTTTCTTGCTCTTATCGTTTTGTCAGCTTAAACTTTGGCTTCTTCCCAGTAAAGCCCTAGGTCAAGGGCAGACCTGCCCTTCTATCTCCGGCATTGATGTGGCTGGTAGATGTCTGAAAATAAATGGCCATTCCTTTGGTGTTAAAATAGTTCCTCATGCAGGCTGAAAGATTCATTTAGTTGAATTCTAGATTCTACTGTTCTAAAAGAAAACCAGATAGGAAGGCATTTTAGTATATACAGTTTGGTGTAAGGCAGAGAAAATTGGGAAATTCCCATTTACCAATAACTTATTGTGGATAGTAGAGATGTTCAGTTTTAACCGGAAAATATGTTTTGTTTTCATCTATTGCTTAAAATCTTTGAATTAATAGGAGTTGTTTTTCCACCTCAGGAAGTAGTTTATAGAGCAATGCTATCTAATAAAACTCTCAGTGGGGATGGAAGTGTTCTGTATATATGTTGTCTAATAAGGTAACCACTAGTCCTATGTGGCTATTTAATACTTAAAATGTGTCTACTGTGATCGGAGAACTGAACTTGAAGCTTTACTTACATTTTAATTTATTTAAATTTAAATAACCACATAGGACTACCATATTGGACAGTGCAGAGTGTAATTGCCAGGTAATAAACATCTCTGGTTTGAAAAATTCCATTGTATTGTCACTCTACATATCTAAATTTTGATTTGAAAAGTGGGACAACTGTAAGTATCTTTGATAAGTGAAGATTACTTCTAGGTTAATACTTTGAACATCCATCCTCAGTCCATATTAGCCTGCTAGCTTATATCTGCTTTTGTTTTGTTTTTTTCTAATAAGTACACTGTGAGCATTTTCTGGTGATTTGGAGTTTTTATTTATTGAGATTGGACCCTTCAGTATGAATCAGACCTAATATCATTGAGCATAGAAAGAGAAAAATACATTATAGCTAGTCGAGAGCTCAAAAGTAAAATTACATAATTCATGAATTTTAGGTCAGCCATAGTTCAGGGATTTATTGAAATCAAAAGAAAACTCATTTAATATGAAAAGTCACTGCAAACCCCAACTATTGAAGGATTTGGGGATTAAACATTGTGTTTCGCCTATGACAAGCCTTCCCTTTGAACCCGGTCAACCCCTAGCAGAATTTCAGTAGAAGCACCCTTAAATATCCTTTCACTAAGTTGTCTCGTTTGTGGTGTTTCTAATTCTTCTTTTCCTTTATAATGCTCATCTCTTGTTTTTTGGTTGGTTTGTACTGTTCATTTTTTTTTTTTCCTGCTAAGTCCTTCTCTTTCTTCCCTTCACTCACCTTTGGTTAAAATGCTTCTCTGAAAAATTAAGTACATTTGAACTGATTTCTACTAGTTGGAAGGTATACTTGAAGGGGACACACTAGGACCGAAGCTTGCATCAAAAAGAACTGAAGGAAAAAGGAGAAGTAAAGGAGAGCAAACTGTTTAAAAATTGAATTTATTTTTGATTATAGAAATAATTCATGTTTACTATAGAAAACTTGCATCTTCACACAAATGGCTACATTTCCTTCCTAAATTTTTCTGCACATGTTTGAATTATTTCCATGTTACAGTTATGTGTACCATTCACATATGCTGTATAGTTTTGATCTTAAATTTTATTTCATCACATTTTCTCTGCTAATAAATTTTCACAGTATTCCCTCAGATGGACATAACAAAACTTAAGTGAGATCCAATTTCTTATTGGTACAGATAATGCTGTAATAAATGTCTTTGCACATGTCTTCCTATGCATTTGGTGTCTATCTTGGGGTAATTCCTAGGCATATATTCATACCCTGGGAAAAAATTACATATATTGAAACCCTCGCCAACCAACCTGGGCCAACAAAGAGTGGATGGGAATGGAACAAATCTCAAATTTATTAGTGACGTGGGAATGATTATGGTGAGATAAGAGTTTCCTTGAGGTGGTTTAGTCAATTGCTTTTAAGGAGTACATCTTTTTCTTTAGCTTAATTCCAAAGATATAACATAGCATTGTAAATAACCTACTTTTACTTTTTTACTAATTTAAGTATTCTGTAGATATAAGTGTAGGTTTATTAGCACATTTATGATCAATATTGATATTTTTCAACTTGGACTTTGAGTCTTGATCATTAATATTTTGTGATTTTCTTCCATATTTAATTCAAATGCATAGAATATTGGGAAGTTGACTAAGTGTTGGTTTTAATGAATTAAAAATATTCTATTTTATTCAATTTACATCACCTTGTATTTCACTATGTTGTGACCAACACATACATTATGTCACAATTTTGCCAGTTGCAGCTATCCATCAAAGGTGGGGAATTAGGAAATAAAATAGTCTCAAAGTGACAGTGGAACTTCCAGAATAACAGTCTCAAAGCCAATGCACTTTATTTGTTAGGGAAAATATGTATACAAGATGAGTTACATGTGAAAAAATGCATGTTAACAAAAAGAAGTGATAGCCAAGGGCAACAAGGAATAGTCAAAACAAGAGAGAACAGTATAAGATCATGTAAAACAGGCGTAAGAATCTTATTTCCTCCGAATTTCCAAGACAGCATACCTCTCTGATAGGATGTTCATAAGTCTCATTCTGGGCCACCAAGAATGTGGATTAACATACATTGTTAATGTAATAGAACAATGTCAATTTTAGAAGACTGCCGTGAAAATGATTATATTAAAAGTACATTTGGGCATTTAAAACATAAATTTTAGTTCCTTGTAAAATTAACTTATGCAGTGCATATCAGTTCATAGTGGATAGATTTTCAGAATCTTGACATTTTTCCTGTAATTCAAAATTTGATGGTTATACATCAGAGTGTGTGTGTGTGTGTGCGTGTTGAGAAAGAGAGTGAAAGAGAGAAAATGAGAGAATGAGAAAATTATTTTTTCAATTATTTTCCCAGCTAGTGAATCTTCTTATATTAAATCAAGGCAAAGGAGTGTGTATTTTGCAACATACACCAAGATCTATATATTTATAGCTATTTCTGTGTCCATCTATCTATCTTCTAGAGCAACAGTCCCCACCCCTGGGCTATGGCCTGTTAGGAGCCAGGCTATAGAGCTCCACCCACCCGCACTCCCTTATACCCCCAAACTCCCTCATGTCCATGGAAAAATTGTCTTCCAGGAAACTTAGGAACAGGGCTGCAAAGCAAGTGGTGAGCAGCTGGTGATTCACTGAAGCAGCTTTATCTGTATTTACAGGTGCCACCTGCTCCCCATCATAGGTATCACCATGTGAGATCTGCCTACTTCCCCCTGCAATCAGTGGAAGAATTGTCTTCCATGAAATCAGTGCCTGGTGCCAGAAAGGTTGGGGACCACTGTTCTAGAGGATTTTGTTCAGGCAAACTGTTCACAAATAACTCTCCTTAGCCCTGTCCAGATAAGCTTTTAACATAATTGGAAGGGATAGTTTGCTGGCATGGCATAAATGGTGGGAGTTCTGATGTTGATGTCATGAGCCAGAATCAGTTATCACCCACAATGGAAAAGAAAACTAGCATAGAAACAGAAGGTGTCATCCATCCATAGGTGCATGGTCCCAGGTTTGGTTAATCAGGGGCACAATAATGTCATCCAGAGCCTAGAGGCTTTCTGTCTTTCCACTTGCCCCTTCTGGTCCCAAGATGACTGGCACATCTCCAGGCATAACATACACAAATAAATCTAAAGGCCAATAGCACTTTTTTTTTCCAAGCATGGTATCTATATATGTTTCATTAAAGGTAAATATTTTTTCCCTGAAGGTCCTCCATTCCCAGGAAACTTCCTCTTGACCTCACTCAGTGTTCAGGTTCCACTACAACCCATCCCTAAACCAACACTGGCAAGTGAGGTAGAGTTATGGTCATTGATGCCATAGTTGACATGGAGGAATGAACATTCACTCCCTGGTATGAGGGAGGAGGCTCATCTCTCCTGAGCTGGTAGAAGGCTGAATGCTAGGATAGATTCCCACTGTGCCAATAGAAAGGAATGGTAAGGAAGGGGCTGTTGGACAGCTAGCTAAGTATTTTAGCCATATTCATTACTTGTGAGCTTATTGTATCCCTTTAGTAGATTCAAGATTATTTAAGGGGGGACTGTTCTCATCAGCACTTGGAATAGTACCTTGCCCTAGGGGATAACTAATAAATATTTACTCAATTGATTAGAATTTACCCATATCAATTGATATGGGTAAAGATAGAAAACCTTTTCTATCTTTTAAAAAATTGAATCTAAATTCTCAAAAATTGAATTGTTTGAATATCAGTGCCCTCCCAGTAAAGCTGTGTTTATTCATTCCAGAAAATGATTGAGAGGCCTTAATCATAAAGGTACTGGAATAAAGTTACTGTGGATGCTGTGTAATATAAACCCTGCAAAGGCTGTTTACAATTCTGTGTGGGTGTAGGAGGAAAAAGGATTCAAATATAAATGTAAGTGGGAAAGAAAACTTGTTTTGAATCCGTTTTATGCATCTGTTAGCATTTTGAAGATTATGCAGTACAACTTATCATCTTAAATATTTTGAACTAAAAGAAAGGACTTCTATCTAAGACCACTGCAATTCCTTATTAGCAGCTCCATTAATAAATTTTTCTTGGAAAAGCTGAGTTCAATAATTTTAAATTCAGTACATTATTATACATATCTTACAATTTCATTTAAAAATCTTTTTCTTTAGAAGAGATCAAAAGACCAGATTTTGATTACTTATGTGCTAACGAAGTATGAAACCACTGTTCCAAGTCCACATTTGTTTTGTGATATAAATACTTTTAACAGTTTATCTTTTTTAATGTAAAGAATTTTTCATATAAACTTCCCTTCATTTTGTTCAGGTTCTGTCATGGTACATGTTCTTAAGTTTTCACTTTGTCAATTACTATAACTGATGTATAAATTTCCACTTTTTAAAAAGATTTGAGATAATATAAATTAAATTTTCTCTAAAAAGAAATGCAGTCTTTATTTACCTAGTAAATGATCAATCTGTAGCAGTAAATAAGTGTTTCCTGCCTTACTCAACAATACTCATTTATAATATGTTGTCTCAAGTGATATGAAAATTTAAGTTTAATTCAACACCAAGACATGAATGATTTTTAAAACATTTTATTGTCTGCTAATGGTGCTTATTTTTAGTTACAGAATTTGGTAAGTAAAGTCATTGTAAGCATAAATCGTGTTCTCGTGTCATTCCGGAAAGCAGTTGAAGAGTCTATTTCACTTTCCCTGTCATATTGTGATCTTTTAATCCTGAAAGAAATAGCAAAAGGAACAATGAAAATAATTTATAAACATTCCTAGTGGGTACCAGTTACAAGAACATGTATGGCTTCAATTGTCAAAATAATGTCTAGCCATTTAAGTTGAAGTCCATAACTTCCAAAGTTTATTTGTTATGTCATTGTCATTAGATATTAGGTGTCCATGATGGAGTCTCCTACTTTCAGAACACTTAAAACCTATTATTTAATAATAAGATAGCAAATGCCACCTTTCATTGAGTACTTCTTGCATTCAAGGGTTCAAGCTCATTATTTTCAATAAAAGCACTCTAAGAAACTATTGATATTTCTACACTAGTTTTACACCAAAAGAAACTGAATTTTAAAGACTTCAACTACCTTCCCAGAGTCACCTTTCATAAATTGCTTTGGTGAAGTGTGAGCACATTATAAAGTCCATGTATTGATTATTTGTTGTTGCAGTTTTTGGCTGGGGCCAGGCTTGAACCCACCACCTCTGGTATATGGGGCCAGCACCCTACTCCTTTGAGCCACAGGTGCTGCCCCCATGTATTGATTATTAAAGAAGCAATAAATAAATGGATTTTCTATGCAAAGAGAGAACATGTACCTTATAATAACTAGTGATGGGTACAAGATTATGTGGGCTTCAATCAATTTTCAAGAATTCTGCTCAATATTCTCCATAAGTGTGCTCACAATTTTAAAGCTATATATGACACATTATGATTTTTCAAATTCAGAAAACTGAGATTTATACGTGTGCAGAGGATTAAAAATTATCTGATTCAGTGGCTTTCCCCCATTTTAAAGAAAAGAGAACATCTATAAATTTGATGTAACCTGTAAAATACTCCCTCCTCTTTGAGGCCAGAACCAAATCTGGAACCCAGGTGTCCTGGCTCCCCATCCAGGTCATTTCCACCTCACCTCTTTCTGTTTTCAGTAGCAAATCATCAATAGCATTTACAAATTAGAATCACATAATCTCACATACACAAAAGTGAGGGTTTACAGATGTGGTTAAGGGTCATTTTGTTGACTACATCCATTCATTTATAAGAGCTTCTGGCAATGGAAAAAGATTTAATGCTACATTGTGGCAACTTCTTGCTGAAAGCTTAATGCATAGAATTCCAGCACTGAAAAGGAATCTAATAGCCTGTTTAGTTTAGCCTCCTTCAAGTTAGATTGGAAAGCACTGGAGACAGGTAATCTGATTTAGTTGCTTTAGGTTTTTAAGTGCGATTTCCCATCTACCTTTTGTAGCTTGTTCAAATATTTGCACCCCTTCACTCTCAAAAATTCCTCCCTCCTTTATCTTCAGTGCAATTCTAGCCTATACTTGCTAGTCAAACCTAAATAATGGGAGAACTGATGTTCCCTTATACTGTTCCTCTTAAAATTAATGGGTTTTATTAATATATATATAATCTGGTAGAAAATCAATAGTGGTAGATTTTAAACCATCATGAATACTTGGTCTTAATTACCAACCCATGTAAATAAATTTGCTTATCATATAAGGGTACAATACATGCTTGGACTAATAGAATCATACATGCTGGGTTGTCTGAGACCTGAGAGCTCTGGGGCTACTTTTGCTGCCCCGTTTGCTCAGCATTTGTGTGGTAGTGGCTTCAAGGCATACTCACCACTTCCTCCCGCTTGGTCTTGTCCGTTGCTGGCCAAGCTTCCAGAGGCAGATCGGGAAGCATGGGCGGCAGGGGCTGCATGGGGAACAGCGGAGGCAGAGGTGGCTGTGGCGGCAGGGGCTGCATGGGGTGCACAGGTGGCTGGGGCTGGATGGGCTGCATGGGCTGCATGGGCTGCATGGGCTGCATGGGCTGGTGAGGCTGCGGCTGAACGGGCTGGGGCTGGAAGGGCTGCTGGGCGGGCGGAGGGAGGTTTGGCTGGTGGTGTTGGGTTGGAGTCATGGAGTGTTGGCCAGGAACGGGCATCATTGGTTGCTGGGGGACCACGGGTTGCTGAGCTGGCACCACTGGGATGTGGTGATGAGGCTGCAGGGTGTGAGTCGGGGGGTGCTGTTGGGACAGCACGGGGATGATTTGGTGGTGCAGCCATCCACCCATGGGCTCGTAACCATAGGAAGGGTACTGGTGAGAAACAGAGAGGCTCAGGTCACTTCCAACTGGACAAGCAGCAGTGTTTGCTTTGCCATTATGGCCATAGGAATATTTTTATTCATTTTTTCTTCTGCAAGAATTTCTAACTGTGTACACACATATGACCTTTACAACTAATATCCCATTAGTGTCTGTATGTGGAGTAGACACATTTCACTTAATATGGGAATTTAAATGCATGCCTAATATTTTAAGGGAATAAAGAACAAAATACCTACCGGTGGTCTTAACATGCTCTGGTACCACTTCACAGGAGTAAGCACCTTTAGAGAAAGAGATATGAGAATGCATTTGATTTAATTTACTTCATTCCAGTATAGAAACTCACTAATGCAGTATGAAATATTGACTCACTAATGCAGTCCTGTCAATATTGATAGCCTGAGAATATGACTTCTACAAAAGAAAGAAGAAGGTAAACATTTGTTGGGTGCTTCCTATGTGTCAGGCACTATGTTACATCCATTACATTTTTCATGTTTTCTCCCATGCTCAGAGGCATGTATCGTCACCCTCACTTTTTGTAGATAAGGTCATGGAGATAAGGTCAAGAGGTTCATTAACTGAGTTTGTAAAATTAGTAATTCTGTCTAATTCTATAGCTCCTGCTCTTCATCATCAGAGCAAGATAAACAAAAATTATGGCATATTAATGCAACATAACAGGAATTTTGTTCTTGTTTATTCGATGTCATATTGGAGGAAAAAGGAAATGGAAACACTGTCCCTCATCCTACAAACACAGATTTACTGGTCAAATATCTCAACCTTTTAAGGTTTAACAGAGAATCTTGCCTCAAATTCTTACTAACATTTTCCTTCAGCTTGTATAAGTAAACAGACTCACAGATTATTATCTGAACCCGTGAGAGAAATAAGAATTTCATTCCTTTCTGAACAGCATATACTTGGTTAACCTTAGGTTTGGGGCTCCCTAATAGAGTAATACAGCATTTAATCCATGTAATTGTTAACCTTTCTCAAGTTATACTTGATGAAACACTTTTCATAGTCAATAACTGTATTACTTTCCAAGCAATATTTTGAAATATGCTATGCTTATCATACATATTTTTCTTCTCCAAATGAGGGAGCCAAAGTTCCAGAGAGAGAAAATGATTTTCCCAAGGTCCTGTAGTTAGCAAGGGATTGAGAAGGACCTCAAACCTGATACTGGGAATTCTGATGTTTTCCATACCTCTGCAGAGCCCCTCATGTGGCACTGAGCCACTCATCTTTCAGTGAAGCCATGTGAGGGACAACATCAAGTGTGAATGTCTTAGAATCAGGAGTTTTTTGAGCTGGAAAAAAACTTAAATAACATCTTACCTAATCCCCACATTCTACTGGCTGGGACAGAGCAAGGTTGTTCAGCCAGAATTCTCTTTCTGCCCTAGTGTGGAGCCTCCCTAAGTGGTTGTTCATAACAGATAACATTATTTTTAGGAGGAGAGGCTGAGAGTGGCCAGGTAGAAGGATGCTGGATCAATGCAGGCTTGAGGCCATCCTTCAGGGTTTAAACTAGGAAGCTGGTGGTAGGACTGTAAAATTGGGATTATTTGAGAAATACACTGAATGAAGAATCAACACACTATTCTTTACAGAGCCCCAAGGCATTGCTAACTCAAATAATGGTCAAAGTTAGTAAAGAGAAAAATTACCTCATAGCTGAAGTTGATATAACCAGGGTGCCCAGGATGAGGTGGTAGCTTTTATAGAAATGGGGAAGGAGAATAGAAAAAGAGGGAAGGGGTGAGAGTGAAGGAGAGGGAGAGAGAGAGGAAGAGAGAGGAAGAAATTAAGTCAATATGCAATTGTTCACATTAAGGGAGACTGAAATGACTTTAAAAAATCTAAATAGTGCAGAATATATCTGAGGTCTACCTTTTAGTTTGAACATGTATGCTGGGCAGGCGAGGAGCTCTCTTATTTGAAAGAGGTCCAGAACAGCTAACTGACTATCTCTGGGGTCTTATAGTCTTATGGTAGGAAACTCGGAAGCAGAAACCGGCATACATTCATTCTCCAGTGGTTTTCAGACAACTCCTCCCCCAGTGTTGTCAATGAATCTTACCCTGTCCTGCCCACCAGTTTACTTAATAAAACTCAAGCTTATTCCATGTTGGGGAGAGAGGCATGTTTCTTTTATACAGTTAAGAAAACTGACAAAAAGAGAATTATCTCACAAACATTCCCTTGCTTAAGTATGGTATCAAAGGGATTCCTCATAATTGGCAGGCAAAGTAAACAATGCTCAACAGCAACAAAAGAAACCGCAAGGTGGGAATTATTGATGACTTTAAGAAGCAGATGGGTGCAGCAAAGTGGAAACATTATAAATCCTGTAGAACATGACAGAGTTGATTTATGGAGTTTAGGCCAATCCTTTTTATTCTTCTGTCAATGATTTTACAGCAGAAAAGTTTAAAACTTCAAAATAAAAAGCAACCTGAATGATGATCTAAACCAGAACTGTTCGTCCTTTCAAAAGTGAGGACCAAGGGACTGGAGCCTTTGTGGTAGAATTCTGGTTGGCTCTGGGGTCCAGGATGGGGGATAAGAAAGAGAGGCATGCACAAAATCTTCCTCAGACATTGGCCTCATTAGGGATCAGCTCTATTATAATCTTGTATTCCTTAAGAGGGGCCATCTGAATATGAATTATTTTAGTCTGGTAACTGCCTTTCCTACCATCTTGATAGATACCATGGGGCGGTGAGGGGGGTGATTGCTGGGCTCAGGAGTGGGAAAAATGCATAGGCCCCTCAATGGACTAGGAATGGCCACAATGCACACACTACAGGATTTCAGGGACGCAGAGCACAGAATCTTGGTCTTGTGGGTGAGAGAGGAAGAGAGGAGTCAGGTGTGCTGACTTGCTGGCTTCTAGTTGTATCAGCTGCTTTTTATGACACCAACAAGCAGATGGAGGCTGGTTGGCCTGCATGTGATCTAAGCTCTCTGCCCTTAATGTCCCTATGTCTGGAGAGAACAGATCTGACATCCTGATCCCTGACATTTGAATTTTAAATATATCAGTAAGTATTGGGTGTGGTAGGGTCCTGGCAACCACAAGGAAGCCAAATACTTAGTAGATATACTCAAAGGGGTGGGGCCTCTAAAAATAAGGAGATGGTTCAGAAATCTTACACCTTAAAAGGATAACAGCAATGGTATGTGGAGGGATGGAAGAGATTTGGAAACTTGAAAGAAACTGGGCTTTAGAGAAAACTGGTAGTTTTGTAATAGAGGTATTTGCCTAAGGCTGATTACACACTTTCTCTGGAGGCCTTTGAAAGGGCCCTTCTGAAAACTTCCTCCATCTAGAGATGGGCAGTGATATTTACAAGCTAATGGTTTCAATGAGAATCTCCTAGGGTGCTTGTGAAAACTCAGAGGCCTGGGCCTTGCTCCTGCTTTAACAAATCAGAATCTTTGGTGGAGGCTCTTGAGAATCTACCTTTTAAGTAATCTCCTCAAGTGTTTCTTCAACACAGAGAGAGATGTTTGAGGACATCTGATACTATACTGTTTTAAATCCTGAAGTTTACCAACTGTTGAGCAGATTTTTATTTCTAAGCTTATGAAATTTGATACTGACTTTTGCAAGGGGTGTTTTACTCACGGGCATGGCAAAAGCTGCTCCCAGAAGGCAGGCAAACAAAATCCAGGTCCCCATGTCTTGGTGATTCTGAAATGTAAGTCAATACCCACATTTCTTATCTCTTCTCAAACATGAACATAATTGGTGATTCATAAAACACACATAATCCACATTAGGTTGTTCCTAGTAAAAAGAACAGGGCTATTCTTTGTGAGATGATGTCATTGATTTTTGATTTCCAGTTCTTAGCTAATTTTATTGTTCCTGGGGTCACAGCAGTGATAAAGATGCATTTAATTTAGGCTGAGCACTGAACAAGTTACAGGAACATGAGTGATCTATCACCACATGATTTCACATGCCACTTTCCTCTACTTATTTGGCCTGTAATCAGAGAAGCTAAATGGTATTTATAATTAATAATCAAAAGAATAGAGTTGGCTCTAAAAGTTGAGGGTTTCATCAAAATGCCCAGTATTTTATACTTTTAGAACAAGGAAGTGAAGAAATATCTACTGCTGACAACAAAGATCAATCTTTTGAGAAAAGATATTAAGTGATTTGCCAAAAGAATTTAAGGAGGGAATGGGGTTTAGTTCCAGATATTCTGGTCTATAGAACTTCAGGCGAGACCCTCTAGTAATATCTCTGAGGTGCAAATGTAGAGCAAATATCTGGTTGAACCAATAGGAGAAGATGGTACTAATATCCTGAGATTCTTCAATGAAGTTTGAATGGTTTCTACCTAAACGTTTCCATCTTCAGTCAATGGCATCTTCCTTTTGTTTGATGCATTGTAATTATTCTACAAAGACCTTCGGTACATGAAGCAAAATAGGTCATCCTGTAACACAAGTTATTAACTAACTTGGAAAACTGTCAGGTGAAAGCCCTTAAATTGTGTATAGAAAGTGACAAACACATATAATAACGCTGGCTATGAAAAGTACACTGAAATTTCCCATGTCTGAAATCCGATCATTTAAAAGGTTGGGTTAATGAGGAAAAATATTTTGCCAAGTAGAGTCTAATTATGAGCCAACTGAAGAAATAACTATTGATGGCATAAAGTATTGGAAATATGGAATACCTCCTTTAAACAAGAATTGCAGAGAAAGAAATAAGCACAATAAAAAGATAGTAAATTATGAGTAAAATCCTCATACCTTTGAATGTATTCAGAGCAAGTTTCTGTCTGAATCCAGGGATGCTTGATCCTTTAGATTCCTTCCAACTAGGAGCTCAATTTATATCATTCATGGCATCTAGAACAACCAATCAGGTTTCTGAAGGAAAAAATGTGTTGAGTATAACTAAAAATTCCTGTATCATGAATTTTTAGAAGCTGTGATCAGACCAAAGTCTGTATGTTGTGATTAGTGCATATAGAATCTTTCATTATGTACAATGACAGGTTTAACAGGCAAAAAGTTTCATCAGACAATTTTGAAGTCAGCAAATTAGGTGACTGCACATGCTTGTATATTCAAATTTATTTTTAAGAAGCTGCTATGCCATTGTCTATTCCTTGGTTCTAGCAAACAGCACTGTTCTTTACAAAAACAAGCTAGATGGTTGAGTTTCTCTAGTGTGATCACGATGTCCTCTGGGATTTTTTAGCCCTCTTAGGTAAATTGGTTCAAACCCCCATTCTGATAAAAACCCAAAGCTCTCCATAGTATGTCTCTGAGGGATTATAATTTTAGGATTGCCACAGACCTATTTTCTGTTTCCATTAAAGTTATTCTCTCTGTTCCCTGGGGCTGCCCTTTTATCACCTCTCTGGTGTCCACTGAAAAAGGAAGGCAAAGTCTTTTCTTCCTGGCCCCATCCCGAAACCCAATTGTCATTCTTGCCACCATGAACTTAGAGTTGTCACAGTAGCAAAGCTTTTACTAATGATCTGACAGCACATAGTGGACAGCACACTTACAAGTGTATTTTGTTCCTTACAAACACATGTCACAGGGCATATTGTCCTGGCTCCCCTGTCCCACAGAGCAACTTTCAGTATGATGGCCCTTCTTTGCCCACATCCTTTTGGCTCAATCTCACTTTTTCACATCTTTTCTTTCTTTTTCAGAGCTTCTTAACTTTCTCTTGAGTTGCATGGTTCCCATGTTCTCAGAAGCCTCTTTGCCTAAACAATAACCAAAGCCATTCACTTTCTAGGGGGACCTCTGATCTAGCTATGAAATTCATATGTGTTTTACCTTTTTACCTTGGTAGAACACATGGATTTTTTCCCTCTTATTCTGTAATCTGATTAATTTAAAAGCAAATTTATAGCTAGTGACAGGAACTGAGGAGTTGCCCATCAATATTAGATCAATAAAGAAAATACTGAATATATACCCAGATACAGTTGGTGTTACAGATGGATGTTCTTGAATTCATAAATAATAAAGTTTGTATATATAGATATATTTTTATATAGATAATTCACATTGGCTGAATTAAATTCAAGGAGAAAATATCCACACAAGAAAATGTAATAAATTTTTAAGAGCTAGAACTTAAGACTCAACCCTTCACCACGGGTTGAATGAACATTGACTGGTTACTTAGCCTGTTTTAACCTCAGTTTCTTCGTCTGTAAAATGGCAATAATAGTAGAATCTATCTAAGGATATTAATGTGAAAACTAAGTAAGAGACATCTCTGGGGAAATGGAAAGCTATTTACTGCCCTCCCCAGTCCTATCAACTGGCACACATTAAATGTTTAAATAATGTTAATAAATAAGATTCCAAGATGATCTTTGGTGATGAATTAGTAGGGATGAATAACTTTGATGAAAAAAAAACATAGACTTTCCAATCAGGGCAAGAGAGATTGTGAAGAAGAGAGTGAAAAGTTATAATAGGCAAAATGTATGCATGAAATTAAACATCGAATATGTTTTGTACATATTCCAAATGTGCACAAGGTTTGTATTTATTTGTGAATATATTTATTGGGGAATTTTCTATCAGAGACAAGGATTCCTTTTGAGGGAAATTGTAAAATGTATCTTAGGAAAATTGGCAGGGAGTATACCATAAGGTAGTTAGGGAGTGGAGAAAGAGGAAGGAAAATGTAGATCATATTACATTCTCCTTTAATCTTTTTCCCCATTTCATTTAATTACGTATGTTGGAGTGCCTGAAAGGATTTAGGACATACTTTTTCTACCAAATTGTGGGTAATCACTACCAATGAAGACATTGATGAATTACTAATGGTTTATAGTTTTAAAAAATTAATCTCATTACTTTGTCTCACTTTTTAAGAATGAGAGGGTGATTGGCCTCAGTGATGACTAGGATGCTTCCTCATGTGGCTCACTGGAGAGTGAGTTACTGCTAAGTTGTGATGGACAGATGAACTGGTTTTGGTGGCCAATTCCATGAAAGTATGTGGTTCTTTCTATTTTTTTCCACCCAGTCTATATCCTGTATCATAGGATATTAAAATCTGGATCTTTCTGTTTGAAATCTCTTATACTATAATACTTAGGTCCCACTTATCCAGCTTAAAAATTACTGAATGTTAAAACTGAATACATAACATAAGCAATGATTTCATTTGTGAATAAGTTGACTTTATAAAAAAGAAAACAGAATTTTTTAGATTGGCTACTTATTTGTTTATATGGCATCTATAACACTTCCGGAGTAATTGTACTCTTGTTTGTCCTTCTCTTTAAGTTCAAGTATTTTCTCCTCTGTTTTTAAAATCACTATATTAAAAATGAATCCTAAGTATAAAATATTTTCATCTATGACAGTATCTCTAGGAAAACTGTGACAGTATGGCCCCATAATGTGTCTATTCACTTCTACATTCATTCCAAATGCTGTATATATATTGAATATCTATGAACCTGAGACTGTTCTTGTTATGATACGGGACAAATGCATATATGTTTTTCTTACTTTTCTAAAAGCTTTTCTCCAAAATTATGAGTGAATAGATGCCCTTATGAATTATAATCGAGTAATTCGAGTAATTTTACCCATATCTTATAGTAGATATTCTTTTTATTTTTTTATTTTTTTATTAAATCATAGCTGTGTATAGTAATGCAATCACGGGGTACAGTGTGGAGTTTTCATATACATTTTGAAATACTCTCATCAAACTAGTTAACATGGCCTTCATGTCAGGTATTCTTTTTCTTGAGTCACAGCTCATCACATTTTGCTCTTCCCATGATGCTTATGCCGGCAACTTCTCCCTTTCTAATTTGCTGCTTCTAATTTACAGTAGGCTGGAAAACCATATGCCCAAACTTGTTAGTTGTATGTGTGAACTGCAAGTAAAGGAATGCTCCAAATGGGGCTGGCCTGGGGGCCTCACCTGTGTGAAATGCAAAGGAATTTTGGCTTTGTGGCATTGGTTTTTGATGGTTGGGAGGGTATTCTGCTTTAATTTGGGGTTACCCTCTCTCGGTTTGCATCCTGGCTTTCAGCAGTGTTTGAAGTCTGAGGGTGATCTTTGGATAACTCAGGCATTATGAGCTCTATAGGAGCTCAATTTTCTGAGGTTTTAAAAACTCATGACCAAGATTGTCTAACATTCTGTAATAACTTTTAGAGTGGTTATTCTTGTTACCAGCTTTTAAACATTTCATCAGCAAAATATGAATTAATACCTTTTGCAAAAATCCAAATGGAACTGGAGACCATTCTCTTAAGTGAAGTATCTCAAGCATGGATAAAGAAACAGCACATGTATTCGCTATTAAATTGGGACTAACCAATGAGCACATACGTGCACAGAGGAAAGTAAAGCTCAGTGGGAATCAACCAGGGGTGGGGGGAGAAGGGGAGAGGAAAAATCTACCTAACGGGTACTGTGAACACTATTTGGGTGATAGGCTCTCCTATAGTTTTTTTGTTTTGTTTTATTTTGTTTTTGTTTTAGAGACCAAGTCTCATTTTATTGCCCTCTGTAGAATGCCATGGCATCACAGCTCACAGCAACCTCCAACTCCTGGACTTAGGCAATTCTCTTGCCTCAGCCTCCCGAGTAGCTGGGATTACAGGTGCCCACCACAATGCCTGGCTATTTTTTTGTTGTTGCAGTTTGGCCAGGGCTGGGTTCGAACCCACCACCCTCAGTATATGGAGCCAGCACCCTAACCACTGAGCCACAGACGCTGCCTACTTAAGCATTATAAAAGTGATCCATGTAACCTAAAATATTTGTACTCCCTTAGTATTTCAAAACAAATTAGTAGGTGAAACTGGGTGCTGAGTATATGGGAACTTTTTGTACTATCTTTCTATTTTGGTTTTATACCTGTAGTTGTTCTAAAACAAACATTTATTTAAAAATAAGTCAAAATAAAAAAAATAAATATTTCTTCTGTAGACATTTACCTATAAGAAAATATCATCCTCTAGGATAGTTCCCCCCGCCCCCATCTGGGGGTGAAGTTGGAGTTGTACCCTCTTCAGAAATTGGGCAAGCCACCACTAATTGCTTTCAATAAACATTCTGACTTGGACACATTGCAACTCTTGGGAATGAGGTATTGTGTCATACACTTCCTTGGGAGCTTTTGGGTATTTGAAAAAAAAATCTCTTACACAAAGTGGGTACTACATAAATGTGTGGATTAATTTATAAAAATGTAGAGAAATACCTATGACATTGTGAAAGTACAGAAAATGTCCTTCGTCAATGAGGATTCTCAAAGAAATCCTTCAGTGATTTAGATGGGCCTTTTGTATGGGTAAGGTGGATAACTCAGTATTTCTCTCAACTTTTAATATGGACTTTTTTTTTCTTTTTGAGACAAAGTCTCACTCTATGCCCTGGGTAGATGCTATGTTGTTATAGCTCACAGCAACCTCAAACTGTTGGGCTCAAGTGACCCTTTTGCCTCAGCCTCCTGAGTAGCTGCCTGAGTAGCTGGGACTACAGGCGCCCGCCACAGTGCCTGGCTAGTTTTTCTATTTTTGACAGAGGTGGGATCTCGCTCTTGCTCAAGCTGGTCTCAAACTCCTGAGCTCAGGCAATCTACCTACCTCAACTTCCCAGAGTGCTAAGATTACAGGTGTGAGCCACTGTACCCTGTCACTCCTATGGACTTTTGATGTCTGATAAGTACTGAAGAAGGGAGATGCTGTAAAAGTATTAGAATCTATTATCCTAACATCCTTATTACATTTGGCTCTGATATCTTAGTTCAAATTATAATATACTCCAAGCAAATATACCATGATAGATAAATTCTATTTTTTTTAATTCATGACTGAGTTAATTTGCTTAATATAATAAAGCTTTTGTTGTTGTTCTTGTTAGTTTTTTAGGCTCCTAGAATCATTTCAGCCCTAGGAGTTATTTGAAAAGAACACAAAAAAAGCTCTTTCACTTACATCCACATATTTTATTGATTATAAACAATCAGCACCTCTTTCAGAACACACTGAGATAAACTACATCTTATAGGTGATGGTTTGAAGCTGTGAAAAGAGGGATCTTCTACTGGCTAACAACATTTAATAAATGGATAGACTTGGGACAGAAAAGTAGTAACAGAAACAAGGGACCAGGAAGAAGAAAGGCACATGGAAGAAGAAGGAAATGCATTGAGATAGTAATTTCAGGTGGTGACAGGCTCAGCAAGCCACAAGTGTCCTTAAAAGAAGACAAGAATCTTATTAATGAAGCAATGGGAAAGAGAACAACTATGCAGTAAAGGGGGGTGGCCATATAGTCACCAGCCCCTGAATATATTCCTCAAAGGCTAGAATTGTCTAACTTCAGCAGTCATCACTAAGCATAGGCGTAAGTATATGCCTAACACAATCATTAGCTTTGGAGTACAAGAAGTAATAGGATAGTGCTACAGTTCTCAAGATGTTCACAGGCTCTAGAAGAATTCTCCCTTCTGAGTGGGGGTGGATAATGCTGGGAGTAGGCGTGGGCATTGGAACTAATGGTCCTTCTTACGTTCAGGAGCCTAATACACTCTGTACCCATGTCTGTGCTTGTGAACGAGAAAGGGGTGATGAGAAAGGAGAGGGTGAGTAGTGACACATAAAGGCATCAAGCAGGCCATCTTGAGTGTGTTAGTGGTTCTTTGGCAGAATCAGGAAGAGGCATATTAACTCTGTATAGCACCACTTCAGTCTTTCAGCCTGGAGTCCTAGACTTTCTGCTTCTGCAGGGATTGTGCATTAACTGATGTGCTCACACTGAGTCATCAGGGAACAGTGAAATTTCAACCAGTGCATGCTGTTTCCAAGGACATAGAAAATAAAAATGTTTATGAACTAATATTTAAAACACCTACCAATACAGAGCTGGTTCAAATCAATTATGGCATAAATAGATGACATTCAAGATGAAGATGTCACTCCGCACTTGTCAACATAGAAAGATGTTTGTAATACATTGTTGAGTAAAAAAAAAAAAAAAATAGATTTTTAAAGTCTCTTTTTTTCTAAAATCCTTTTCTCTTCCTTCCCCTCTTCCTCCTCCTTCTCCCCCTTCAGGGAGATATTCACCAAAACACTAACAGTAATTATCTAAGAAACTGCTTCCTGAACGTCTCTGAGTAGCCAAGATTTTATTTCTTTTAAATAATCTGTGAATTCAACAAAAGCAGGAGAAATACAAAAAGGTTGAGCTATAATATTTCTCATTCATATTCATTAAGAATGATGAGTGATGAATAAGTGCTAACATTAGATCTTCCATAGGCCCTAGGTTTATTTAATGTTTATGCTTGGGGCGAAAAACATTGGCCATAAATCCAAGACAAAAGCAAAACACGATTTTTTGTTTTTGTCTGGGAGAGCCCTTTTAGATCACAAGTAGAAAATATTTTAATGACATAAGCATGCACAGAAAAAAATCATGCAGCTTGTAATTTGAAAAGTCTATGCACATTTGCTAACTATCTGGTGGAACATCTTTCAGTAAGAAAAATTATATGCGTATGGATAGTGTTTTGTTTGGGTTATAATTAACCGGTAACTGTCAGGAGTGAAAATAGTACATCTGTGTTAACAGAAGTAACACAATACTGTAAAAACAAGCACTTTAATTTCTGTTTATTGGGCAAAATATTCCAAAGTCGCATTTGCCTACTGTGGTTTAATGGGCACATACATATGTTAGCAGTTTCTAATATTGTTCAACCATAAAAAGAAATGAAGAACTGATTCTTGCGACAACATGAATGAACCTTGAAAATTTTTCATTAAGTGAAAGAAACCAGTCATAAAAGACCATATATTGTAGGATTCGATTTGTAAGAAATGCCCAGTATAGGCAAATCTAGAGAGGAACAGTAGATCCAAGGTTGCCAGGGGCTGGGGGAAGAGAGTATTGAGGAGTGACTTCTAATGGCAGAATTCTGTTTTTTTCTTTTGGGGGTAATGTTCTGAAATTAGATAGTGGTGATGGTTATACAATCTTGTGAATAAACTAAAAGCCACTCAATTGTACACTTTAAAGTGGTGAATCTTTCAAACTATTACTTTGCTGACAACATGGTCTTCTATCTAGAAAGCCCCAAATATTCAAACAAGAGACTCCTGGAATGGGTAAATAAATTCAGCAAAGTCTCAGGTTACAAAAATCAATGTACACAAATCAGTAGCTTTCATGTATGCCAACAACAGTCAAACTGAGAATCAAATCAAAGACCTAGTACGTTTCACCGTAGCAACAAAAAACATAAAAATACCTAGGAATATATTTAACTAAGCATGTGAAAGACCTCAATAGCAGGAGCTATGAAAAACTGAGGAAAGAAATTGCTGGGCAAATAAACAGAGAGAGGAACATATCATGCTCTTGGATAGGCAGAATCAACATTGTTAAAAGGGCTATACTACCCACAGTGATTTACAGATTCAATGCAACCCCCATTAAAACACTGAAGCCATTTATTGCAGATCTAGAAGTATTTCTGTACTTTCTATGGAACCAGAAAAAAAAATATCCAAAGCAACCTTGCATAATAAGAACAAAGTGGGAGGCATCATTTTACTAGACTTCAAGCTATACTACAAGGCTATAGTAACCAAAAAAGCATGGTACTGGCACAAAAATAGAGACATAGACCTATGGATAAGAAAGAGAACCCAGAGATGAAGCTCTCCTCACATTCCCATCTGATTTTTGACAAACTGACAGAAACATACACTGGAGAAAAGAATACCTATTCAATGAATGGTGCTGGGAAAACTGGATAGCCATGTGTAAAAGACTGAAATAGTATTCACACCCCTCAACATTCAGAAAAATTAATTCACGATGGATAAAAGACTTAAACCTAAGGCGTGAAACTATAAGAATTCTAGAAGATGGCCTAGGGAAAGAATTTATGAAGAAGACCCCAAAAGCAATCACAGCAACAACAAAAATAAATAAATGAGACCTGAGTCCCACTTATAAGTAGATTAATAAAATGTGGTATATGTATGCCATGGAGTACTATTCAACCATAAAAAGTGGTGATATAGTATCTTTTTTTTTTTTCTTTGATACAGAGGCTTACTTTTTCACCCTGGGTAAAGTGCTATGGTATCATAGCTCACAGCAACCTCAAATTCTTGGGCACAAGTGATTCTCTTGCTTCAGCCTCCCAAGTATTTGGGACTACAGGTGCCCCCCCCCCACAATGCCTGGCTATTTTTTGAGATGGGGTCTTGCCCTTGCTCAGGCTGATCTCAAACTTGTAAACTAAAGCAATCCACCCACCTCAGCCTCCCAGAGTGCTAGGATGACAGGCATGAGCAAACACGTCTGGCCAGAACTAGTATGTTTTATGACAACCTGGATGGAACTGGAGACCATTCTTCTAAGTGAAGTATCACGGCAATGGAAAAACACCGTAAGTACTCAATACTAAATTAGAACTAGTTGATCAACACCTAAGTATACATATGGAAGTAAAACTCAACAAGAATCAAATAGGTGGGAAAGGGAGAATGGATCGGGTTAATTTATACCTAACTGGTACAACGCCTATACTCTGGGTAATGGGCATACTTGTAAGTTTGACTTAAAATGTACAAAAGTGAATTATGTAACCAAAATGTGTGTACCCTTGTAGTATTCTGAAATTTAAAAATATTAAAAATGAATTGTTGACTCTTGTGGCATATGAATCATTTCTTGATTTTTTTTTTAAAAGATACATCAAAAAATATATGGCATGTCTCAGCCCTCAAGAAGCATACAATCTTTATATATTATGCAAAATATAGACACATAAAAGGCTAAGCAAGGTATAATGATGCAGAATAATAGTACAAGAGTACCATGTTGATGATGGTGATCATGATGACAATGATGATGAAGCTAATATTTATAATGTGCCAGCCAGCCAAAGTTCTAAGCATTTACATGTTTAAATATTTATTGGTCACTTTTCATATGCTAGGTATGTTCTAGGTTCACAGACTGTGTCAGTGATTAAAGCACACAAAGACTCCTGCCCATAGTCTCAACTATGAACAATAGATACTTACATATATTGGATAAGTAAGTTTGAAGGAGAAAAGGACTACTAGAGAAAAGGATAAATAGGGTGGCTATGATGGATTAGAAGTGTTGAGTTGCACAATTCAATGGAGTAATCAGTTTTAAATAAATCCTTAAAGAAGGTGAGGTGTTCACCTGAGCATCTATAGGACCAATATAAAGGCACAACATGGAAGTGGCCTGCTGTGTTGGCAAGCTGTAGGAAACTAATGTGTTGACTTGATGGCATGTAATGGAGGGTGTAACAGGAGATGAAGTCTGAGAAATGACATCTGGTAATGTTTCCATGCTCTGAGCAATTAAAATGTAGAATTACCCCCCTGAAATAGTTGCTTTGTTCATCATGAGCCAGAGGCTTTGGGAAAAGGTGGAGTGATGTTTGAACTTTAAGGATGTGACGGATGTGGATAGATGTAGAGGCCAGTTCATCACAGGGCTGAGTCATTGGAAGGAACAGAAATGGGAAAGGACAGAAGAAGCTTGATATGTGGTGGAGAGCAGATGGGCAGAAGTCCTAAGTAGAAAAATGGCTAGTACAAAGAGAGAGACCCTAAAAATGGGGGCAAAGAATTCAAGTTGTACCCAATCAGCAGTGACAAATCACTGTGCATGTGGTGTCACCATCCTTGCTTGCTTGAATTTTTGCAAGCAAGTTCATCAGGAGCTGAGACTTGTTTCAAGAATGGGGGAAGTTGAAGCATGAAGTGGTCAGAAAATTTGGCTGTCTTCACATCCCAGTGAGAACTAGAACAGTGGGAAGACCTCTGAGATATATCTCAGGGCCACAGAACAAGTGGAAATAGATGTTTTTTTTAAAAAAATAAACATAGCTAACATCCTTCCTATAAAATATAGAGATACATTAAAAAACTGATGCCAGAGAATATTCTCCAGGGAAACACAGAGCTATTCAAAACTGTTGTACAATGTAAGTTCCTGTTTAGTAAGAAATAATAACTACTTAATGAAAGGTCTATAAAAAGGATTTTAATAACTTTATTGACATAGAAGTCACATACCATAAAGTACATCTGTTTAGACTATGAAATTGAGTGATTTTTAGAATTTTTAATATCTTTACAAAATTTGAAACCATCACCATACTCTAGTTTTAGGACATTTTCATATCTGAAAAGAAATCCTGTACCCACTAGTCCATTTCCCCTCCTTTATCCCTGAACAACCACCAGTCTACTTTCTGTCTCTCTGGTTTTGTCTCTTCTGGACATTTCACATAAGTAGAGTCATGTAACATGTGGTTGGAAAATGGATCTCTGAGAACCTCTACAGAAGCATTTCAAATCATTAGCTCTCTGGCATTTGGGGCCAGATAATTGTTTGTTGTGTGATTTTTAGCAGCATACCTGGCCTCTAACCTGGATGGGTAGTAAACACCCAGCCTCAAGTTGTGCCCCTAGACAAGGCATGTATTCCCTGGGAAGAAAATAGAGGAATGGCAAAATCACCCCCAGATGAGACTCTACCGTTGCCTACGAACTGAGCTTGGTATTCGGGGTGTACAATGTGTGATGGGCACCTAGACCCATCATACTGTTATGGAAAGACAACTATTCAGGATTCCTGGAAATCCAAACTTTGGACCCCATGTTCCAAAACTCTGGGTTACCATTGTTAAGAGATCACTAGGGAAAAGAAACACAATAGTTGTTTATATAAAATTATTGTGCAAAAAAATCTAGTGGGAAAAATCACCCATTTTTAGGTTATTTTTAACAGATAGAACTGTTATTCAAAAAAACTAAATTAAATGGTATATGCCAGTGGTCTTTGTCTTCATTATGATGGACTGGAACCATGTTGTCATCAATTCAAAAAGGGTCTTTATTTAGATCTGGGCTATTCTGTGCTCCCACTCTAAGAACTAATGGTTCTCAAAAAGCTTCACTTAAGTCAGCTTTATCATTATTCTACAGACTATAAACACCCCTTGAGCAGTGAAGGGAAGCATGAGATTTGATTTATACCGTGGCTAACAAAAACAAGTGGGCAATCACAGTCTGATCCTATCTTACTAATCTAACTTAGTCTCAGAAATGGGGAAAGAGAAGAAGTACACGAGCTTTAGAGGTATGTACATTTCAGAAAGTTATAAGCATGACATCTTTCTGTTCTGAAATGTATGCGTGGAGGCGCTCATCCTCCCTGACAAACCCATTTTTAAATAAAGGGGCTGAAGAAAACCGTATCTATGTTCCTTTCTAACTTCTTAGGATCTGCACTGCTCCGAGTAAGAATCATAAAATCATCAGGGTAATGACTGGCACATTTCTTGCTATCAATTTAAAGGAAGTCCTAGTCCCAAATGTTGGCATTCTAGGACTGTGAAGCCCTGTGTATGGTATCAATATCAGATTAAAGTTAGTAAACCCAGATTGTGTTTACAAGTAGGTTGCTATTACACACTGGCTTCCCTGTAAATACGAAATGTACATTTTCTTCTTATTTGTTGTGGACTAAGGCAATTCCAAAAGGTTGCTTTTAGCTCTTGTTTATATTAGAAATATTACTGAGTTTCTTAAACTCAAGCTGACTTAAATGCATTTAAAAATACATATTCCCAAACTGTTTTCAAGTTTTTACAATGTGCATATTGATAAGATTCTCCTCTTTGCCTATGCTCCCACTCTGGCATTTAGGAAGGGGAGCTTGGGTCTCATAGATCAGCTCTAAAATTGGGGAAGGGCAAAACTTCTGTGAAAAAAAAAATCTGTATGGTAATTCATCTGGAAAGATCTGTTTGCCACTCAGTACCTTCCAGAAGGCCCAGCTTGATATGGATCATTTTGACTTCATTACGTGACCAATGGCAAGTCAGGAATCTTATGTTCTGTCCAAGGTGTGCTATGGGGCTTAATGATCTCTCTCCAAATCTATTACAAAGTAAAAGTCATCTTAAAAACATGCATGAGAATCAGATAAACCAGGGAGTCTCAACTAAGGGTAATTGTGCCCTTCAGGGGACGTGTTATTATTATTTAATGTTTGGAGGCGTTTTGGGCTGTCACAATTAGGGGGGTTGGGAGATATTGTTAAACACCCTACAATGTACAGAACATGCCCCCCAAAATAAAGAATTAGCTCAAATATCAGGAGAGTTGAGATTGAGAGACTTTACTCAATCAAATCCCCAGTGCCTCCATTTCTCTAATAAGGTGTGTAACGTGTCAATACTCATAGTGCCTATTGTGTCATATGGAATTCTGTGAGGATAAAATAAGGATACACATGAAAAAGTGTGTTTGAAGCTTTTAGTGAGATACATCTATGGCTTTGATACTTTGGTGTTCGAAAGGTCTGGCTACTTTTGCAAGCAAGTGTTGCCTAAAAAACCCTGGGGCTCTGTGGCGCCTTTCCACAAAGCAAGTACCTGAACTGCAGACATCTGCCTTCTAATGAGACATCAGTTATGAGGTACGGTTGCGAGTTTTGGTTTAGTGATGTGTGTCACTTCTTTCCTCTTACATGTTCATTAGTGTTGTCTAAAGCAGTCATTTCTCAAAGTGTGCTCCCTGGACCAGCAGCATCAAGGTCAGCTGAGAAGTTGTTAGAAACAAACGTTATCAGGCCCCACCCACAAAAACTGAAGCCAAAACGCTGCGAGCAAGGCTTAGCAATCTGTGTTTTAACAAGCTTCCCTGTGATTCTGATGAATTTGAACACTTATCTGAGAACCATTGCGGACCAGAAGCACCTCAGAGCTTGTTAGAAATCACATGATCAGACCAGGCATAGTGGCTCACGCTGTAATCCTAGCACTCTGGGAGCCTGAGGCAGTGGATCCCTTGAGCTCAGGAATTCTAGCCCTGCATGGTGGCTGGCACCGGTAGTCCCAGCTACTTGGAAGGCTGAGGCACAGGAGGATCGCTTGAGCACAGGAGTTGAAGGTTGCTGTGAGCTATGACATCAGATACTCTAGCCTGGGCAACAGAGTAAGACTGTGTCTGGAAAAAAAAAGAAAGAAAGAAAAAGATGAGAGGAGAGGAGAGAAAACAGAAAAGAAGGAAATAAATCACATGACTAGTCCAGGGATCTTGTTAAAAGGCAAATTCTCCTTCAGTAGATCTCTAGGAAAAGATAAAAAATTTGCACTACATAGATGACAACTTGAGGAAAAACTACAAAGATTAAATTCCCTTTTCAACTTTCTTTTTCCCTCTTCAAAAATTGTATTGCACTGCACCTATGGTGCATTTCCAAGGGTACATGTCAAATCTATTAAGTGTAGAATAGGGGTCCTCAAACTTTTTAAACAGGAAGCCAGTTCACTGTCCCTCAGACTGTTGGAGGGCCGGACTGTGGGCCCTGGGACAAGTCAGCTGCTAAGCAGGACAGGCAGTGGTGACAAAACACCCAGCGGGCCGGATAAATGTCCTGGGTGGACTACATGTGGTCTGCTGGCTGTAGTTTGAGGACGCCTGGTGTAGAGTATAAATTTCTTAACACATTAAGTGCGGTGAAGGCTATGCCAGCCAGTTTGTTCTAAGTATTTCAAATTGTATATAAAACCAGCACATTGTACACCATAAATGCATTAATGTACACAGTTATGATTTAATTTAAAAAATTGTATTGGTTTCCCATTGCTGCTATAACAAATGACCACAGATTTAGTGACCTAAAACAACACAAATTTATTATCTTTTAGTTCTGGAAGTCAGAAGTCTGAAATGCATTTCACTGGGGTAAAATTATGGCATCTGGAGGCTGTAGAGGAGAATCCTTTCTCTTGTCTGTTCTAGTTCCTAGAGGCTGCCCACATGTCTTGGCTCATGGTCCTTTCCTCAACTGGCCATCCAGTAGCCGGGTGAGTCTTCCTCACATCACATCACTCTGACACCAACTCTTCTGCCTTTGTTCCACGTTTAGGATACACCTATAATTGTATTAGGTCTGTGTACATAATCCAGGGCAATCTCTTTATTTTAATGTTATCCAGTTAGCAACCTGTAGCCTTAATCTCCCCTTGCCAGGCTGCATAACATGTTCACATGTCTCGGAGATTTAGATGTGGACATCTTTGGGAGGACATTATTCTGACTCTTTCAAAAGCATTTTACTCTTTTTTTTCCCCAACCATAATGTTTAGTCACAAAGGAAAATCTTGGACAGTGTAGTCAGGCCCAATCTCCTACTAATTCAGAAATCCTGCAGCAAAGTCCTCCAAACTTGGCCACGTGCTATTGGCTTCTCAGGTAGACTATAAGCTCTATCTCCCCAGTGCCTGGAAGAGAATTTAGCTCATAAGAGATGCTCAGCAAACACTGTTTGATTGATACACTGCTTTCTTTTGTTTTATTTCAGATTAATATGAGGGTACAAATGTTTAGGTTACATAGTTTTTGTTCAAGGTAAAGTTCAAGTTGTAGTTGAGCCCTTCACTTGGGGGCATGTGCTGAATACCCTCACATTGTGCATGTTGGGTGAGATCCCACCAATCATTCTCCCTCCTCCCTTTTCCCCTTTCCTTCCTCTCCCCTCCACCTCACTAGAATATACTTGTGTTTTTCTTTGGGATACACTGCATCTGGGTCCCATTCTACCAAGTTTCTGATTTAATTGGTCTGAGCAATGGCCCCAACTCTTACTGTGTTTTTGAATCACCGGGGTGGAAGGAGGGGCTTTAAAAAGTACCAATGGCCAGGAGTCACCTCTAGAAATGCTGTTTCAGCTGAATATAATGTGCAGCCAGAGTTGAGATCTGTGGAACACAACTTATTCCACCTTGTAAGTTGATTATCAAATCTGCCTATTAGACCGTTACTGTATGCGCATATATGAAAAGCTGCAGTTTTATCAATGTTGCCTGAATCCACTGATTTTTTTCCTAAGTGAATTTCCATTCAGTGTCATAGGTGAAATTAAGAACACTCAACACAAAGACGTTTGCAATTATAAACGTAGCATCACACATACACAGTTTAGCAGGATTGGCAGGTCCACAGTGAGCACTCATAAAACAGTTACTGATGATGGGCTAAAAAAAGTCTTTTTCATGGTTTATTCACGAATATTCCATTTTAAACTGAATCTCTCACAGAGTTCACTTCGGACTGCTAGGATGTTGATTCAATGAATGTGTGCCATTTCGTGAACCACCCATCTGAGTGGGTTACTTTGGGTGTAGCTGTTTTGATTTTTCCTTTCTCTGAGTATATGGTTTTGTTCATTTAATCAAACAAATCCAGTTGTTTTGCCATTTTGTAGACACATTCTTTGTGTGGCCAAGAATCCTGTTTGCAGTAGCCATACCACAACTGATTTTGAATGTGGAACAGCCCAGCAAACAAGTGCTAATTTGAATCAATTGTTGAGATTGCCAGCAACAAACCAAAGCAGCCTCCATCACTGAGTTCAATTAGCAACCCTGAAGGCAAGTCTCTGTGTTTATTCCCCTATCATTTCTTTCATCCTTCAAAAACCCTTCATCCTCATGGATAATAAAATAATAACCATTTTCAACTTAGGGCATTTTTTGGTTCATCTTAATTTTCTAAATGTCCTTTTATTCTTAGTAAAAACATAAGAGATCTTTGTAAATAAATTCCAACAATATAGAAATGTACTAGGCAGTGTCAAAATCCCTAAAAATCCCATCCTTATGTGGTAGCCACTAGTAACCATTTGAGACTGTAACTCAAGTTCTTTTCAGTGCAATTATAATAAAATTATTTATGTCTGTACCTTCCTAGTTTAACTTTATATATGGTGGATACCTTTCCAAGTTTATTCAGAGAGAACTACTTCATTTTTTTCATGGTTGCATTGAATTCCATTGAATAAATATCCTATAGTTTATGTAGCCAGTTGTCCACTGATAGACATTTAGGTTGCTGATGTTCCCTTGAATATATATAATTAATTCATAATAAAATCAATCTTATATGATATGTATTAATATAATATAGGTAAAGCACAATACACATGCAGAAAAGTGTGCATAAATTTACAACTTAATGAATTTATGCTAAGTGAACACACCTGTGCCAGATGACGAACCACCCTGATCAGTACCCCGTAGTCTCCTTAGCACTTCCTTGGACTCCCTTCCATTGACTTTCCCCCACAGGTAACCCCTTTTCTGTGTTTTCATAGCACAGATTGATTTTGCCTATTTTTGTAGATGGCATTACTGATGTCACACACCATGTTCTCTTGTGTGTCAGACTCCTTGTGCTCACCATGTTGCCAATAGATTCGTACATACTGGGTGAATGGAGTTTGTTTTTTTATTCTCAATGCTGCATAGTTTTTCATTCTGTGGATATACCACAATGTATCCATTCTACTTTCATGGGTATTTGGGTAATTTATAGTTTTTGGCCATTGTGATTATACTGCTATGAACATTCTAGCACAAATATTTTGGTGAACATGTGCACACATTTCTATTATGTTTATTGTTGAATATTTTTCACTATCAGAGATGGTATTAAATTGACATCTTTGCGGTTATATCTTGCTCATTTTGCAAATGTTTCTATAAAATGGATTCTTGGAATTGCTGGGTCAAATGGTGTGTAGGATTACATTTTGAGCAGATATGGCAGAACTGCTCTCCCAAAATATTTTGCACTTCAGCCAGATCTGGATCCCAAGTAATATATTGTGACTGCAACCCTTTGCTGTTGCTGTCATCGCTGATACAGACACTGCCATTGGGTCTTCTTGAGTACAAAGCAAAGCTAATGAGAACCAGAATCTTCCTTCTGGCCCTTTTCAGACATGCTCTAGTGAGCTGGTGCCTCTTTTATGTGTCTACTGAAGGGCAAAAAGATAAAACAATTTAGCATCCCAGGATACCTGGGCATAGGTGCATCCCATTCCAAATGCCCTGCCATTGGGATACATTAGGCTTTGGTAGTGTTTCCTAATCTTGAAACCACTGACATTTAAGATGGGATCATTCTTTGTTGTGGGGGTTGTCCTGGGCACTGTGGTTGTTGATCAGGATCCCCAGTCTCTACCCACTGCAGGAGAAAGTGCTAATAACGCTCCAGAAATGTCCTCAGGCAAAATGCCAAATGTCCCATAAGGGGCTGAATCACCCCCAGTTAATGACTACTGGGCTAGAAGACCCTGGCTCTAAATCAGGTCCTGACTCTACCACGTGTTGTGTGGTCTTGCACAAAGCGCCTAAACTCTCTGGGCCTCCACTGGCTCATCTGCGAAATACAGGGTGCCCACAAAGTTCATGTGCAATATAAAATAGTGTGCAATTTAAAATTAGTACAGTCTTTGGCATGAAATAAGTGTCCAAAGTTGTTAGCTTTGTTATAATCTTTATTATTATTATTATTATTTTTATTTAAAATCTGAGGAGTGTGAAAAAAGCTTTGATCTATGTATTGTTGAAAAGGATGTGGGTGGTGTGTATCTGACAAGCATCAAAGAACAGTGGGCTCAACCTCTTAGAACAACGAGTGGGAAATGTGCAGAAAGCATTAAGAGCTATGAGGGAACACAAGGGTATTCAATTGTCTCTCACTGTTCCTTCTCAAGTTAGCATTTATGGAAACCAGAATTTGTGGAAAATGGACTTTGGCAGCACGATTAGGCATTTTTAAGAACAGGATAAATCACCGTGGGAAAATATTTTTTGAATTACTCTGTTAATATGAAATTAGTAAACTTTCAACAGTTCGTTGAACATTTTTATTTTAAATAATAAAATCTATTCGGTGCCAAAGCAACCATATTGCTTTCGATATGATTGAATATTTTATCTGTTAGGATCTTTGTTGCATTGATGTTTGCCTGACACTCTCTGCTCCCACCAAAGCTCTAACTTTCGTAAACACCAGCACCGGTAAATTGAGTCTTCCTCTTATAAGTGGGACAGGGGACAGAATGGCATCTTGAATGAGACTCCAGACAAAGAGTGTGAAGCCAGGGTTGTGTCTTTGTGTCACCAGGTACTATCTTGGCTTGTCACGTCCTCCTTTTGGGCCTCTTGGGTTCTCAGCAGGTCAGATTAGTTCAGCATGCCCCAACTATATTCTTAGAAATCTGAACAATATAAAGAGATGCTCTGAAAATAAAAAAATGAGAGGTGAGAGTATAGCAAATAGATTTGGGACGTACTTTGAACATTAGTTTCCCCTGTGCAGAACTTCTCTATTATTCTTTAGTTATTATTTATTGTGATTATTTAAGGTGGAGCTGGCATGCATAACCTCCTCAAATGTGTTTGATTATGAATTATGAAACAGTTTGAAAAATCTTGCATGAAATAATGTATAGGTCCCTTGCAGACACAGAAATTTCTCGATTTCTTTTATATTAGTTTTCTGTCACTGCCATGACAAATTACCACAAACTTAGCGCCTTAAAATATTACACATTTTACAGCTCTATAGGTTAGAAGTCTGGCATGGATCTCACTGGCCTAAAATCAATATGTCGACAGAGTCGTGCTCCTTCTAGAGGCTCTAGGAGAGAATTCTGGAGGGTCCAGAAGTCACCCACATTCTTTCCTTCATCTCCAAGGCTCATGATGCTTCATCCCTTTGATCATTCTTTCGTTTACAGTCACATCTCCCCACACACCCTCAATTCTGTTGGAAAAGGTTCTTCTATTTTAAGGGCCCATGTGTTGTTTATATTGTGCCCAAATCAAAATCTAGGTTTCTGGGTGGTGCCTGTGGCTCAAAGGAGTAGGGCACCGGCCCCATATGCCTGGCGGTGGCAGGTTCAAACCCAGCCCCAGCCAAAACTGCAAAAAAACTCAAAATCTAGGTTTCTTCCCCCATCTCAAGGTTATTAATTTAATCCTATCTCCAAAGTCCCTTTTGCCATGTAAGGCAACATATTCCCAGGTTCCAGGAAGCAGAGCATGGATATCTTTGGGGGCCATTGTTCTACACTGTCCCAGGAGCTTTCTGAATTTCTCAGCTCTGGAGGGCATGGTGCCATGTTCTGTACAGCCAGAAGAAGCTTGAGTGGTTGTCTTTCTTGTTCACTTGCTTCTGACCCTATCCACTCTGGCAGTGCGGAATAACTATCTTGTAAAAGGTATTAAGTTCACTGGATGGGTTGTCCTCATCCAGTGAACAATAAAATAAAAGAACACAAGAGTAAATAAAACAAGGCTATCAAACCCTTCTGTGCAGCATTTTATTTTTAGCTTCTCTCCTGATATAGGCAAAATATCTCTCTGAAAGAAACTAGACTCTGAACTATGTTTTAACATGTAAAATTGCCATGCTAGTTATCAATAATTAACCTTTGGAATTAAAATATAAACATAAAGGATTAAATTGGTCTATCTACTCTCTTTGACATAGTCATAATGAGGCTCAGCATTTTTTTTTTTTTAATGAACACTAGAAACCTCTAAAGTTGTCAGGCCACTCATGGTCATCAGCCTGTAAAGAGAAAAAGAAACAGAAGGATTGTCTTCTTCTCACAGCTTGTCAAAAGGTCTGATGGCTGACCTGTATGAAGTGGAATCTTTCCATGGGTTTGCTCATAGTTGATGGTATCAACAACCCACGTGAATGGAAGGAGGTTGCAAATCAGTTTTGCACTACAATAAGATTCCAAATCTTGGTGTTTGGAGTCACGTTAAGTTTTTTATTTTAATTTGGCTATAGGTAAAGTTAACATGTGATTTAGCAATCCCATTCTAGGTACCCAAGAAAATTGAAAATGTATGTTCATGCAAAAAGTTGTATATGAATTTTCATAGTAGCTTTATTTATGAGTGGCCAAAAAGTGGAAACAACCCAAATGTCCATCAACTGATGAGTTGGCAAACAAAATGTGGTATATCTCCACAGTGGGTATTATCCTACAAAAAAAAAAAAAAAAGGGAATGAAGTAATGACATGCTATAACATGGATCAACCCAAAGATATACTAGGTGAAAGAAGGCAGACCCAAAAAGGCCATATGTTCTTTGATTCTTCTTATATTAAAAGTCAAAAATAGGCAAATCTGTAGTAACAGAAAGTAGATTAGTGGTCCCTGCTGATGAGGGGAGAATGGGAAGTGACTACTAATGGGTATGGATATTCCTTTGGGGGTTATTACAATGTTCTAGAATTAGTGATGATTGTGGTTATATCTGTGAATATACTGGAAAAAAACTAAATTGAACATTTTAAAATGGTGTATTTTATGCCATGTGGATTTTATCCCCCAAAATTGTACCCATTAGGTATAAATCTCCAAGCTCCTCAACTGTTTTACTCTAATTTATTTTTTAAAACAGAAGTTTCAGCATGTTTCATCATTCAGAAGAAGCATTATTTTCCACATATCAAAGCAAAAATGTTTATCCATGTCTGTGAAATACTTTTCTATTTGTCATTTTAAAAGTCACAGATTGAGGAGAAAACATTTCTGAAGAATAAATCTGAAAAGCAGAAACTAAAAACTCAGATGCGTGCCCGTTAGCACAGATGATTTGCTTCTATGTCATCCTGGCATTTGGTGTCATTCTGCAAATTGATTTCTCTTTTCAATTTCTCCTCCTACAACATGTTTGACACTTAATAGTAAAAGTCAGGAAGAGAGTGTTTTGTTTTTTTTTTTTTTTCATTTTTTACTGGAAGTGATTTTAGCTATTTTAAAACAAATGTACTAAATATAAATATTCCCAGCTGATCTTGCTTCCATGCTAGTAGACACAAATGGTTTTCTACATAGATGCCAAAGTGCTCCTCTCCCCCAGGTTGTCTTTCAACCAACAGATATGCAAAAACACAAACTGCAAGTGCTGTTTTCTTCCAAGTGCTGGTTCTCGCCTTCTGGAATGTATAGCGTAGCCAGGGAGAGAAAGCACAATATAGAAAGACAAATTGCTTTTCAATGATTAAGTAAGAGTGAAGACAATAGCTGAGATGTGAGGCGAGGGGGGCTGTGATGGTCACACAGGAGGGATGTAAGGGACGCATCTATGACGTCAGAGTTTTCTGGGAAAGTAACTGACATTTAAACATTCCCAACCTTCCTCTTCCCTGCCTCAGTGAGACATCACAACTGATTGTTTACATATCTCAAGTGCCTAGCTCATTTGGGACTCTTTAAGCAGGTTTGCCTTCTCCAACAAACATGAAGTCAATGTCTTCTGGTTCTGTTTTAATGCATTACTTATAGCCCCGTACAAAGTTCAGTTGTGTTCCAGATGGTATGATATTCTTGTTAATGTGATGGCTTATCCGATGGTTCACTCATAGTGTCTCTGTAGGAACCCAACAGGGTTTCTCAGAGGAGGTGATGCTCTTTAAGCGTGGTAGGGTGAGTAGAAGTTAGGTGATCCAGGATGTGGGGAAGGCATTTGGGCTGAGAGTACCCCCCACCATGATGAAGTCCTCTGGGCTCTTTCATGTAGCTAGAATTAGGGGTGTGATGGAAATGAGGTTTTGTAAAGTCTCAGAGCTAAGGAGTGCCCACACGTTGATGGACCTGTGTTTTCACCTCAGAGTTGAGAACTCCATCTGAAAAGCTGAATGACTCATTGACAGTTTTCAGAAGGGAAGGGGCAAAATAAGTGTTTCTGTATAGCCTTCAGGAGTGCAGAAATGCTGGTGGGCATTGTCTTAGAAAGGAAGTGATGAAGGACAGCACAGTTTTCAAGGACGCAGAATCCACAGAAACTGGTGATTTTCCAGGTATGAGGAGAAACTTTAAGGAGTAATGCGAGAAATGACTTTATTTCAATTTCTTTGGGTCATGGCAGGAAGCCCCTACTGAGGTATTCAAGCCCCAAAATCATTGCCCCTAATTTTATTGTGTATATTTTCATTTTTTTACTTGAAGCAAGATACATGTGTAAATATAGCCCTTTAAACACCCACTGTGTCTTATCACACACTTACTATAAATATTTGTGTATATAAGATGTAAAAGTCTATTATATATATACACAATATATCATACATATGTAATAGTCAAGATGTGTGTATTTATTACTTGTTATACATTAAGTATAATGCATATAAAGATACTTGAATTGAATTAATATTGGGAGAAATCTATAGTGTCTGTACTTCTTACTTATAAGTTTCTTAAGTTGGCCATATGGATCTGAAAGGTACCACTCTAGGATGAGTATCCTTTCTTTCAAGAATATTTGGAAGAAATGCTGATTCCTAATAAGTAGCTCATACTAAATACTGAAGTCCATGTTATTTATTTCATTTTTTTCCTGAACTTTTTCTCATAATATACATTTAAAAAGGCTGTGAAGTAATCTCTATGGACTCATCTGCTCATACATACATAGACGTTATAGGTTTTTTTTTTTTTTAAAGATATGGTTCCTTTGTTGTTTGAAATAGTGAAATGCTCCATGAAATGTGAACACTGTTATCTCCTGTGTCACATGTCTACTGATTTCCTTTTTGTGGGTCCAGATGTGGGGTCATCAAACTTATTCTATAAAGGGTCAGAAAGGAAATACTTTAGGCATTGTGGATCATACTGTCTCTGTTGCAGCTACTTCACTCTACCATTGTAGTGGGAAAGCAGTCACAGATAATATATAAATGAGTAGGTGTGGTTGTTTTTCCATAAAATGATTTATGAAAACAGGCATTGGGCCATTGCCATTTGCCTGCTCCCACTCTAGATCAGTGGTTGCCACCTTAGGGTCAAGGCATGCCTCAATCAATGTGTGAGAAGTACTTTCTTACCCATCATAAGTACATTCTAACTTTAGAATTATCCTTTCTAAGAAAACTATATGAGAGAAGATTTGAGTGAGCCTAGAGCTACCTCACATTTATAGTCATTCTGCTAAGCTTTATGTTGAGAATACAAATAAAAGTTTATTGTACAAAATTAAGGCCTTCATATTTCATAGTTCTCTAAGGCTAAAGACAGACTAATTTAAGTCCTTCACAAAATTCTCAGTTTCACTCCCCCCACCTCCCACTATTAAAATGGCATGACCAAATGTTATCAAAACAAATACTATGAAAAACATCAAGTCCTTTAAATATAACCATCACAAATGTTATTTCTTGGCATAGGTGATCTTCGTGGCATGGGAAGGTGTGATCTTAAGTCCTTGTAAAGCAAACCTGGCAGCACCGGGACCGTCACTTTCAAATTAAACAAAAGCAATATCATGCCCCCCAGGTACCAAACACACTTCCTTGAAACCAGGGAACTGATTAAACAACATGGATAATATCATCTCATTAGTTTCCTCTGGTAAATTATTAAGGAATAAAATATAGTTTGGAGGGTAATCAGAGAGCTGAGGATTTGGTGTTGAATTTCCCTGGTTATTAGCAGAATTTGGTGTTCCCTGACCAGGCTTTTTGTTTGCATTGTTGCGGCCTATTCCACAGTTTTGCCTTCTTTCTTTTCTTTTTTCTTTTCCTTGTCACCAAAAGTGCTACACGTTTTAGATATTATATCTGAATCTGTTTTTGCATACTGGATTCGCATTGGTTTGCCATAAAATGGAAATCCTTGTAACCTTCTCAAAGCATTCGTGGATGAACCCAGTTCCTTAAACATAACAAAGGCCCGCCCCGTCATTTTCACATCTTTAAAGCCACAAAGTCTACCGCATGACCAAACTGGGAAAACAGGGCATGTAGGGATCTCTTCAATTCTCCTTTTTTAATTTTGTCATTCATGTTGTTGACATAAAATTGTATGAGTTGGTCTGGTATCCCTGTTTGAGCTAAATTCTTCAAATAGCCTTCACGCCTCCTGCACTCTGGGCTCCAATAGTGGATTGAAGAAAGTAGAGACCTGAGCCAGCTACGTGTGAGAAGCTCCAGGCAACTTAAGGCCTAAGTCGTCTTCCACGAGAGCGAACAGCCAGAAATGGTTCTTGGCACTGGAAGTAGCACTTCCACACTCCTCAATCGGAACGCTCACAAGTCAGGAAGCTGAGCACAGAATCCTTCAATGACCCCCCTGCTGAACTTTCCTGAGTAGGAAAGAAAGGTGTTGGAAAGGTAGCAAAAGACAGTGATTAAGACCACAAGGTCAAGAGTAAGGTTTGGATCCCAGCTGTGCCACATGTAGTCTGTGTCCTGGGACAGGATACTTGACCTCCCTGTTACTTGATTTATTCATCAGTAAAATGGTCATATTAATAGACCTCACTTCATAAGCTTGTTTAATGATGAAAGCCACAAACACAATAAAGACTTGGGATAATGGTACATATTATATCCACAAGAGATGTTAGTTACTCCCCCACATTTCTATGTCCCTTAGATTGAAAACCAGGGCATAGTTCTCAACTTATTTTCTCTGTGCTGTGAGTCACTGATGAACAGTCCTTACTTTGCACTGTTAATAGTTGTGTGGACTTCAGATTACCATCATGTTAATGGGTTACACTGTTATAGCTTCTTACATTTAAAAATGTTACCCAGAGATGGATATTTGACAAGGAAGAAAGTAGCAAAACTAAGTGCAGAAGATGTGAATATGCGCAAATCAATAGTGCTCATGAGTGAAAATGACATTGGAACATGTTGTTAGGTTGTAGCAGTTGAAATCACCAAAAGGCCAACAAAATGATTATGCGCCCAGACATTGGGCATTATGTTCTTTATGTTCATGTCACTGAATTCTGAGTCTTACTTTTCTTTAACAAATAAAATGACATTTGGCTATGTTTATACCATACACTTCCTTATCCATCCTTTTAATATTAACTGGCAGCATGGAAGTCAATAAAAAGGAAAACTCATTAAAATAAACAAGTACAGGCCAGGCACAGTGGCTCATGCCTATAATCCTAGCATTCTAGGAGGCCGAGGTAGGTGGGTAGCCTGAGCTCAGGGCTCGAGATCAGCCTCAGCCAGAGGGAGACCTTGTCTCTAAACAAAAAAAATAGCCAGATGTTGTGGCAGATACCTGTAGTCCCAGCTACTCGGGAGACTGAGGCAAGAGAATCACTTAAATCCAAGAGTTTGAGGTTGCTGTGGGCTGTGACGCTACAGCACAGGGCAACAAAGTGTGACTGTATCTCAAAAAAAAAAAAAAACTTCAATATTTTTAAAGTATCAGATTAGCATATAATTTATTTTCTCTTATAACCATTTTCTAAATGGTCTTCATATTGCCCATTAATTGATCACATGCTTGAACGCACCCTTATGGATTCTGTGACTTTCTCCCTCATAGTTTGCCCTGCTATTTCCTTTACTCCCCAACAAATGGCAATGGTGGTAGTGGGACAGGGGGTCCAGAAGAGCGTATGGCAAATGTTTCATTCATCATGGATATTGCACACACTGCTTTCTTCTCCCTATAGGACTAGTTTTATCTCCACTTCACAGAGGAGGTACTTGAGGCTTAGACAGGTTAGATACTCACATGATGAGTTATGGCATGAGCTGGAATTCAGCCCCAGCCAGGCAGAGCCCAGAGTTTTCCTCATGACTGTGCTACTGTTAGAAACATTCCCCATCACATCTACAGCAGGACTCATGGAAAGAGGCATCTGGCTCAACCCTGTTGAAGTGAGAAGCAGTTTAAACTGATGGGTGTATGAGCTTGGGGACTTAATTTCTTAATTGATGGCATTGTTAGGTTTTATTTCTGTTGCCAGTAGAAGAGAAAGGAAAGGAGGAGAATCTGAGCTTTGCAGTGAGGGAATGTGAGGCCTTAATGTGGGGGAAGTCCAGCAGGATCAGTCAGTGAACTAACATACAGCGTGAGTGTGTGGAGGCATGCACGAAGCCAGGAGTGGCAGCTGGAGAGAGGGAAGGAAAGGTGCCTGGCAAATACTTAGTGGAATTTAGGGGAAAGTTGTGGTTCCTGGAAAAATTTCAAGGAATTTGTCACTCTTGATAGTTTCATCAATTCCAATCCATTGTAATAGTTCCTAACCTGTACTGCTCATTAGAGTCTTCTGGAGAGCTTCTATGCCCAACCCCCACCCCTGGAGGTAGAATTGTTGTAATCCATACCTGTGCTGCCCAACACAGGAGTTGCCACTAGACCCTGTGGCTACATAAACTTAAATCAGCTCCATGCCATACACTTCCTTATCCATCCATCCTCAGCCTCCCGAGTAGCTGGGACTACAGGTGCCCACCACAACACCTGGTTATGGTTAAATAAAATTAAACATTTAATATTTAGTCTAATCAATCATATCTCAAGTGTTCATTAGCCACTGTAAGTGGCCATTGTATCAAATAGTACAGATAAGAAAAATTTCCATTGTCATAGAAAAGGGCTATTGGACCATACTGGTCTAGGGAGGGGGAGTGAGCAGTAAGTATTTTTGAAAACAGTGTCAAATAATACTAATATACATTAAGGTTAGACCACTGCTGTTCTAAAAAATATAACCACTTATATCTGAACTAATTTTGCTTTTGAAGGTACTTACAAAAATATTATAGCTAGACTTTTTCTGCAGTCTAGAAATGTAGCTGCATATATTTTTGTCTAAAGCAGCTTACTTGCCTCATTTGCTTTGTAACTAAGGGTTTAGATGAGTTCACAATGAGTCTTTAACTGAAAATACATAAGCTGTCTTTCCCCACTTAGAATGAAGTGGTACAACTCATGCTGATTTTGAATTATTTATTAAGGAAGTTTAATAAGAAATTTTATCTTAAACTGAGACTGAGAGGCCCATTGTCCACAGCTCACATTTTAGGTAGCAAATGAGAGGTGATTGATGTTCATATATTTTGTGATATTCAAAATTAATTCATTAAGATAATAAGTTTATTAAGTCTCATGCAATTTTGAAAGAAAAATTGATTCCTTTATCATTAGAGAAGAACCCCATTGAGAGGAGTCTCTTGCAAAATGTTAAGTGCAATTAATGAAACAAAATGTCATCAAATGTAGCACTAAAATGAGAAAGTGGGAAAAATTTAGTTTGGCAATTTTTGTTAATGCCTATTTTATTTCCCCTAAGAGTTTTTGGTATAGAGTTTTCCACCTCTTAAATATGATGCTTATCAGCACATTAAAGATTCTTAGATCCTTAAGACTTATTTTATTTCCTGCTGACTTGTGAATATCTGATTTGAGATTGGGTTCTCCAGTTTGAAATAACATTAATTTAACATCATTGTATCTTTTAGATAATCTTATTCCAAAATTTGTTCCTTGTTTAGTGAGCAGTGAAATCTGCCTATATTGAAATAAATGACTTACCTTGCAGAGAGTTCACCTGATACCCATAATGAGTCCTCACTCATTTGAGTGTCCTGCTTGTTAGGAGGAACTATAAACATCCAACTTTGCACCTCAGCATTCCTCACTATTTGAGTAGAAGGAACTGCTATGAAAAAGACAGTTTTACTTATGCCTGACATCATTGCTCACAGCAACCTCAAGGTCCCTGGCTCAAGCAATCCTCCCGCCTCAGCCTCCCCCAGTGCTCGGATTACACCATGCCTGGCCTCTAGAATTGCTTTTTGTCAATATATGCCACTCATGGGGCCTCCCTTTACCACTGCTTTGCAGACCTCACTGTCTGCTTGCTCTTATTATCTGCTTCCTATCCTTGCTGCACCACTCTGCTCAGATCCTCTTTCATAGTGTTATACAGCCTTCCCAAAAATTAGGTTGGATATTTCTATTTGTAAAGGATCTGATATTCAGGAGGCTTTCTAAAACACCTTTTCCTCTTTTCTTAAAAGAAATACCAGTCCCTCCCCTTATTGCTAAAGATCATTGCTCTATTGTCTGCTTTATCCTGCTGCCTTCCCCATATCCATGCACATTTCTGTGCCTTGATTCCACGGGGCTTTGGGCCTTGAGCTGCCCTTGATGCACTTACCAGATTTCTCCCAGTTGCAGAGAGGCTGTCCAGTCTTGGTTGGATGCTCTATATCATGCTTGCTTGCTTTGCACAAGTTTCTTTCAAGCAACTGAAGAATAGGTCAGTGGTGTGCTGTGGGGTAGAGGGTAAGCCTAGAGGGTAAGCCCGTTGCATTTGGAAATAGACTGGGTTTGAATCCCAACTCCTTGCTTCCTAGTTGAGTGATTTCCTATAAGCTGTTTAAACTCTCTTTGTCCCAATTTTCTTGTGTGCAAAATGAGGATAATTCTAGCGCCTTCCTTCTAGTAAGTATAGTGAGTATTCATGGAGGCAATAAGTGATCATTAGATATTAGATGTTATTTGTTGTCATTTTACTGTTTTCAGATTCATGGCTTTATGTGGCTATTCAAAGCTACCTATTTCTTAGCTTTGATGGTAGATTTTACATCTTAAGGATCTGAAAATTATTGTTCCTACAAATAGGTCACAGCAGCAGCAGGATGATGCTAGCAATTAAACCAATATCAGGGTGCTGGGAATGGAGAGAGGAAGGACAGCTGTGGTTAGGGAAGCAAATGGCAGCAGTGAGAGAAAGCAGAATCCTCCTTCTGTCCTATGGCTTGTCGCCTAGCCTCTGGAAGTTCTGAGCAACCCCAAGGTAGAGTCTGATAATTAAATTAAATGACACCGCATTTTCACTGAGCTCTTTAAGGTAGCAGTTGGACTGGAATGTCCTGTGTAATTCACATTTACATGTACAGTCTTGAAAAAAAATATTAAAGCCTAACGTGCCAACTCCATGCTACCAGTCAAAAAAGGTTAATCAGACCAAAGAAAGATTTTTCAGTAGTGTGGCCTAAATGAAATTTCATTCTGCCATTTTTTAGATCTAGTGATAATTCTTTTTTTTTTTTTTTTACTTGCAACCCGGCAACAAAACAGCTTTTAAAACAAGAATTTTACAAGTGACCGGTGGGTAGGAAAAAACGGGTCTCCCCGTCGGGGAATCGAACCCCGGTCTCCCGCATGACGGGCGGGGATACTAACCACTATACTAACGGGGAACCACATGAGAAGTGCCTTTCCCATAGGCTTTTTATATCTTTTGACTTCGCCCCGCCCTCACTACAGTTATAAATGGGGTTTTTTTTGCTTTTGTTGTCACCAGTCTCCACTGAAGTCAGACTGAACTAAAATGGAAGCGTCCAGTTCGCTCTCCTGTTCCACTTATCATTTCCTTCCACTTACCCTTCTCTCCTGCCCCTCTTGCCACTCCTTCCTCCCTCTCCTGAGCCTCCAAATGCAATCTCTGTCGCCCACCTGCCCTGGCACACACGCTCCCAGGGAGCCCTCTGGTCATAATTCTTAAAGATAAAAGTGTTACCTATTTCTAACCTTTGACTATGTATCATTTAAGACCTGAAGTATGTCATTAAAAATAGATTTTTTCATAAAAGAATTTCTACATGCTCTTCAAAATGTTGTATACAGAACAATTTTTATTTTCCTGTCTAGCTGTTCAACTCCTCTTTTTCCATGCGGAAATGAACCACAATGTAGTTCAGTGAGAAGCAGTACACGAGGGGTTCCAGGCACTAGGGCTTCCAACTCGGACATCTTAGATTTGTTATCTGTGTGGACACAGAAGTTAAGGAAGGCAAGGTTAGCTGCTCTGTCACCCCCGATCTCATAAAATACAAGCTTATTTCTCATTCAGATTGTTGGAGCGTCCACAGTTGGTGGGACAGCTGTGTTGCGTCAAGGATTCAGGACTCAGGCTGCTTCTTCCTTTTATTCAGTTGGGAAACTGGCTGGGCCTGAATTTAGCTGAGACATTGGAGCAACTAACCGTTTTTCTCTATGCGGCCTCTTTACATAGTCTCTCCAACACAGTGGCTAGATTTAAGATGTGGTGGCTCAGTGGTCCTAAGAATGCAAAAACGGATGTTTTCAGGTCTTCTTAAGTCTTAGGCCCCAAACTGGCTCAGTATCACCTTCTGCCTCATTTGATTAGTTAAAGTAAACCACAAGGTCAGCCAGGATTGAAGGACAGAAGACTACACTAGACATGAGTACTGAAAGGTGGGACCAACCTGAGACTACCACCCAGAGCTTGGAGGGCTGCCCAGATGCTATCTCCAGGATTTTGTAAACCAGGGCTAGAAGTGAAGGCTTTACCTTCCTCTGACATTCTATCGGCTAGAGCCCAGTCATACCACTACTATCAATTCCAAGGGAGGCTGGGGAGTATAGACTAGCTGAATGCCTGCAAAAAAGAAGCTAAGGGCGTGTCAGTCTCTTCCCTATGCTGTGCCTTCCATTTCTGTCTCCATCCCCTCCCTTGTAAAATGGAATTGTGGGAGGGAGTGAATGGGGGCCACAGATAAAGTGCTTAACATCTAACACATCCTCAGTAAATTGCCACTATTGCTATTATTATTAGCTATTTTTTAGCAGTTATTTGATTATATTCCATTTAATCAACACACATGGCAGTGGATCTCAGGCTGAGGAATTTAAACTTTGTCCTGGAGCTATCAAGGATACCTCACAGGGGTTTTAAGCGAAAGAGTGCCATAATCAGAAATATGTTCACTCACAAAGTTTGACAGTGTGGTTCTATAATCGTTTTGCCTTGAATGTGAAAAATAACACCAATCTTATAAAGAGGAATAATCTGGAAAAAAGAGGCAAGAAGAAGGTAGAGTGCTGAATGGAATGGATTCTGAGGCTGTAGATTATTCCTTGGTATCTTTAGCTTTGGGAGGGTTAAATAGGAAAACAAAAAATGACTGTTCTCAGCATTTTTTTCTGATTAGCAGAACTCTCCCACTGATCAGACCTTTTAATTGCTTCCTGATATTCATTTCCAAGGCTGTTTGGGTGACTCTTTGGCCTAATTGGTTTTACTTAAAGGGTTGTTACTTGAATCTTAAAGAGGATTCCTTATCTTCACCCTTTGTTCTACTGGCTTGAATGCATTTTTCCAAAGAATGCCAAAGATGCAGGACTTCTCTCTTATTTCTGGATTTCCTTTCGTAGGCCTGACTTGGTTCCACTCTTAGACTGAGAATTTCGCAAAACATTTTCTCTTGAGATTATTTGCTTAAAGAAATAGTCACTTTATTATGAAACATTTGTTGATCTGATATTATCTATCTCCATCAAATAATTGATTTCAATGACCACTCCAGTCTGAGGTAATTGATCTTTAATCATCTGTTCATCATCAGGCCTGCTTATAGCTTGGTTGCTACTAGTGCTGACTCTGAATGTGGCTTCCTCTTCCAGTTAATTTGTAAGCTTCAGAGTGGTTGGGGTCACAGCTGCATTACTTATGAGCTGTGAATCTTTGAGCAAGTTACTTAACATCTCTAGGCTTCTATTTCCTCACCTGTAATGGGGATAAGAATGTAACTACTTCTTAGAATCTTTTGATGTATAAATCAGTGCCCATAAAATGCTTAAAACAATGCCTGATAGTAAGTGCTCAATCAGAACAACATTTGCTTCAATTTATTCATAAACCAAAAGATCATTTCCCTGGCCAATGAAAAATGAATTGCATAGCTGTCAATTTCATAGGAAACAATGTATTAGTATTAATATGTTTAAAATATTAATGTACTAAATAACATTAAATGAAGGTACAACTCCTATTGATGAATATCCAATGTGAACAACACTGACTGGAATTAAGAGTATTTTCAATGCATGAGTGTTGAGAATAGTGGAGGTGGAGGTGTATGCAATAACAGGTAGATTTTACTCTGAATTTCTCTAAGTTTAATCATTCAGGTAGCGAAAACTATCTGACATATGTCATTCCTTTTAAACTCTTTCCTCAGCTAAATAAATAGCAGCAGCAACAGAGGCTATGTATGGCTTGAATGATTAACCTTACAGAATCCTAGTAAAACCATAGTGAGTCTCTCAATTTTGAGTCAGTAAGATCTTCCATGAAATCATTTCCCAGTTTGTCAGTTATAATCACAGTGATTCTTTTGTTGGAATTCACTTGAGACCCATGAGAGAGCTATAACTTCATATTGAGTGGAAAACAAAGATGTCTTTTCAAGTTGACTTTGGTTCAGTGCCATGTGGAACACACAGAGATTAAGGTAATTTGTGATTGAGAGACATTTTGAATCTTCTCTTTTCCCTCTGCTCCTCCTAGATCCCACCCCAAACCCTCAGCCCTACCTGCACCCTCTTAAGCAGAGTCACATGGGTCCATCCACTTTGACCTCTACAACCTCTGTTCAGGAAATGAACAACTTCTCAAGGACTATTGTTCCATAAAAAGCATAAAACGCAAAGCATGTGTTATGCTTCGGTGGAAAAGAGAATGGGACCTTTTTGTTTTGTAATGTTTGTGGCCAGTGTTAGAGAAGTGAAGAAGTCAGTGGTTTTAAAATGTAATTTAAGAATTGAGACTGTGTCCTAAACAAAGAAAGCATCCTATGTGCTTTATCATGCTCCCAGGGGTTTTACCAGAGGCTTCCAACATTTTTAGGTTGATTCCTAATAAGGACAGTTTGCACAGTTAGAATCCAATTACCATTTGTAGATCCCTGTGGAAAAGTGTTCTTTTTTTTAGAGAAATCCTTTCCTAAGTCCAGAATATTTCTTCAAAATAATCTTATTAAAATAAGAGGCAGGAAATCTAGTTTCAATTTCTTTTCATTCTTTTTGTCCCTTCCCTCCCCTCCTTTTTCCTCCCTAACACACACACTCTCTCTCTCTCTCACTCACACACACACACACACACACTTAGTCACTCACTCAAGCGTTTAGTCAGGGACACAGCCTGCCTCAGTTCTGAAGGGGGACAGGAACTTCTCAATGGTCCGATGAAAAGATTGCATATTTTTGGTCCCAAGATTCACAGTAGCGGAGGTCTCTGGCAACAAAAGGTATCGTGGGAGTCACAGCTATGCCAGCTGGGCCATTTCTCATACACTCGATACAATCTGCCATTTCAGGATGCGTTTTTCACCAAAAAAAATAATTTCTTTTTAAACAGACTCAAGTTCCTACTCCAAGCTTAGTTCAGTGAGATTAGAGCTGACAGCAAAGACGGAGTCTATTGTAATTCATGGGTAAGCAATATAAATATCTGTATTTATACTTCTCTTTCAGAAGATGATTGTGATAAGACTCTGTGATTCTTTTGCATCTATCTTGCGAGTTAGGAAGAAAATTGGATTGATCAGCGTCTGAGATGTGTGACAGCTAAAAACGGTGTAAATAGAGGTTTATGAGAACCTTATTGCCTTATTTTTAGAGTAATGTTGGGGGAGCTCAAAATGAACAGACTCAAGCAAGAAATAGTGTGTTGTAATTAAATGGAATGGCAATAGCATAATTGGACTGATATCTGCAAAAGATTTGAGCACAGGCTATTTTGAGGTCTGAAAGGGTAAAGGTAAAGTGCTTTATTTTTCCCGCTTGACATCTTAAACTCAGGTGCAACATTTTAGTTGCTGTGGCCACGGTACATATGGGTTTTGGAGAAAAACTTGATATCAGATAAGGCTAATAATAATTATGATGTGCTCTGTTTTACAAAAGAAGAAAATCTTAAGTTTCTAGATTTGTAAACAATGTCTGGCTTATCTTATTAAAAGGATGTATCTTCTGATAAAAAGGTTTAGTGAAGGAAAGAGGCAGAATGTGACTCCTATGCCCCAGATCCCATTTTGCTACTGCGTAAGTCACAGTTGCTTTGCTCGTTAGGGGTTTGGATTGGTTTATCAAGAGAAGTGATGAAACCCATGTGGTGGTTATGAGTCTAAATTCTAGAACCTGAGACCTGACTTCAAATCCCAACTGTACCACTGACTTGGTACGTGATCTTTGCAAGTTCCTTAAGCTCTGTGCCTCTGTTTCTTGAACTGGAATATGAAGATGATAATGGTAGCATAATCCTTAGAGTTGCTGCAACAATTAGATGAGATAATACAAATGGAGAACTGAGATCAGTAACTGGCAGCAAATGGACTATCTATAAATGTGAACAGTATTTTCAAGGTCTAATATATCTCTGGAGGTCTGTTGTTCCAATCTTCCAATTTCAATGAACTAAATTTAATTATAAAAAGACAAGTAAAACTCTCAGCTGCTGGCCGTGTCATTGAGAAGTTTCTAATTCTTGGGAGTGTTTCCATTTTCTGCAACTCAGATCTGTGCAGGCTGTTTTACCACCTTCTCATCCAAGATTTAAGCACAATTTAAAACTAAGCATTAAGTTGGCAGCCAGTAGAAAAGTCCACAATTCAATTGGGGAATAAACAAAAATGGAATCGGCCTTTTGTTCTGATGCTTTTGCCCTTGGGGACATCTAGTATGTAGTTGTGTCCCCTGTATGCTAACGCTTGGAATGGTTCTTTCCACTGGAGACAAGATGTAAGTGACATTTGTTGTTTTAGCTGGCGTTAGCACAGCGCTGGGTTTGACCATGTTCATTTCCACTTCTTTGGTTTATCAATAATCCAAACAAACAGTCCATTTGCAAATAACCACTTCTTTTTGCCCTAGCATTGACATATATCCCAATATCCTAAATTATTACTCTGTTGTGGAATTTCTTTGCAGGCTCCTTGGGATGTTTCCCAGAGAAACAAAATTTGAGGAGAGGAGGAAAATGTTGATCTAAAAGGCTGATCCTAATCAAAGATGTCCTTTACTTTTAGTCTGGTCCAAGGGTCAGTAAACTTTTTCTGTAAAGGGCCAGTTAGTAAGTATTTCCAGCCTTGTGAGCCAGACAATCTCTGTTGCAGAAATTCAACTCTGTCCTTGTAGCCTAAAAGCTGCCATAGACAACACCTAAATGAATAAGTGTGACTGTGTTCCAATAAAACTTGATTTATGAAAGCAATCAGTGGGCAGGATTTGGCTCACTGGATTTGGCAGCAGTTTTCTAATCCCTGGCTAGTCTGCTTATATTAGCAAAATCTGTATCATCCTCCCCATTTCACAGACAAGGAAAGTGAGGCATTGGGAGTGTAAGTAGCTTTCTAAAGGACCACATGGTGGGTAAGTGTCAGAACTAGGCTGAAACTCAGGGAGTCCAACCCACCAGCCCTTGCTTTTAGCCACCACCCTGTGCCACCCTTATTTCAAGCAGTTGACTGGTTGGCTCCCCAAATCTGTGTGGTTCATTCTCTCACTGCCTCACAGGTCGGCTCAAATATTGTGTTCTCAGTAATGCTGCCCCGGCAGCTGCCCAACACTCAGATTCCCCTCACCTTGTGCTACCTTCTTCTCTAGCGCTTCTCACCTTGAAAAACTTGATGTGTAATTTACTCATTTATTGGGTGTGTTTCTTTTCCCCACTCACCTAAAAGCTCCTTGAGGGCAGAGCTCTTTGTTTTGTTCACCAGTGAATCTCAAAGACCTAGGAGAGTGTCTTGGTTGTAGAGGGTGCTTATTAAGTACATGCTGAATGACTGAGGCCTGGTTTTTCCATCATGCTGCTGAGAAATATTTCAATACATCATATGTAGCAACAACTAGCTAATATGCCAAGGCAAGAGGTAAAAATGGACTATGATCCCTACCAACTGTCCAGAATTTTCAAAAATCCCTGCTCATAAGAAGACCAGAATAGATAAATAAAATACAAAATTATATAGAATGTGAGAGAAGTGTTAAATCTTCTTAAATAAAGATCTGTTGAGGCGTAGCTGAAGAATGAAGAGAGAAAGAATGAGCAAATGTTATCCTGTTGCATTCATAATGGGATTCAACCAGGCATGTGACAGCTACACAAATACCTGTGCCTTCCCTGGAAGCTCATGAAGGAAGGAGTTCCTTGTCATTGGAGATGTGTTTATATTGTACTGCAGTTATAAAGAACTAGGTGGCCCTTTCCAGAAATATTGATTGTGGACCTGGTATTTAAACTTAGGCCACATTTCAGCAACACACTGTGATTATCTGGACACTTTGGCTTTACTAATTATTAATAAATGACAGTTGGCAACATTAGAAATAATTAGAAGAAATTTACTCCCTGGTATAATTTATATAAGTGGCATGCCATTCCCCAGGGCCTTAACCAACCTATCTGGTCTTTTCTTCTTCCTCTCACCCATATGGAAACACAATGCAGCTGACACCTTTAGGAAAAAGCATCTTATACATACTGGTAGTGGAACTATTCATTTATGAATTCAATACACATTTCTTTTTTTTATTAAGTCATTCATACATAGATCATAAATACATTTTTTTGCAAGTTATACATCCAACGGAAGTCTAATTACCAGAATCCACAGAGAACTCAATACACATTTTTTAATAGCTTTTCATGTCACTAGAACAGCCAGGCTTGAGATGGGGATGAAAATTTAGAGTGGTGATGGTTAATGTTAATTATAAGTTGATTTTCTATTTATTTAGGGCTCACTGGGAGCTAATGAGCCCTCTGTAAGAAATTCATTTGCATTGTCTGGTACAATCCCTGCAAACTGAGAGTTAGGTCTTATTCTTTGCTCCATCTTACTGATAAAAAAACTGAGGCGCAGAAATGTTTTGAATCTTACTGAAGAGTTCCCATATATTTGAACCCACATCTTCACTACCACACCAGTGGAACTCAACCTTTATTGTGTAAAAATAAGACTCATCTGAGGATGTTGATTTACACAAGATGGGGGTTCTTGGGCCCTATCCCTTGTGTCTCTAATTATCTAAATCTACCCTAAATCTACCTGCATGTTTAACAGCAGTCACCTGCCCAAGTGACTCGATGCCCTAGGTTTGCAAATCACATTTTAAACAGTCCTGCATCACTCCTTGCTTGGCCCTGGGGAGTTTAGTTGCTGCAATTAGACACTAGCCCCAAGGGCACAAGAAAACAATGTGGTGTAGACCAAAACCAAAATTATTTCAATCAATTTGATGTCATGGGAAAATCAAGTCTATTTGTAAAGATGCAACTTAGTGCATAAGAATGATCGTTCTGAAGAAATCATAGACATTAGATAGTTGGGCTTTTCATCTGTCTTCTGTTTCTTTTCCCTAAATGTTCAGACATATGCTTCTGGAGGGAAGGGCATTTCTATAATCAAGGTTTTTGGTGAAGTGTTCTCCCTTTTGTCATGGTACTATGTATTGGGATTTTTTTTGTGTGTTCACTTCTTTTAAATAGGTTTATGCTGTTTGTGCTTCTGAACGCTTAAATAGGACTTACAATAAGTTCTATGATTCTGTTTAAGTACATAATACACAGAAAAATACATGTAGAGTGTACATAGCAATACATAATATATATAAGAATATATAGTTCATGTCTTTATTGGTAAAATGTATAAGTGATTGTTAGTATCCCTGGAACTATCATTTTAAGGACATTCTATGTAATTTGGGCCTTAATAGCAGACCTAGTCTGTGCTATGCCAGGTTTCCCAACCTCTGCACTATTGATATTATGGTCCAAGTAATTCTTTATTGTGGACAGTTGCCTTGTACATTGTGGAATATTGAACAGCATCCTTGGCCTCCACTTTCTAAATGTCAGTAGCCTCATCCCCAATTATAATACGAAAAATGTCACCAGGTATTGATAATGCCCCTTGGAGGTGATATTACCCCTAAGAACCACTGTGCTATATCCTTTTTTTATCACATTACTACCCATTATTAATTCTGTTACATAGTACCCCATAATAAAAGCATATTTTTATAACTTTCAAGGTCTTTAGTCTATCCAGAGATAACAAGTCAGTTTTAATTTCACCTACATTTATAAAATTGAAACAAATTTGAAATCTTCTGTTTTCAATTCTTAAAAATAAAATATCCTATTATGACCACTTAAAGGACTGGACTCTAAGAGCCTTAAAATGAGTCATCCATTTATAAGCTAAACTGTCACCAAAGAAAAATGCTGGCCTGGAATGTGCATTTGAGAGTAGAAAACCAGCCCGAATCACATTCTAGGCTGTGCTGGGGGGGATTTGGTGTATTCCTTGGGTGCTTATTTATCACTTTGTGGTCCATGTCACAAAGGATGACATTGACCTTTGTGTTCATGTCTTACTACACCTGTCATGTCTGATGGTTGGGGATAGGTATGATGGGTTGACACTTCCCCAAGTCATATATCCTCATATTTCCTTTCTCCCCAGTATACTGGTGTTTTTTGACTCATGAGCAGACTCTGTTTTAAGACTTTTCTTTGCAGCTTATTCAAATCCAGAATACTTCTTCCCACACATGAACAACATTACATGGGTTAGTTAGGTTTCCAGTTGTTTAACTCCTGATGTGCCTGACTCATTAGTCCGTAGATTACAAATATTCATTCAGTGGCACTTAGCTGCCAGGTGACCTTGGATACTGGGAGCACCAAGGTGAAAAGTCAGACAAAGTTCTTGCCCTCCTGAATCTGACTGATGTATATATTATAACTTAGGGTGCAGGCTGCTAAGACAGAACATGTTGCTAGATACTGGGTAAGTATGTGTAGGGTACTAACAAACCTAATCTCTTTATAGTAGGTCAGCAAACTATCGCCAGTAGGCCAAATCCAGCCTGCTGCCTGTTTTGTGTGACTTGCAAGTTAAGAATGATATTTACGTTTCTAAATGGTTGGAAAAATTTCAAAGGAGAATAACATTTGGTAAAAGTAAAATTATATGACATATGAATTTTCTTGTCTATAAATAGTTTTGTTGGAACTCTTGTTTACACAGGGTCTAGGGCTGTTTTGTTCTACAATGGCAGAGTTGAGTTGTTGTGGCAGAGACCATAAGACCCACAAAGCTAAACGATTTACTATATATAATTTTCTACAATTCTGTTTTGTGAGGAAAATGCTTTCAAAATTCTAGTCATCGGACCTCTCCTGCCCATATTGGTGGCAGCAGTACCTGGAGTATGAAATAGCACCTTAGCATCAGGTAGTGGGGAGATAAGCATCTGATGGGAAGTGAAGACCTGTTGTTGGAAAGTCTGTCTGGGAGCGTGCCCTCCTTGGAACTCAGGCCCCTGCCCCCAGCAGCCTGCTTTCCTAGTGCTTCCTCCTATCCAGGAGTACTTTCCTATCGCTGCTGTAACAAATCACCAGAAAGTTCAAAACATTAAATTAATACACATTTAATACTTTACAGTTCAAGAACTCACATGTCTGAAAGAGGCCTCTCTGGGCTAACATCAAGGGCCACATTCCTTCTGGAGGCTCTAGGAGGTAATTTGTTCCTTGCCTTTTCCTGCTCCTAGAAACTGCCTGCATTTCTTGGCAGCATCTCCAATCTTAGAGCCGGCAGCCTGGCACTTTCAAAGCTCCCTCTCTCTCCCATCTCTGCTTCCATCATCATATCTCCTTCTCTGACTCAGCTGCACCTGCACTTCCCTCTTGGTAGGAGGACCCTTGTGATTACATTGGGCCAGCCTGGACAATGCAGGATAATTTCCCCATCTCAAGAACCTGAATTTAATCACATCTGCAAAGTCCTCTTTGCCATGGAAAATAACATAGTGACAGATTCCTGGGCTTCAGGTGTGGGCACCTTTGGGGGAGACATTATTCTGTCAACCACACCTCCGGTAACTCTGCACTATAATTCTTTTAACTTCTGCAGAACAACATGTAGCCTCAGGGGTGTATCTCCAGCTTGGATACTGAAGTGGACATGAGTATGGCCTTTAGCCTCTAAGAGTATCACATTTGAGTCATTTCTTTGTTGTTGTTGAATGAAAAAAAAAATAAGGATTATGACATCACTGCATTTGTTTAATAAAAGAAAGAAGCACCATACTTCTTCCTGGGAGTCTATTAAGCTCAAATTTTGTTTCAACAAGTAACATCTTCACTATTAGGACAATCATAGAAATACTTTTGTTTCCTACGGTAGATTTGCATCTTTCTTTGGTGACAGAGAACTTCTTGCATTTTCTAGACTTACTACAGAGCAGATTTATTATTACTGAATATTATTATTGAACCAAAAGTTGGAAGTTCGTATCAAGACCTTGAGCTCAGTGGTTCTCAGCCTTGGCTGCATGGGAGAATTAGTTGGGAAATATTAAAAATATGTATTTTGTCTTAGCTCAGACTGCTATAAGAAAATAACCTCGGATGTTCTGTCCCTCTAATAAGTCCGAATATACCAAAGTTTAAAAATCTAAAAAGTTACAAATCATGGGCTGTAAGATATAATGGACTAAAAGAAACTTAAAGCATGACACTTCACTTTTTATCATGCTAATGGTAGGCATTTGTGAACAGTATGAAAAACCATATATTACTTGATTGTGTTGGGCTGTTTTAGTTGGGAGAACAAAATGAAGGCTCATGAAAAGTGTGAACTGACCAGGTTCTATTTTGACAAACTTAGGAATGTCTTTTAATTTTATTTTCCAAGATAAAAATATTATTTTCACCATGTTAAAAAACTTGAACATCTTCCTTCTCCCCTCTGCTGCTCCCCATCTTGGTGATTACTTTTACCATCCTCCCAGTTACTCATGCTATAACCTCGAGAAGCATGCTAGATTACTCCTTCTCTGCTCCCATTGCATTCAGTCTGTCCCGAAGTATCTATGTAGTTCTGTCTCCCATGTTTGTTCAAATTGGAAACAGCAGCATACCTAGCACAGAGTCTTTTCTTATCTCTGCATCTTTGACTTGCTCTCACCTTCAGGTCCTTAAGAAATGTGTTTCTAACCTCTTACAGCCACCTGATCTTTGATAAACCAAACAAGAACTTACACTGGGGAAAAGAATTCCTATCTGATAAATGGTGCTAGGAGAACTGGATAACCACATGTAAAAGATTGAAACTGGACCCACACCTTTCACAACTTAACAAAAATTAATTCAAGATGGATAAGAGATTTAAATCTAAGGTGTGAGACAATAAAAATCCTCAAAGAAAGGGTGGAGAAAACACTTGAAGATATCAGCCTGGGGAAACATTTTATGAAGAAGACTTCTGTGGCAATTGCGACAACAACAAACATAAACAAATGGAACTTAATTAAACTGAAAACCTTCCATACAGCTAAGAAGACAACAACCTAAGCAAATAGACAACGTTCAGAAAGGGAAAAGATATTTCTATGTTATGAATCAGACAAAAACTTGATAGCTAGAATCTATAGAGAACTCAAATTAAGCAATAAAAAAAGACCCAACAATCCCATATATCACTGGGCAAGAGACATGAATAGAACTTTCTCTAAAGAAGACAGACAAATGGCTAAAAAACATATGAAGAAAAATGCTCATTATCCCTAATCATCAGAGAAATGCAAATCAAAACTACCCTGAGATATCACCTAACCCCAGGGAAAAGACCCACATCACATAGTCTCAAAGCTGCAAATGCTGCTGTGGATGTGGACAGAAGGGAACCCTTTCACACTGCCAGTGGGATGGCAAACTCATACAACCATTTTGGAAGGAAGTATGGAGAATCCTCAAACAACTCAAATTAGACCTCCCATTTGATTCTGCAATCCCATTAATAGGCATCTACCCAGAAGAAAAAAAATCTTTTTATTATAAGGACATTTGCGCTAGATTGTTTATTGCTGCTCAATTTATAATTGACAAATTGTGGAAATAGCCTAAATGCCCACCAACCCAGGAATAGATTAACAAACTATGAAACTGTGGTATATGTATACCATGGAATACTATACATCCATTAAAAAGATGGAGACTTTACATCTCTTACATTTATCTGGATGGAGGTGGCACACATTCTTTTTAGTAAAGTATCACAAAAATGGAGAAGCAAGAATCCATACTCTATTCTAATATGAAGGCAGTAGATGAGCTAATACAAGGGGGGAGAGTAGGGGAATGAGAAATTGGGGAGAGGGGAAGAGAAAGGGGGTGGGGGGTCATGGTTTATGGCACACTTCTTGGGGGTGGGACACAATTACAAGAGGGATTTTTTAATAAATTCAATCAGTATAACCTAAAACCTCAATGAATCTCAAACAATAAAAAAGAAAAAAAGAAACTGTAAAATAAATTAATGAAAGATGATTAGAGGAGAGAATAAAATCCCATGAAAAAAGAATAGGCATATTTAAAAGAAATATAAGTTGAACTTCAAGAAATGAAAAATGCAGATAAAATTAACCTCTATAGATAGGTTAAAAACAGTAGATTAGAAGCAACCAAGAAAGAATGAATTAACTTGAAGATAGATTTTAGGAAATGATCCAGAACATAGAAAAGTAAAGAAAAATGTAAAAGCTTGAGGGGACGCAAAACTGGAGTGAGAAGGCCTCATATATAGCCATTATATTCCAGTGCAAAAGTTGGGAGAACATGGGACAATTGGGTAATGGTGGGGATTCAAAGAGATAACAGGTCAGAACTTTTAAAACTGATTAATGACATAAATCTTTGTGTTCAGAAAGGAGGAATCCTGAGCAGGAGAAAAAAAAAAAAAA
>NW_003852460.1:8433922-8495066 GCF_000181295.1 Otolemur garnettii | reverse complement strand
AAAGAAAAGAAAAAAGAAAGTTTTATTAGAATACGGCCACACTCGTTTATTTATAAATTAGCTGTGGCTACTTTTATGCCACAAAGGCACTATTGAGTAGCTGTGATAGCGATCACATGACTTATGAAGCCTGGAATATTCGCTATCTGATTCCTTATAGAAAAAGATTGTCAAACCCCTGCTATAGATAATTAAGCCCATTAGAGGTTATATTTTTAAATGCTTTTAAAGAATAGGTATGTAATTCCATTGGTATAAATGGTTTTTTGTTTCTCAAGTGAACTGCGCTGCGGAATCTAGGCTTTCAATATACTCATCACCTGAATAGTGTATTATACCCAGCAGGTAAATTTTCACTCCACACCTCCCTCCACCTCCTTCCTTCTGAGTCTCCAATGTCCACTAAGTCACTCTGTATGACCATGCATATCCGTCAGTAAGTGAGAGCAGTAGTATTTGTTTTCTTGTTCCTGGTTCACTTCACTTAGAACAATAGTCTCCGGTTCCATCCAAGTTGCTGCAAAAGACATTAAGTCGTTCTTTTTGATGGCTGCATACTACTTTATAGTGTACACTGTATACAGTATATACCACATTTTCTTTATCTGTTCATCCATTGGTGGGCACTTAAGTTGGTTCAGATATGGATCTTTGCAATAGAATAATGTGCTGTAATGAACATATGGGCATAGATATCTTCTTTATAAAATGACTTCTTTCCCTTTGGGTAGATATCCAGTAGCAAGGTTACTGGTTGGAATGGTAGGTCTACTTGTAGTTCTTTGACAAATCTCCATGCTGTTTTCCACAGAGGTTGTACTAATTTGCGTACCCACCAACAGTGTATAAGTGTTCCCTTTAGCCATCAGCAACCTTAGGTACCTAAACTTATATCTAAATGTTACAAACTCATCTGAGACTTTTTATGGTGGGGGGAGCAATTTACCTGTGGTCTTCCTTGTGGTACCCTAAGCTTAGAGGATGTGTGTGAGGGGTATACTCAAGATTTAAGGTTCCAATTCCTAACATTTTAAAATGGTTCTTAGTCTAGTTATAACAGAAAATGAAAAAAGAAAGAAAACAATCTGAAATGCACTAGACCTGGGGGAATTTTCTTCAGTTCCCTGCAGCCTACCCACTTTGACTAGATTTGCCCCTCCCTTATTCCTTTCCTGCACCTTTCCTGCAGCACCTTCCCTGAGCTCCTGGGCTCCTGCCAGTCTTAGTCATTCTTGGGATGTAAATTCACACATGTTCAGATAAACCAAGAACCTTCTCTTCCTTTAGCTCTTGCTCAAATGCTGCCTTGTCTGTGAAGTCTTTCCCGGCCACTGTCCAAAACTGCAAATCTCTTTCCTCAACTCCCCCATCCCTGTCCTTTAGTTCTCCCTAACAGTTGTCATTATTTAACACTATACCTTTTATTGACCTGTTCCTTCTGCCCCTTCCAGAGTACAGTATCTCCATTTGTTAAATGAAAGAATAAAAACCCAGATAAAGAGGAGGCAATATCAAAGTATTAACGTAGTACTGTTCACTGTTTGGAATAAACACTCTAGGCAAGGATTTGCCACTGGTGTGCAAAAAATATCTTAATAGTTGCTGGAGCCAGTTTTTATGTCTCCCTCCTTTAAGGTAAGTGGCTTCTTTAAGATGGTGAAATCTTAATAGGATTAAGTGTTCCATTCATTGCAATGAGTTCCTGGCAGCACCTGTGTGAGCCAGTGCCTCTTCTCTCCGCACCGAACTTTCTTTTTCTTGATCATTAAGGTAACAATAGCTGCTTCTTCAAATTTGTTGCACCGTGGCTAGTATCTGTGATTCACAGGGAATCTTCTTATAGTACGAGGACACTAGTTTTCAGAGGACTGTTTGTTTCTTAGGCTAACACTTCCTCTCTCTCTGCGTCGACAGTGGAGCCATTCACCCTCAGTAGCCACTGGAGTGTGTACTTGTGCACACAAATACATGCTTAGGATTGTGGAAATCTTTGACTTGACTCTTTGATATGTATTTTCACATCAAATGTCTATAAATACTGTACACATAGTTCTTATTGAGCGTATCTCTCTGTACATATTGTGTTCAAAATAGCTCATGAAAGTGCTATGAATAGAAACGCAGTGGCTACAATTTTAGCATAAGTTTAAAGCACTACATTCTTAGCTTGGGTCCTAGTTCCAAATCTTATAAGCTTTATGATTTGGGGAAAATTACTTAATCTTCCCAACTCTCAGTTCCACCATCTATATTATTTTATTACATTTATACATCTATATATTATTGTGATATTACTATAATGTATCATAATCATATAGTATAACAATGTATCATAAGTATAGGTTCAATTATCTATTATGCAAGGTGGATATAAAGTTTGTGTGCAATTTGAAATAGTTTAACATAGTAAATTGCAAGCGAACTTTATGTCTATCTTGTATATTGTTATAGGTTGTAATCATATTCTATTCTATTATTATATAATGTTATTATATTATTAAATATTATATAAGATAGGTCAAAGATGTTAACCACCTCAAAAGTTGTTGAAGGGATTAAATAAAAAGGGATTAAATAAAATATGTACAATTAAATTATGTACAGTTATTATTTGTAAATTAAAAACTTGCTGGCACATGGTTGGCCCTTGGTACACATTCACCCCCCCATATCTAGTATACATGATTTTCCTGTTACTGAGATAGAAAAATAAAGAAGTTCTCATGTGTCCTCATAAAAGGGAAGAAGTAGGACCCTTGCTGCATCTTTCCAAGTGGTTTTCTTTGGCCTGCATATGCAGCATGAGACGAAATCACACAACCCAGCAGATACTCGAGATTTTGACTTTTGCAGCTAACTGAGAAAATCCATGGTAAACTAAGAGGATTTGATTTGGGGAATTGAGAGTCGGTTGTGGAACACAAAGATGAAATTTGCTTGACTTTATTGCTGACTGAGAAAAAAGGATGTTTGTGAGAGGTAGGTGGACTGTGTAACTCCTCATGTTTTTTCCCTTGGTCTGCAGGGTGATTTCACCTGGAACAGCATGTCGGGCCGCAGTGTGCGACTGAGGTCAGTTCCCATCCAGAGTCTCTCGGAGCTGGAAAGGGCTCGACTTCAGGAAGTGGCTTTTTATCAGTTGCAGCAGGACTGTGACCTGAGCTGTCAGATCACCATTCCCAAAGGTAAGGCCCTGTCTGCTTTTCTGCTGAGGAATGCTACAAGTCACAAGCACTGAACTCTTCTCAGGCCTCACATGCACATAGGAAGGAAATGACAGCTCCTCGGCCACTGGCTGTCATTACTGTCCGTTTTGCAAGACATGTTCAAGCAGGATAGTTGCATGTCAGCTAATACATTTATTTAAAGGGAAGGTCAACTTGAGGCATTTGTATCTTAACAGTCTACCTGGCACAAGCCAGGTTAAATTAAAAAGGACTTTCAGAAAAGTCAGCTTAAAAGGTGAGAAGAAAACCTGTGTCTATCTCGATTTGTTTTCAAAATAACCATTTGGAAAAAGCCTTAATCTAGAAAACATGTCATTTGACCTTATGCAAACTCAGTGTCAGGGATTTTTCCCAAGTTACTTCATTTTCATCTAGTCTTTCAACTGCTGTGCTGTAGGTTGCACTGGAGCCGGTGCATACCTGACTGGTTGATGTTTTCACATAGATCTTGATTCCAGTAAAGATGAGAAACACAGACCTAAATTCCCTTAATCCACAGAAGTCTGTCTCTGAATGTTTACTGTCATCAATAACAGTACTTAATAATTTGTATTTTGTATTCATATGTAGCAGAAAGCTAATTTGAGGCAGAATGAAAATTATGATGTTATACACTTAGAGGAAATCTGCCATAAAAAGCAACCAGGCCAGTGTGCCTGAAATGGAGAGGAAAACGAGAGAGGGTTAGCAAACTTCTAGAACAGTGGTTCTCAATCTGTGGGTTGTGACCCCTTTGGAGGTGGAATGACCCTTTCACAGGGGTCGCCTAAATACATCCTGCATATCAGATCATTGCATTACGATTCATAACAGTAGAAAAATTACAGTTATAAAGTAACAACGAAAATAATTTTATGGTTGGTGGTCACCACAGCATGAGGAACTGTATTGAAAGGTTGCAGCATTAGGAAGGTTGAGAACCACTGCTCTAGAAGCTAGAAGATTGCCTTGGAGGACTTTAGATCTGCAGATCTTCTCTTCTATTTTGTTTTTTTTTTTTGGGGGGGGGAGTAGTTAAGGGGATGTTTCATTAATATATATTCATAATAGAGTTCATGTATACAGAGAGAGCCAAAAATGTATCCATATTTTAAGAAAGGAAAAGGCTACATCAAAATTGTAATATTCAATATATACTACTAATAAAAAATGAATACAAGTCATGTTGGGTACCTCTTGTAATTGCAGAAGTCTACTGTTACTGGAGTATTACAACTTTAATACAGTCTTTTCCTTTCTTAAAATGGGTACACATCTGTGTGTGTACCATCTGTATACACATAGACAAGCATGTGCATATACACATAGATGTGTGGTTCTCAGCCAGGAATGATTTTGCTCCCCCTCCCCAGGGACCATGTGGCAATATGTGGCTATGCTTCTGCTATAGCCTGGGGAAGAATGCTCCTGGCATGTAGTGGATAGAGGCCAGGGGTGCTGCTACATACCCTACAGTGCATAGGACAGCCCCTTCATCCCTCACCAAGAAATATCAGCCTCCTAGTGTCCGGGTGCCAAGGCAGAGTAACCTTGTCATACACACAGACACATACTCATCTTCTGTCACCCAGTGCCAGTGGTGCTAACTTCTTGGCTTAGCTGTGACTAATGGAAAGAGCACTGGCTTAGAGTCTAAAATCCAGGATTTGAGAACACTTCTCATCACTCCCTATACACAAGAGCTCAGGAAATTCTCCTCTGTAAGAGGAGCCTCAATTCTTTAACTAGAAAGAGTAGCATGAAAACACTGGCCAAGTTTTTCCTTGGATGGTAAGTCTTAGGACCACATTTGTCTTTAACTTGGAATCTGAGTCTCCATGGGAGATCACGGCTACATTCAGAAGAGAACGGTAGGCAAGGCCAAGGGGAGGGCAAGACATGCACGTCTCAGGACATGTGCCTTGCTCCTTTGACTTTCTTGACACGCTCTGTTTACTCCCACAACCACAGCCAGTTCCTCCCAAGAGGAAATCCCTACCCCTGATCTATTTTTTTCATATTAATCTCACATGTAGAGACTCTTAGCTCAGGTAAACAGAGAATCACTTGGGCAACTATGAAAAAAAAATGACTACTTGTGACCATTAGGCCATGTGGCTCTTCTCCTTAGGACAGGCCCTTCTGCCTCACTGGGTCTTGATTTGGCTGTAGGGAGGAAATGAGGCCTCTCCACCCCTACAACTTAACTCTCATGGTGGCCCACGTGGGACCCAAGAGTCCTGTCTGCCTTTAATGAACACAAACATTATTTTCATTCCTTAAAAAAAAAATAGACACGTTGTTGGCAAACAACAGCATTTGTAGCAAAGGAAATGATGACTATGAAAAGTTTTTGAAACCTGGATTGTATTCTCATCAGATACCAGGGAACAGATATTCTTTGTGGCTTTGTTTTTAAATCCAGTTAATTTGATATTTCTCTTTGTCCTTGCTTTTTAAAGAGTTCACTAAATAAATAACCCTTAGCAAACAGGCAATTTTATAAAATTTGTCGGCTAGAGGCTCTGTCTCCGTTGCTTATTTCTGAGACTGTGTGGTTCCCAGAACATTCAGGGAAAGATTCATGTTATCGAAATGTTTGAAGATATTACTGAGCCCCAGCTGTTGTTTTGATATTTTCTATCAAAATGGGAACTAATGATTTACAGACAATTTTCTTACTTGTGGAGGAGAAAAGGAGTCGTGTGGCTGTGTGGAAAAAACAGACATTGCTCAAGAGTTTTGAAACTATTTCGTTGAGCATAAGATTATAGACATTGACAATTTACTGAGATCTTTGGAATGTGTGGGCAGTGGCGAGTGCTATGACAGTCTAAGTGTGGCCACTTGGTCCCACACAAACCTTCAAGTGGAAGTTCTAAACAAGGTCAGATTCACTACATGAATAATTTTTTTGTTGTTGTTGCAGTTTTTGGTGCGCTGGGTTGGAACCCACCACCTCTGGTATATGGGGCCGGCACCCTACTCCTTTGAGCCACAGGTACCACGCCACGAATAATTTTTGCAGGAAAATAAAAGCAGCAGCCGGAACCTAAAACCTGAAGAAACAATAGTAAGCCTACTTAGATAGTATGTCTACTTAGATAGTGAGTATAATGAAAATGGAAACATATTGAAGCTCACATTTCTGTTCACTGCCACTTTAAGGTGATCATAGGTATTTATTCACAGATACCTATTTGAGAAACCTGCTCTTTGGTGAGACTGCTGCTTTCTGGGCTCAGATAAATGATATCATACCAAAGTTATTAGATGCTGGGTTTCATGGTAGGGAGAAAGAATTGAGGATTGGCAGAGAGATTGAGAAATAACTAGATTGATTTCTTAGAGTGCCCAATAGGGGTGGGATCTAGAGAACAGGGGAGAGTTTGACCTTCTCTCAAGCTAGAATAATTGGTGAATACCAGTTATTTGGACACAGATGCAAGTGAGTTAGAAGACATGGGAGAGCATGTGGAATCTTATTCCAGATTAATTCTCCGCTTTCTGCAAAATAAGAAGGAATTTTATCCACCCAGAGTGATGATATGAGAGAGGTCCTGGGGGTTTGAGGAAAGAGGGTAGGAATGGAAAGAGAAGGGAGCAAATGGGCCAGTGGTGTCCGAGGATTGCAGGGGAACCCAAAAGGTCCCTTTGGGGTTAGTAGCTGGGAATTTAAAATGCTAAATAAACATCCTGGTTAAAGCAAAGCACACCTTTTTGTACTTTGAATTCCAAGGTTAATCCACGTCTGTTCTCTTTAGAATTCAGATTTTCTAGTTGAATTCAATGAAGGTAAAGAGGGACATGGCAAGTTGAGAGTATGTCTGTGGTAGACCGAATAATGGACCCCAAAAGATGACCACATCCTCATCTCTGGCATCTGAATATGTTACTTCCCATGCCAAAGGGAACTTTACTAATATGTTCAATTAAAACCCCTGAGATTAGAGAGATGATCCTGGATTGTCTGGATGGGCCCAAGCAAATCACATGGGTACTTAAAAGTGCAGAAGCTTTCCCAGCTGTAATCAGGGAGAGGTGTATCTATGGAAGAATGGTCAGTGTTACTGGCTTTGAAGATGGAGGAAAGAGGCATGAACCAAAGGAATGCAGGAGGCCTCTAAGCGCTAAAAAATGTCAAAGGAACAGATTCTCCTCCAGAGCCTCCAGAAAGGAAAAGAGCCCCACTGACACTTTGATTTTAACCCAGTGAGACTCATTTCAGACTCCTGGCCTCTAGAACTGTAATATGATACTTTTGAGTTGTTTAAATTACTAAGGTTGTGGTATCTAATGCAGTATCCAAGGTAATTATTATAATTCCATAGCATGGGATCTAAATTGAACAAGAAAGCAAGTTAGAAATACATTTAAAAGACATAAGAATCAATAATATAAAGATGTTAATTATGTCATTAGTTATTTATAAGTTGAAGATGCTTCTAAAAATAGTACCAACAGGAATTTTGGGGGTAATTTCACTAAATTAATCTAAATATCATCTAGATGAATAATTATGTGAAGATAGGAAATCTGATAAAGAAACCTAATGTAGATTATCCCTTTTCATTTATTAAAGTATGACATAAAACTAAGGCAATTAAAATAGTATTGCACTACCTCACAATAAATAGGTCAAAGGAAGATAACAGAGTGCAATAATGAACCAAAATATGTATGAGAATTTATTATATGATAAATATGATATTTCTTGTCAGGAGAAAAAAAGATGGATTAGTATTATATTTAAGACAATGAGACAAGCATTGGTAACAAAAAACTGGATTTTGATCTTGCTCCTTACATCAAAATAAATTGATACGGAAGAAAGATTTTAAGATGAAAATGAAACTATAAATATGTCAGAATAAAATGGATTTGGGTGCTTAATATTTTTATTTTGGGGAAGTCCTATTCAGAAAATATAAAGACAAAGGGACAAATTTCATTACATAAAAAAAATTAGAATCGTCTATGTGACAAATAAAAATTTTTTATAGCACATTTGCCAAAGTAAAGCCTAACTTCTCTGCTGTGTACAGCTTTGTTACCAACTAATGTATTTAATAAAAAGAAAAGCAATATATAATACAGACAAATTCCAGGCAGCTTACACAAAAAGAAACACAAATGGTATCTGAATATTTGAAAAGAGGCTTACTTTCATATTCATTAAAGAAAAGCAAGTTAAACACCAAGGACATTGTTTTTTTTCTCTTAGATTGGTATGGCCCCAAAAGTTGGATGATATACTTTGTGGGGAAACAGGCCTCTCTTTTACTGTTGGTAGGAGTATATGGTATGCAAAGCAATTTGGCAACATCTACCTGAGTTTTAAATGGCCCAACAATCCTACTAAGAATGTATCTTACAGATACATACTTGTATTAGTTGGGTAGTATAACCACTCAGTGCAACACTATAAAGGCGTCTTTCTTACTCAAGCACCATCCAGTGTAGGTTGGCCATGAGGGAGGGAAGGACAGACTTTGCTCCAAGCAGTTACTCAGGGACTTGGGATTCTAGCATCTTGTAGCTCCTCCCTCCTCTATATTCATTTAGCCAGGAGATGCAAATACCAAAAATAAGATTTACATATACCTTATAAGATGGCTGATGAGCTTAATTTTTTACCCCTTCTAAACTTAAGATAGTTCATAAAGAGACATTTGAAGATGCTATCGAGAGCCTAGAGAAATCTTTAGTGGTTGAAACCAGGAATCAGTAGTTTTCCCCATAAGCCTTCGATTACCCCAAAGATTAACCGTGGACTATTTCTGACTATTCAAATGCCCAGTCTTAGCATAGGCTCTTGGATCAGACTATCTAGTCTATAAATGGCCAATCCTTAGTAACAGAATCAGGAAACAAGAGCAGAGAATGGCCAAGAAATGAAGCAAAACCTAATGGTCTGGAGGAATGTTTCACTTATTTAAAACACATCGAAGGAATATTTTTTATATATCAGGTAGCATGTTAGGTCCAAATAACATTATTTTAGTAACATTTTAATACAGATGGTCAAAGTCAGGGGGGAGCAACTGGCCCATGGGCCAAACCCAGCTTAACATCTGTTTTTTTGTAAACGAAGTCTTAAGGGAACACAGCTGTAAGAGCTGAATGGTTGTGACAGCGTCTCAAAATGTACTATCTGGCCCTTTACAGGAAAAATTCGCTGACACCTAGGCTAAGTTAAAATGAAAGAAACTTCCTTCTGCCACAATCAGTATAGCAGGTTAGTGTAGGCAATGTGGCTCAACCTCATTATATTGTAAACAAAGATTTAAAGTTGAATGATTCCATAAGAGAGAAATGAATGTTCATGTTTTCTCTCTTGCTTCCCCCCCTTGCTTCTGTTAATTTCTGATAGCACAAATGAGAAAAGCTTATTTATGTATTTGGAAAATGGTATCATAGAAAGAGAAATAGCTGATGGTTTAAGAAAATGTAGACAATATTCTCATAAAAGAGCACCCCAATGTCTCAAAATTGCTCAGTTATATATCTTCCTTATAAAGTGATCTCTAACCATTAGCCCTTAGGCAATGTAAAACCCAAATAAACAACCTAATGAAATAAAGAAAATTATATTCTTGGTAGGCCAACGCTGCAGCTGTCTTCAGTTTGTGATTTAAATGTTGATTTAGATAATATGGGTAACCTAGTAGGCAAGAAAATTGAGCTCGTTGTTTATATAACAACTTTAGACAGAAAATGTAACTGTCCTATTTTTATGTTATCCTTGTTGGCAATGCCTAGTGGAAGAACTGATGGGCTAGAACTGTCCTTCAAAGCCTTTTGTGTAAGTAAAAATGAGTTGAAACCTGGAATAGAGTCCATAAACTGCAGATAGAAATGCCCAGAGGAAACAAACACTACCAAATAAGGATGATGAAGGAATAATGAGACCGCTAGGCTAAGAGGCCCTCCACAGAGGTCTTGTGTGAGCTGGAGAGCTAACCGTGGCTTCTGTGTGTTCACAGTCATCATTCCTGTGATCCTCTTACAGAGGATGGTGATTTCCTGTCACGTAGGGCTGTCTTATTTGTCTTTCAATCTGGAACACCAGGTATACCAGTGGCCCTCAGCAAATGTTTGAGAAGTGAATGAACGCATGTGTGCATGCTCCTATTTAAAATTAAGCTCCTTCTTTCACTCTTCCCTAGTTCTCTAAATACTAGCAATCAATGTTCTCTCTTTTCCCCTAGTATCTCCAGGAATGAAGCAGCCACACTTCCATACTGCTTCACTCCATGTTCAATTTCTAACTTTGATTGATGGGCTCTTAGGGTTAATGTGAGCTTTAAATGAAGGAAAAGCCATAATGAGCTTAAAACATCCCTGATGTCTTATATGTAGTATACTCTCCATACGAGTTACCCATCACTATCATCATCCTTATGTCACTTTGTCCTGCATTTGCCCTCAACCCCAAGTCACTCCATAATCGTGTTTCATCTTAATTACAGCCATAGACCTTTACCTACCTTCCTTCATTTGGGGCTTCTCCCTCATTCTGCCCACCATATCTAAAATCACCAGAGTAATCTTAACCACAGAAACTACTCTTTTGTTGGAAAAATAAATAAATAAATAAAATCCCCAAGTTCCTTTGTCTCCTACTGATCTCACTAGTGAAGCCATTTACAATACTATTGCACATAAAGGAAGAAATCTATTTTGTTTGTAGCCTGTTCTAAGGCTGTATCACAGACTTAAGTTTATTTGTGTTAGAATAGCAGGTTGTGAACATTTTGTCCACAATCTGTAGTGAGAAATGCATTTTACATCTCAACCCAGGAAACACATGAACCAAACAGTTTATCTTTATCAAAGATACACTTTTCTAGTCCCTATTATATTCTTGTCTGTCCTCTTCTGTTTGACTCTTATTTCCTTTCCTTAAATGTTATTACCATTATTCTCTAAATGTTTTTGATTCATTAATAGGTCATGAGCCACAGGTCAATTACACAGTTTTAGAAGAGAGATGGAACAGGCAATTAAGAAGAAATAACAAATCTAACATTATGGGGAAACTTGTAGTTGGTCTTTGCTGTGGCTCTAGGGCCTTGGAAAGGAAGATGGGGCATTCTGTTTCTATAGGGTGGAAATGAATCTAAAGCTAGAACCATACTCTAAACATCCAATGCCTTCCCTATGGAGAGCTAAACTGTGGGAACAACTTTTCCTACACTGCCTCACCTCTCTCTCTCACTCTCTCTCTCTCTCTCTAGATATATATATATAGAGAGCCTTTACATTCTAGCTAAAATATGGGATACAAGACCATGTCAAAAGTGGTTTGTGTCCTGAAGGAGTTCCTAGTCGGTAGCTAGAGAAACCACAAGTGCATCAATTATATTAAAAGACAGAGCAGTGGATATGATTTAAGTTCCCTTTGGTGGCCCTTAGATATAGAAGCTTCGTCATCCACTGCTCTGATAAAAGCCAAGAATGACAGAGACATTTTCCTGCAGGTCTTTTGTAATTACCTTCCTGGGTGCTCTTTCTTTAGCATTCTAAGGCTTTTACCATGTAAAGTTCTCAAGTGTCTGCTGCCATTGTATCATTCTGTGCTGGTGCCAAGGAGGCATTTGATTCTTTAAGCTATGTGCTTTGTGCCTTGGTATTTACAAATGGCTTCCTTTATGTTCTTAGACAATATGGTTTTCTATCCAAAGTCTTGTCTCTACTGGTCACATTTACACATATTTATTTATATATCTTTGTTGGAGCAGCAACCACTATTTCACAAGGCTTTGGCATCTTGAACAAAACTTTTGTCACTGCAGTTTCTGAAATATTCTGGCACCTTTCAAAGATCTCAAGACTGCACTATTATCTCTGTTGGGATCATGACCCAAAGTAAACTTGATAATTATAAAGAATGTCCCATCCTTAAAATATGAAGAGGAGCTTTCAATTTTTTTTCTTGATTAACCCATGAGCAAAATAAAATGAAGTAAATATTAATTGATGTTAAAAACTGAGGACATTTTTAGCCAATCAGGCTTTTCTTACAAAAGACTTACAAGTGGGAAGCTCTGGAAGCATAGTTTAGAGGGTTTTCACGTAAGATAGGAGTGGGCAAACTATAGCCTGTGAGCCAAATCCCACCCATTGCCTATTATTGTAAAAAAGGTTTATTAAAACCCAGCCATGTCTATTACTTTCTGTATTGTCTAGTGCTATGATGGTAGAATTGCATAGGTTTGACAGAGACCAAAATAGCCCATAAGGCCAAAAATATTTATTATCTGGACCTTTACAGAAAAAGCTTGCCAATGTCCAATTTAAGAGATTAGTATTAATTTGATGTAGTAATTTGTAGTTTTTATCCATGTGGTTGATTAATGGCATAATCCTGTTCATTTCAAATTCTTCATTATTTTTAACTTATTTTATAATAATTGGGTACTTTTCAATTAGACCTTTGTAATTCTCAAATGTGTTTAGTGCTTATGTCATAGTCATGCATTACTTAATGATGGGAGATATTCTGCGAAATGCATCATTAGGTGATTTCACCATTCTGCAAAATTGCACTTACACCAACCTAGATGGTACTTACACCAACCTAGATGGTACAGCCTACTACACACCTATGCTGTATGTTATAGCTTGTTGTTCCTTGGCTGCACACCTGTACAGTACGCGACTGTACTGAATACTGTAGGCAACCGTAACACAATGGTAAGATTGGTATATCTAAACCTTTCCATAGAAAAGATATAGTAAAAATATAGTATAAAACATTAGTACACCTTTAGGTTATACATGTGGCCAAATATTTTTTCAAAGTGGTATAAATAAGTTCCCTTGATGGCACTAAACAAGAAGGAAAGGTTAATATTTTATGAGTTGTTCAAACAACTCATGCCACCATGCAGTCTCTGGGTATATAAATTATATATGTATTAAATGGGTGACTTTAATAATAAGTCAATCTCTAATATGGATTGATTATTAGTTTGAGTATTACTATCTGGTTTGATGTCTGAGAAGTTAGCAATATTTATCTGTAAAGACTTTAATTATTTACAGATTTACTGTTCTTGGTAATCTGATCTCCCTCCTCCTCGTACCACCCTCCCTCCCAGTCTTAGATACAACCCAACATACACAGATTCAAATCTCCTATAGATGTCTTTTCTTAAGGATACCTGGCATTACATGACATGTCTGGTGGAAATAAAAGTAGAAGTACATGTCCCACAACTGAATTTTTCATTATCCACTGTTAAGATGCTTTGGCTGCAAATTATGGGAATTCATCCCAAAGTGGCTTAAATAATAAAGAAATGTACTATCTTACTTTATAAGGCTCAGAAGTAGGCCATTTCCAGGGCTCATTAATTCAATAGCTTTATACATTTTCTCTCTGCCATCATCAGCGAGTCACATTGCTCTTCGGCTACTTTCCCTCATTGTCACAAAGTGGCTACACCTGCCCCAGCATCACTGCTTCTAGTACAGCATCAAAAGACAGAGAAGAGCAGGCAAGTGTCTTTTTAAGAACAGAAATGCCCTTTCACTGCTGTGTCTGGTAGACTTCCTTTCTTTTTCATGCCCTAAAATTGTAATGTTTGCCAATGCCCCAAATCAATACTGGCAAGAAGAAAAAAAAATCACCAGGATTGTCTTGAACTACTGCTGACTGCATGGAGAGTAAGCACTTAGGAAAAACAGGGCAAGAAAGAATTGGGGTAGGTGAGTGGAGAGCAGCAGGACAGACATAGATTTGGATTAGAAACCGCTGGTTCATAATAGCAATGGCATCTTCTGCCATTGCAGACAAGTAATAAGGAGGAAACTATTTCTGCATTTACTCACTTTGGTATTTCACACAGTGCCTTACATATTCCTACGATTCAATAAATATTTGAGAAATTGAATGGGATGCATTAAATATGAAATCACAGCACATTTATTTAATGTTTCCATATCATATAGAATTCTTCCAAATGACTCAAAAAACAATAAAAAGTAATGAATGGAAAAGGAAAGGATGAGGAATCTAATAGTTTTCATCTAATTTCATCTTCTATTAGGTTACTGAATCAGAAAGAGCTGTTTCCATGGCAGCAACTGGCAGAAATTTTTAGGAGTTCCAAAGACTTAAAGTGTATAATTTAAGGATATTTGATTCCCTTCTTACTTGTTCATTATAAAACAATATCTATCAAAGGAAAGTAGATAGAATTAGCTCCTTTCCTACATTAAAAATCACACCATATGTTAACACCATTGTCTAACCCTGACTTTTTAACTTGAACTACAAGCTTTAGCTTTAAAACAAGTAATGATAAAACTTCCATAATTGGAGGTTTAATTTTCTTGAGTTAACAATTCAGGGTATTTATTTGGGATAAGTGATTTTTATCTTCTTGTTCTCCTACCTACTTTCTTTCCTTTATGCTCCAGGGATAAAATATAGCCTAAAGAAATAACTTGCCAAAAGCAATTGTTCCTACCCTGGTATTTGGAAACTTCTGTCTCTGCAAATCTAGTATCTACCTAGACTAAGTTAAAAGTACTGTATGATGAGAGATGCAATTCAGGAGCCTGGAGGGAGAGACTAGCTCCTATCTTATGAAAAGACAGCAGCAGGACTGCCCTTTTGAAATATATGCGTATAGCTTTTTAAAAAATCATTCTTTAAAATCATAGAACTTGTCTGTGGAAAAAATGACAGCAAGTAAAAGATCCTTCTAAGGCATAATTTGATCATGCCCAGTTGTTATAGCAAGCAGTGGTTACAAAGAACGCCTAGTTAAGGAAAAACCATAGTTGAGCTTTTAAACCCATGGCATCTAAACCATGAGATCAGCTTCCCTCCCTCACGTTTTGACAGAATAAGGAGACATGCTTCACAAATCAAATATCTTAATGATTTTCTGTAATAGAAAAACACTTGCTTTGGAGTTCAAGGATGCACGAGGGAGTTTTGTCCTCTGTTGAAGATGATATAGAAAGATTTTAGAATTAATTATTCTACTAGAATAATTTACATAAAACCAAAATGATTTCTTAGTGTTTAACTGGAGGCATAGTGACCTCTAAGAGTTGACTCTCCTTACAGCAGTGAGAGACTCACAGAATGTTCTCATTTTCTGACCACAGCTTTGATAATTTCACCACCACTTCAACATGTAAACTGTGGGGATTAGTACATTTCACAAGTGCTTTGAGGAGTCTCAGCTCTAAGGAGAGGCATCTCTGTTGCTTAAGAATATCATAAAACATTTCCTTCCCCAGGAAAACTAGACACTTTGGAAACAGATTTTAGAACTCCTAACCCACAAGGTACTAGCAGGATAATGAAACAGTGTTGATGGATTTATACCAAGAAAAATGACCTAATCACTCTGTTTCTGCCTGAGTTCTACTTCAAATAAAGTTAATGGAAAAACTGTTAGGTATAAGGTGATAAATATAAACCTTGATTACCTATGGATTTGGTTAAATCGCAACAAACTATAGTATAAAATATTTCTTTATGAACACACACACACAGTTTGGCCTAGAAGAAGTTGTTTTCCACTTTTGCCATGTACATTGTTCTCTTGCACAATTATTATTTGCCCCACTTGAACCCTAGTTCCCATTTAAGAAACTATCAGTCCAATCCTGAATTTGCAATTTTCTCATCTGTTTTCACTGATAGAACGTTCACTTGATAAAGGATTGGATTACCAGGAATAAAACTTTAGATGGTGACGATAATCAGGAAGAAAGTATTTCCTAAACTAAGCAATCGCCATGTGATTTATTGGGGAAAATCCCTACCAAAATTCAAAGACCCCCAAACATTACCCATTACAAGCAGAGCTGGGAACAACTTCCTCTCTCCTTTCCTGACACCTAGTAAATGTCTTCACTAAAGCATTTCTTCATTGTGCTTTAAATAGGTTTCTCTATATCTATCTATAACACTGAACTATGGATTCTTCAAAGGCAGAGATAGTGTTCATTCATCTGAGTTTAGAGTACCTAGCTTAGAGTCTCATCTACATTGTATGCTTAATCCATGTTGGATGAATAGATGGATAGGTGGTAGATGGATAGATAGATCAATGTGTGGAGAATGAGTACACTTTCTAAGGGGAAACTGACATTTAAACAGATAATTATTACATTGTAAGTAATATTTCAAAGCTAAGAAGATTCATCATGTTCTATGGTACAACATCTCTGGCCAGAGAATACTTGTTTAAGAATGGAGAAGAATTTCTTGCTTTGATTTCCCTCTTTAATCTCTGAGGTTCAGCCCAGACTCTTAGACCAGAGAATTTCATTCGTCCCACTGGTTTCCCTTCCTTAGGGTAGCTACTTCCCTCTTTCCATCAAAACTTCTTTCTCTTCCAGTTTTTAGAGATGGACTTGGAATATGGAGCAGGTGATTTAAAGTAGAAAGGACAATTTTGAATTCGTTTCATTGAGGATGGCGATGGAAGTAACCAGATCTTCTGTCTACCCTGAGTTGCCCTTGAACATGATTTTGACTGGGGCTTTCCATGCCCAGCTCCCATCAGTCTCAATCTGTTTTCCAATGTGAACTTAGTGAGCTAATTTAACTTATATTGAAAACACCAGACATGGAGTACAGGGCACAGTGAATAGCTCCCAAGTGTGAGAGACCATGCATGTTATTACTACCTATTCAGTAATCCCCCAATCCAAACTAGAAGTAAAATATCTGGTTTTTATTGACTTATTTTTGGCAGGTCTACCTCAAAAGGGGAAGTACATAAGATGAAATAATGAATTTTAGTTTTATTAAAGGATAAAATATAGTATTAGTAAATATTTTAAAAGTTATCTGTAGATTGTATAACTTGCCTAATTCACGTTCATATATACGTGTGTGTGTGTGTGTGTGTGTGTGTGTGTATTATGCTTTATTTTAAAAACTTTATCAGGATAGATAGCCATGGGAGCATAAAAAAATAAGCATATTTCTATACTAATCAGTGTTCTTGGATGCAAATGAAAAACACCAAGTGTGGATAACTTAAACAGAAGAAGGATTTAGAGAACCAGAGATTTAGGAAGAATCTTAAGACAATCTAATCAGGCGTCTATGAAAACATCACCAGGGCCATAAAAACCAATCTAGTGAAGCCTCTTAGCCTTTCCAACAAATATGCTCACCCGAAAGGCTGCCATCATGGGTGTTTTATGTTGGCTTAGACACATGTTTTCTTTCAGATCAAGGAGACGCAAATAGGAGATTAGTTCACTAGTTTCAGCCTGGCTTGTGAGTCACCTCCCTTCTTGTCATACAGTTGAGCTCCCAATTCTGTGAAGCACTTCAGTGAGCACCATAGGCCTCCATTCTCTCACATGCTTGACAAATGAATTTCTAACCTTTGCTTGAATATATCTGGTGCCTGAGAGAAAGCTTTTTTTAAAAAAAAAATTATTTTGGAATAATTTTTAGATTTACAGAAAAGCTACAAAGATAGTATGGAGTTCCCTTGCGTCCCTCACCCAGTTTGCCCTAATGTTGACATCTGATATTACCTTAACTAAGGAACCAGCAGTGGTGCATTACTATCAACAAAACTATAAACTTTATTCAGATTTCAGCAGTTTTCCCAATATTGTCATTTCTCTGTTCCAGGATCCCATCCAGGACCACATTTCATTTAGCTGGGCATCTTTTATTTTTCTTTTTTCTTTTTTTCTTTCAAATAACACATATTTCTCCTCTCACACAGCTTCTGCAAATAGCTTAGCTTGATCATTCTGGTTCAGGGGTCTTATAAAGGTTTCAGTCAAGCACAGAAGGGGCTATAGTCACTTAAGGGCTTGACCAGCACTGAAGGATCAGTTTCCAGGCTCCTTCATGTGGCTATTGGCTGGGGACTTCAGTTCCTCACTCCTTAGCCCTTTGCACGGGGTTGCTCATGATCTGGCTTACCCAAGAATGAGGGATGCAAGGCAGAGAATATGACCAAGATGGAAGCCACAGTGAATGGTGGTTTTTTGAATCAGCTCATTCCATTCGTAAACACCTCTGTTTGCTGGCAAAAATGTCTTCTTATATCTCCCTGAATCCTTGTTCTGGCCCATGGAGGTCTAAACAGTGAGTCTCTTCATCTACCATGTTTAGTCCTCTAAATAAAAGGAAAGAACTAGTGTCTCCTGAGTCTTCCCTGAATGCTCAACAGCATCTATTCACGCAACTGTTCACCATCAGATGCTGTTTCACACCTGATATTTCCTCCCAAAGGAGAAAAAAGCATCTCACACAAAGAAATAGAAGGTTATTTACTCAAGGAACTTCCTTTGTTTCCCCATCTGTGGTCTTAAGGGCCTGGTAGAAACATAACTGCAGGCAAATTTCCATTTATAAATTGAAGAAAATGGCTATTGTGTCCAAAATTCAACCTGATATATATAGAGAAAGGATCAAGAATCTGTAAACATTGTTGTATTCTTTGGTTTATAAAAGAAACAGGGATTGGGTAAAAATTGAGCCTCATGACAAGAGGGAAAATGTAACTGTGTTGTTCGCATTTACATGGTCTGGGCTCGTAGCCGCTCTCTAGGTAGAGTTATGCACAGATGTTCTCAACTGGAGTGATTTGGGCCTCTGAGGACATTTGGTAATGTCCAGAGACAGTATTGGCTGTCACAACAGGGGGAATGGGGCTGTGACATCTAGTAGATCAAGGCCAGAGATGCTGTTAAATATCCTACAAATGACAGAACAGTTCTTCACAGCCAAGAGTCATCTGGCCCCAAACGTCACTGGTGCCCAGGCTGAGAAACCCTGGCATAGGCTGCGTGCAGTTTCTTAGGGGCACTTCCCACTCTGCTACCCAAGTGTCTCTTTTCATATCGTTTTTCCTCACTTTTTCACTGAGCTTCACTCATTGCTTATGAATTCCTTTGGTCTGCTTTCTCTGAGAGTCTATTTTTCTGGTCCAAGTAAATAGTAAGGCAGCTGTGGCTGGGGAAACAGTGGAGATGGTGCCAAAAAGCATTCCTTCAGTCTTTTCTCAGCTGGATTTTTTTATTGAAGATTTGAACAAGCTAGAACCTTCCTTTTAGCCTTGGGTGGGGTTGCAAATGCCTAGGCCTTCCAGGTAAAATACATAGGTACTATAGCCCAGGGTTAGGTGTCTAGGCTTCCGTGTGAAGAACGTGGGACCCAGTGCTGCCAGCTCCTCTCCCTTTCTCCAGAGGCAGGACATCTAGATATGTATCCGAACCTGCCAAGAGTTTGCCATAGGGATTAACTTTTTATAAATTATTGTCTCAGTTAAACACCCTCATGTACTGGAGGCCTGGATATGGTCATCTTGCACTCACCAGGCTAGTTCTTTGTGCAGCAGTGGCAGGTGGGGCTTTGTCCCCAGCAGACATGTAGTAGTCCTTTTGATTTTGTCTTCGTGTCACATCTCACTACATGTGATTTCTTCTGCTTTCCAATGATGGAGTCTTTATTGAGCTCTGCAAGTGAAGGGATGTAAAAGGGCTCAAGTGTCGATGCCCTATCCAGGATTCAGGAGCACCTATAAACTTGAGGCTTCTACACCCATTCCCCATTGCTCACTACCTTACTCAAAATCGAGGCATAGTGCCTTCTTGCCCATCATCCCAGCTTCCAGGAGGGAAGGGTCTCACAAATAGATGCCCATTATTTTATGAACACCTCCTGGAAAGGAAAATCCAGAACCATCTCTCATGCTGCAGAGGCAAAGTGACCTCAAAGAAAGGACTTCTGGCTTCTTGTCACAGGCATCTGGTTTCTGCTCTCAGCCATGCCTCTCAGACAGAGCTGTACTTACTGAAAAGAGCTGGAATTTGGCTCTGAATCCCCGGCCCCCACTACCTACCCGTTCTGTGATTTGGGGAAGAATTTGCTTTAATTTTCTATTTTCAGTTCCCTCAACTTTGAAATGAATAAATCAAAAAGCTACCACAGAGGATTGTGTATTGATGTATATTAAGTAATATGATATCAATGTAATATTTCATATCATAGAAAAGTGGCTTATATAAATGGTTTTATATAAATGGCTTATATCCAGTGCATATTTAGAGCTTAAAACTCACTAGCTTTGGGCGGCACCTGTGGCTCAAAGGAGTAGGGCGCTGGCCCCACGTACTGGAGGTGGCGAGTTCAAACCCAGTTAAAGCCAAAAACTCAAAAAAAAAAAAAAAAAAAAAAAAACTTGTTAGTTTCTCATTGCTCTCCCTTCCTAGCTCTGAATGACCTTGAACGTGTCAGTCCATATATCTGGCTTTCACTGTCACATCCCTCAAGTAAGCACCATGTTTCCTTCACTACAGCATAGACAGAAGTTAAGAGCAGCAACTTGACATTGGATAGTCCTGTATGCAAGTTCTGAATCTTACCATGTCCCAACTTTTGCCTGTGGACAAGTTACTTAAACCTCTCCTAACCTCAGTCTCCTTATCTGTAGATTGGGAAGAATAACAGCGTGGGCTTCATCGAGCTGCTTTGAGAGCGTATTATAATAAGGCTGCATGTACTAAGCACTTAGCTTATAGTACTTGCTAAATAAAGACTAATTATTCATTACTTCTGTAGTGCCTGAGTCACACGAAAGTTGTGGTGGTCAGATGAAATCATAGGTATTCAGAGATTTTTTAAAAGTTAAACACTCAAGAGTTTTCTTCTGCGGAACTTTCTTCCTGAGTTCTCAGCCTCATTCAGTTAATGTAACTTTTATGTTGTTGCCCTTCTGTAAAAATGATGAAGTCCTTTTGTCATGATTTTTATTGAGGAAGAACATATATTCAGCAATGTACATAAATATGCAAGTGCACAAATACAGCTCTGTGGGGTTTTAATAGGTATATGTCATGGAACTAACTACCAATCAAATCAAGGTAGACAACATTCTCAGCACCCCACAAGGCTCCCTCATTCCCCCTTTCAGGTATATTTACCTGAAGGTAAATATAGGTAACTCTTACTCTTCTTTCTGTCACCAAAATAAATCATTCCTTGACAACATTTTTATTATTATCTCTAGAATTAAATAATTAAAAATTATAACACTGGTTTATAACCCTTATTCTCTGATTCTGATCACCTTTAAATTAGGAGGTATTTCATTGCTTCTGAGTTCCCTCAGACCCAACCCAAAGCCTCCATCTGACTTCCTGGCCTTGGACAGTGCCACCAAGTTCCCAGGTCATGCCCTACCCTATGCTAGTCATTTGGAGGAAGAGAAAACCCTAGGAGGCATAATTCTGCCCTCAGAGGGCTTCTGGTGTAGCTAGAGAAACAAACAAAGCCTTACAATGGAACACCACTTCAACAGCAAGCGAGTACAGAAAAAGTGAGTCTTCTTAGAGGGACAAGCTCCTGTCTTCTTGTTCTTGACCCCTTGAAGACTCTGTTTGGTATTGGTCTTTCCCAAGAGGATGCCCAGATTGACCAGATCCCACACTAATGGGCCCCACTTTGGGGTCACTAGGACATGGAAGGCTTGCTACCTTGCCTTCTGCTAGACTGTTGTGTATGTATGTGAGGTCTCCCATATGGGTCATGATCTCTGGACACATTAATGAGGATTTCCTCAGTGTCCAGTGAAAGGAAGGTGCGTGGAGGCCATTCTATATGTGCTTGTTCCAAGATGCCTTTGGTCAGAACATGTTACCTAAGTTCTTCCCACAGCTCACTGTTGTCGGTAAGACGGTGCACACACAAGGAGCAGTTAGCAAGCACGCATGCACTCATCACTATTAACACCACAAAGACATTTCTATGCAGTATTGATAGTTGGCAGCTTGCATTTCTTTAAAAGACAGAGTGGCATTTATCACACTTATTGCCATCCAAGAAACTAGTTAAACATAAACTGTTCTGTGTGATTGCAAGTGCGTAAGCCACTAGAGCTTTCTATGTTCTGTGGGGAAAAGGAGATGAGACAATTTATCCTTCAAAACTGGAAGTCCCAAAGCAAACCACCAGTTGATTGCAAGAGAGAGCGAGAGAGATACAGTGAACAGCTTTCATCGTGTAGCTCTAGTCATTTTCTTGAGGATTTTAAAAGAGAAAACCGCGTGCTAAAGCAACGTGTCACTCTTCTCACATTATTGCACAGCATCCATCATTTTGTATAGTTGCCTATTAATACCCTTCACCTCTATCTAATTAAGTGAAAAGAAATAATATTTTTGTAAATAGTTGAATTTTTTTTTTAAATTATAGGCCAGCATGCACAAAGATCACACTTTGCCTATAAAGAGAATTCATGATGTTGTCTTGAGCTTTGGAGTTTAAAGTATATATTATCCTTGTGGGACCATGTCAGTTTTCGTATTGGTGAGAATATAAATGAGCAAAACCACCTTGGAAAGCTGGAAGTTGCCTGATCAAGCCTAAGGTTGTACAAATGTGGATCAAGCAAGGCACCTTTTACATACACACCCTGGAGCCATAGTGCTCAGACTTTAGTGAGCACCAGAATCCCATACAGGGTGTGTTTAGACACACATTGCTGGGTGCCACCCCAGAGTTCAGTAGGTCTGGCATGAAACTATGGAGAATTTGCATCTCTAACAGGTTCTCAGGCTATGCTGATGCTACCAGAACCACACTTTCAAAGCCCCTGTCTTAGGGTGACTCTTGTACATGCATGTAGATAAGGACACAACAGCAAAATTTTTCAAAAACATTATTTCTAATCACCCCAAGGTAGAAACAACTCAAATTTCAATCAACAACTCAGTGAGGAAATTAACTGTAGTATATTCATATTAAAAAATGAAAACACTGTATAGCTGGCAAAAGAAAGGATCCACAACTACCTGCCCTGGCACGGTCGGTCCCCAAGTGTTGGTGAACAAAACAAGGCAAGCAAGAGTAGCCACAGTGTAATTCTGTTTATATGCATGCCTAAACAGGAAAAACAAAACCATATTTTCACATGTATAAACACATGCATAGAGAATAAAACTATAAAGAAAAACTGATAATTGATTATTGCAAAAGTCAGACCAGTAATTATCTGGGGTGAGGAGGTAAGCATATAGGTATTTCTTTGAGTATTAGTAATAGGCTGTTGGATATGTTGGAGTTGGACTTCTAATCATTATTTAAATTGTACATCTGTATTTATACACATCTACATATGATATATTCCATAATTTAAAAACAAATTTAAGAATCATTGTATCTTAAAAAAAATGTCCACTGTCCTATATGGATTCTTGCTCTTTGGCCACTTGTTTGAATTTTAGGATCGGACCACTAGTCGTGAAAAATAAATCTCATAAGCTTTAATACATGGTTTAATAATCCTTATTGTCCTGTGGATTAAGTATTTAAATGAAGTACTTAAGAGATTTAAAAATAATAAAATTTCATTACTATCAAATGCATTTGGTATTATGAACTAGCAATGAACCAAATGTTACAGAGTAAAATACCTGTCAGCCCTTCTTGGAGAATAAATTAGAATCATGTGCACATAATACGTTTATTGTCTGTGCACATATAATATGTCCTGGTAGGCCCTGGTAGTTAGACCCTCTTTTAGACCTTGACAATATGGACATATATGTGATAGAAGAGACCAATGGCCTTTTGCTACATTACAGCTTATTCACATACTTTTCCCCTGTACAGATTGCATTACTGTGAAGACTTTTATAAACTATTTTCATTTAGTAGGAGGGGAGTCTTTTATTTTTTTGTGAGACGGAGTCTACCTCTATCAATCTGGGTAGAATGCAGTGGTGTCATCATACCTCACTGTAACCTCAAACTCCTGGGTTCAAGGAATACTCCTGCCTCAGCATCTGGAGTAGCTGCAGTAGCTGGAACTTCAGGGAGGCACCACCAGGTCTTGCTAATTTTTCTATTTTCTTTTTGTAAAGATGGGGTCTTGCTCTTGCTCAGGCTGGTCTCAAATCCTGCCCTCAAGCAATCCTCCTGTGTCATTTTCTAAATTTTTGAAAAGGAGGAGGGATGGAAAATGCCTGTTGATCATATTGTGATGTACTTTTGCCTCCAGAAACTTCAGAGAGGAGGAGTTGGGAAAATCTGCAATTTCAAGAGGATCCCAGGAATGCTCATTTCTGCTTCAGAATGCTTATTCTGTCTTTCCCTAATATCATTGTCTTGTTTATAAATCTTATTGACCTAAATCTCTTTCTTTACTACATATTTAGTATGTCCTGTTAAAAATCGACTCTTAATCCTCTCGTTCACCATCCATTTCCTCGTGACATGGGCTGTATGTCCCTATTTGATCACAGTATGGATTCTGGATTCGCACCTCCCACATGTTAAGTTGACAGCTGCATAATCTCCAAATGCATTCTGGCAATGATGAATGCCAATGTTTTATGATGACATCCCAGGAATTCGATTGCAGCTGCCCATTGATATGAGTGGTATTTTTATTGTTTGGTGAGTTCAACAGACATATTAAGTACATTTGCTGCAAATGCCAAAAGAATATATTCCTACTTATTATAGTGAAAAATCAGAAACCACCCAAATGTCTGTTAATGGGGGGATGATTAATTAAATTATGGTACAGCCATACCATGGAATACTACTCAAACCCCCACAATGAAAGTAGCCTGACATGTATCAGGCTCCCTGTTAAGGACTTTGTATGCATCCTTTTATTTCATTCTGACAACAACTCCATGAAATTCCCATGTTATAGATGAGGAAGGACACTGAGACTTATCCAAAGTCACATAGGAAGTGGTATAGCGGTTATACTTTACTAGCTCATCATGTTAAAGCTACATGTACTGTTAACTCTCCTCTCATAGAGATTTGGTTCAAGATGGACATCGAGTTGCATAATCATGGAGAACAGAAATAGACTTAGGTAATAGTAAAAGCAAACATTTCTAAATGTCAAAGCTAGATTACTTCCAAAGGAGGTAAGTTTCCTATACTTTCCATGACTGAAAGAAAATTTAAGAGCAAGCACAAAGATTCTGATTATACATGCTATCCAAGTCAGAGATTTTTATATTTTCTCAGAGCAATTACTCTGTCAAATTATAAGATAGAAGCATACTTTTAACCATACTTTTGTTAAAATGTAATTGTTGATAATGTAAAATTAACATGTGTACATATGTTTTACAAATCTTGTTCTTTTAATATTTACAGATGGACAAAAGAGAAAGAAATCTTTGAGAAAGAAACTGGATTCACTAGGAAAGGAGAAAAACAAAGACAGAGGTAAAGGATTAAATAACTTAAGCAAACGCATCTTCCATGGAGCATGATGGTTGAATTTGGTGGAGTTTTTTAATTGCATAGATATACGTGGTTCAACTCTATTATGTAAACTGAATTTCTACAATGGAATGTCATTAAGGGCTGTTTTGGTCTACTCTTCTGTATTTGAGTAACCCTGAACTGAATTGATGAATTCAGTTGGTTTGAGGAGTGTGTGACCTCAGCCAAGTTTATGGTTCCAATTATGAATCTGGCCAATCAGCTATGCATAAAGAGGACCTGGGTCAAGTAGCCATGGACAGCATCTCTAACGCTAACCAGCTGTCTGGCAAATCCAGACAGGCAGGGCTAGTTGAATGAGAAAGAGTTAGGATTTGCTTACCATGACTACTGGAAAGAAAGTTTCATCCTCATGGGTTACTGAAGATGGGCCATTCTTAGCATGCTTGTTGTTTGGCCCATATGTTTTGGGAATTGTTGACACTGTAGGTGTTTGAGCTACCTGTTTTGTGTCCTCTTCTGTGTCCATTTAGGGAATTAACACGTTAGCCACTCTGAGGTATTTGTGGTCATTTTTAACTGATGTTTTCTGAGCCCATTGTCTCAGTCTTTTGTAGTTTTTATGATCCCTTATGAAATGATTGCTGAATGGTGTGGTCATATGAGTTTATTTTCACTTTATGTGACATTGTGAATGAGTATTGAATAAGGATAGCCATATGTCTCACCTTGGAGTTCTTTTATATAATAGTTGAATTTCTACTTAAAAAGTAATAGAAAGCAATGAACCAAGGGTATTAAATATAAATGCATTGTGATCAGTATTGGACAAGACCTATTTTACACCAGTGATCTCAGCCTTTACACTCAGGTCTTGAACTGTGCCTAAAGGGTTATGACATTTGATTCTTTGGGCTAACAGAGATAAGGAATTCTGAAGAATAGAAAGGCATTGTTTCACTTCTTTTGCAGTACAATTTCTCAACCTTGGTACTACTGGTATTTTAAACTGGATAATTCATCATTGTAGGAGCTTCCCTGCACACTATGAGATGTTTAGCAGCATCTCTGTCCTCTGCTCACTCAGCCACTGGCACTACCTTCAACCAAAATATATTCAGACATTTTAAAGGTTTATATTAAATTGGAGAAAAAGAAGAAGAAATACCAGTGATCCTTATCTCTGATTGCACAATAGAATCACCTGTGGAATATTTAAAAATTCTAAGACCCCCCCACCCAAGGGAGTCAGAGTCCATTGGTCTGCAAGGGTACCTTGAACATGGGCATTTTTATGAGCTTCTAATGTGCAACTTCTAGCATGAGAACTCTGACCCATATTAACCAGGATACACACTGGGGCATGTGTGTATCTGCTATTGGAATAATGAAGGCAAAGGGTTGTCCAGCTACCTATAATTGTCTGATAAATTGTGTTATATTTAATTGGTTATGTTCTTGCCCTTATTTTTCTAATGACCTGAATATTAATAGCCAACATTGTTTTATAAACTAGAATTTTGACTCATTCTATTCCTGCCATTGAGCACCTTTGCCTCTCTAGATTAGAACAATCCTCCATGTGTATAGAGTATATTAAAGGGATCACACAGGTTGGTATAAATCAGTGTTTTACAACTTTTTTATCTCACGGCACACTTGAACTTATAGTTAAACTTCCACAGCACACTTAAATTATGTTGATCAAAAAAAAAAGAGTAAAAAAAAAAGAAATATACTTACTGTGCTTTGAACTTCTTTCAAAAATAATTTAATTATCTTTAAAAATTTTGTAGCGCGCCTACGAACCTCTCATGGCACACTGGTTGAAAATCACTAGTGTAAATAATGTATTATCTTTTATTTTTAAATTTCAGATTAATGTGAGGGTATAAACAATTAGGTTACAATGTTTGCATTTCTTAGGTAGGGTCCCTGTTATAGCTGTGTCCTCCACCCAAGAAGTGTGCTATATACTCTTACCTTGTGCTTAGGAGCACACCAATTCCCTTCCTTCTTCCTTCTCCCCCTCTCTCCTCCCTCCGCCACCTTGAATTGAACTGAGTTTTAGATTAGTATTAGATCATCTACTGGCTTCATATTAGTATTGAGTACATTGGATACTTGCTTTTCCATTCTTATGATACTTTACTAAGAAGGATGTGTTTCAACTCTATCCAGATTAATACAAAAGATAAAAAGTCTTCATATTTTATGGCTGAATAATATTCCATGGTGTGTGTGTGTATATATATATATATATATCACAGTTTATTAAACTACTTATGGGTTTATGGACATTTAGGCTGTTTCCACATCTTAGCAATTGTAAATTGAGCTGTGATAAACAATCTAGTGCAAATTTCCTTGTGATAAAATGATTTTTTTTTCTTCTGGGTAGATGCCTAGTAATGGGATTGCAGGATCAAATGGAAGTTCTATTTTGAGTTCTGTGAGGATTCTCCAAAATTCTTTCCAAAGAAACTGTATTAGTTTGCAGTCTTACCAATAGTATAAAAGTGTTCTCTTCTTCCCACATCCATGCTGGTATCTACAGCTTTGGAACTTTGTGATGTGGGCTATTCTCCTGAGGTTAGGTGATATCTCAGGGTATAATGTATTATCTTTTAACATTGGTTTTTCCTAGGAAGATGATATATATATTTTTTTTATTGAATGGTAACTATGTACATTAATGCACTTCTGGGGTACAGTGTGGGGTTTTCACATGCTGGAGATGATATTGGTATTGGGATTTAAGTACTTACAATACAGACATTAGGTGATTTTTCAGAAGGTGACCATTCATGCTAAACTAAGCAGAATGAGCATTTTTGCAGGAGATAGCTATTTGCACTACCTCAACAGAAGAAGATGGATATGTGCTTGGTTATATTATGTTTAAAACAACAGGAAGAAAGAATGGACATGAATAGGGAAGGAAGGGCCAATACACCCTGAGCCATTATATATTTTTCAGACCAAATCGTACCTTTATAGGCTCAGTAAAAGCTGCAGTGTTCTATACTGCCTCACAGGGAGCTAAGTGGAAAAAGGAAAGCGGGTGCTGGTGGTTCCAAAGAAAACACCCATTACTCTTCTAAGGGGAGAAATATCAGTCTTCATGGCAGAAGAAGTTGGTTTTGTTAAGAGTAGATTTGATGTTTTAGAATAAGGTATCCTGAGTGTTAGCGAAGGCTAATCTGTGGCATCTTTTCTGAGGATAAAGCCCTGTCCCTATAAACACTGGGAGCCATCATATAGATGGGAACTAGGGAAAGAGGGGGTGGGGTGCTGTCCTGGCACAGTTGTAATCGGTTCACATTATTTCCTTCCAGATGAATATTAGCATTTGGGTTTATAACAGCTGCACATGTGAAAAATGATCATCATTGAATCCAAGAGTAAAAGAAGAAAAACAGGAAATTCTAAATGATCTCTTGGGTTAGGTCATCTAAAAATAAATAGGAGCAGCCATTTAGAATCAAATTGCTTTCCCAATAAAAAGTGAATAAAAAATGTTTGATATGCTGCCATATTAATTGATTTCATCAAATGAATCCTGTCCTGTATGTTATTTAATTGCCTTGATGTGCCTTGATATTATATGTAGCATTTCACGTAACACCCCTCTGTCTCTCCTGTCACTTAAGCCATGCCCATATGACTTCTGATTTTCACACAGAAACTAATTCAAGATTGAAACTGGTTTGGAAAATATATTTTCATATGGAATAGTTCCAAATCCTTAATTTCTCTTAGTTAAATTTCTTGGCACTCAGAAGCATTTTTAAAACTTTCAGAATTTCAAAAAATTTCTTTCTTGTGTCAAAAAGAAATCAGTTTGGGGGAAATGTCTTAAAATAACTACTTTGTTCCAGTTAATGTGCTTATTAATCCAAGACCATGAGGAATAGGTTTTACTGTGACATAACTCTGGGCGATAGGTCTCTTCTTCCCAAGACATTTTCAGATTATGGCATATAATTATCAACCTAAAACTGGATAAAGTTCAATTCTAACACCTCTGTTCATGTTGAAATCATATTGTACTGTGCTTTGTTGCTCCTCACTAAGTATGTCACTATATGTGAGCTGTGAAGTAACACTATGTAGGAATGAATGATACAACTTTCCTTTTGCCCCTTATTAAATAACAGCAGAAACATCAAGTTATCACTTATCAGTATGTAGAAATTCTCAAAGAATGTATATAGAATGCTGCCATTGAGCACTAGTCCTAGAGAGGAGAGAACTGGGGGAATGTGGTTTCAGGAAAATGTAGGAAGGGGCCATCTCACACAGGACTGTGAAGGCCACAGCATGATTTTTGGTCTGCATGCTAACAACATGGACACACCGTCAACTTGTACTAAAGAGACAGTGACTTGATGGTGTCTTTAAACAGATTGCCATGCAGCAGTGTAAGATGTGAACTTGGGATGGGGGTGACAACAGAGTAGAGAGAAGAATGCCATTCAGAAGGCTGTTTGGAAGTACAGGGGAAAGATAATGGTACTTTGAATAAGAGTGAGAGTAATGGTGAAAGTGAAGAGAAGTAGATGCAAATGAGAGGTATTATGAGGGGGATATGAATGACAAGGATATAATGATGGAGTGAAAACGAGTTATGAGGAGAAATGAGGTACAAAAGATGACTCTCCAGCTTTCCCACATGAAGAACAGACATACCATTGGAAATCTGAGTGGGATCTGATAGGGGAAGATGGGGAGTAAGAGATGTCTTTGGGACATCCAGGTGTAAAGGTGGAAGGAGCGGTTGGTGCTCAGAGGGGGGAGTCAGAGCTGAAGGTAGTAGTGAGGTGTCAAATCCCTAGGAATGGAAATTAGACTTAGGAGCATGGATAACACTACTTATGGAGAGAGGCCAGAGTGGGGTTAAGGTTGATCTCTGAGGACCTTCCACATTGAAAATCCAGGGAAAAGGCGATAAACCAACAAAAGGAGCAAGAATGTAGACAGAAAAGTAGACGGAAACCCAGTTAGTATATCCGGGATGCAAAAGGCAGAGTGTTTCCTGGAGCAGCCACCAGGGTTGAAGGCTGTCAAGAGGGCGAATGAAATAGAACCGTCAAAGACACTGAATCTTATGATCCTGAAGTCAGCAATAACTCAGAGCGAACTGTTTTAGAATAGCAGCAGAGCTATCTGCTAGACTGCATGAGACGAGGAGAGAGTGGCCGGTGAGAAAAGCATAGGCCAGAAAGGAGATGGAACACTTCAAAGAATTTGAACTCTGTAGAAAAGAGAGGGATAAACCATTGAGAAGAGAGTAAGGTGGGCCAGGGTTATTTACTTTTTACGGAAGGAGCTGCTTGAATATATTTAGTGTAAAATATCCAGTAGAAAAAGGAGTTGAAAGTATAGACAGGCACAAGAAAATGTCATTTATAGCAAGGGTTGGCCCACCAGCTGTATTTGTAAATAAAGTTTTATTACTTGTTGTCTTTGGCTGCTTGGCCCCTAGACTGGCAGAGTTGAGTAGCTACTACAGAGACTGTGTGACCTGGCAACAGGGCTGAGACTGAGGAGAGGCACCCTGAGCACCAGGGCACAGACTTGAAGGATATGCCCACTGTGTGTGCCTGAGTGGGAGCTCCTCATAATTTTTTATCCCAGGCATTCTAAGCTCCAGCTGTGCCTACAGAGCCTAAAATATTTTCTATCTGACCTTTTACAGAAAACAATTGCTGAATCTTAATTTATTTTGTAAGAGAATTAGGATAAGGATTTTGTGATCTTTGTTGTAGTACACTGTTGTCCCTGGTTTAAACTCATCAATTGTTGGAGCCTGGGAACTAGGGTGAGGCGGAGAGGTTGGTGGCTGAAGAGTCATCCTCCACAGCACACAAGGTGGGGGGCACCGGTGCCCTGAGTGTGAAGAGTGGAAGCCTTCCCACTTGCTGGTTGCTCTTCTCCTAAAGCAGAGGCAGAATCATTTGCTGGTGTGGAGGAGCTGCTGAGAAGATCCAAGGTGGCAGACGAATGGAGGGGATGGGACTGGTTGTTGAAAAGAGTAGTACGGCTAAGTCCACCAGAGAAATGAAATGGGGCTTTTGGCAAGTATTCAGGGCCTGGCTGAGGTTGGTGAGCATGGCCACAGTAGTGTCGGTCCTTTCAGGCAAACACGCACTCAGGCAGTCACCCAGATGCAGCCACCGAGGGCAGACAGTGGGTGAGTCTGGACGGGGACATTCAAGAACTCTAATTTGGAGGGAGGCAAAGACTGACTGGCAGAGGCTAATGGTGCAGAGAAATGTGGCACAGTTGGTGCAGTGGAGGGACCTTGGTAGCAAATGAGCTGACAGAGCATGCCAGAAAGACTGGAGTGTGGTCGGTGTAGCAGTTCCAGAGATGGGATAGGTTCTGGTTAAGGAAAGGTCCAGGATGGGACCAAGGGATTTGGTGACATAGGTGGCATGCAGAAAAAGGTAAGAGCACAGCTACAGTGCATTTTATGAGGGTACATGTTAAATCTACCAAGGGTAGAATATAAATATCTTAACACAATAAGAAAATGCAGTGAAGACTGTGTTAGCTAGTTTGATGAAAGTATTTCAAATTGTATATAAAATCAGCACACTGTAGCCCATGATTGCATTAATGTACACAACTATGATTTAATTTAAAAAAAAAGAAAAAGGTAAGAGGAGAAGCAGGTCAAGGAGATGTGAAGATTGAGTCTGATAGGTCATCTGGGTGGACATCCAAGTCACCTAGGATGATAGCAGATTGGGAGTCTGACCGTGAGTCAAAGTCAATGACAACAGAAGGTCAAAACAAGCAGAGGACATCAGGACCCTTGCAGTAGCAGATTTCCGCCACAAAGTGGGAAAGTGAATGTCTGGAAGTAGCAATAGGGAGCAAAAAGGATGATGCACAACCTCTCGACCTGGAGGCTCGTGGAGAGGGAGAATAGACAGTCACTACAAATGAGGACCACAGGGAAGTGTCTCCTTAGTGAGTACATGCCATAGATTAGAACATGGTATCCATTGGCTCTGGCTCCAGTCCTGTGAGTCTAGGGTAATGTCCTTGTTGTTTGAAAAACCCATTATCAACTTTATTACCTCCTATCAACACCAAGAGCCTAGAGACTCCTTTTTCCCCTAACAGAAGAGCTTTGAACTCACAGGTAGGCATATGTACCTAACACTTTATTTACACATAAAGGAGGGTTTTGCTCTAAAGACTTGGGATGAGCCCTCAATTTCATAATAGCTGTGTTTCTGAGAATAAATAATAGGAATCCTTCCTAGAATTTAGCATACACAAAATAGGCACTGGAACACAAGTTTCAAACATGGGAGGGCCTCCTTTCTGAAGCTTTTAGGAGTCCTTAGTGAAAGCACCAAGAAGCTGAAAAGACTACATCAAAACTCTACCACTGAAGGAATAATAAACTCAACCAGAAAAGAAAACCTGTTAGGCAGAAACAAAGCTCTGAATGGGAAAGAAAAAGAAATACAGATTGGGGGGAAATGACTTCATGTATTTCACTTGTTTAATGTGTGGTCAGTGATTCCAATTTACAAATAGAGTGGCAGACTTTTCAATGTTAAAAATGACAGGTTCCAAAGAAAACAATTTTTCTTCTTTTTGTTCCAAAAATATATGAACTCTCAAAATGAGTGTGGTTGGTTTTCCTTACGTGGAAAAAATAGCTAGGAAAGCGCACAATAGTCTCTGTCTTATGGTAATGTCCACTACAAGCGTGCCTAACGGAGCAGACACCTGTCACTTGCTACATTTATCAATGTTCTTTTTGCCCTATTATCTCCCATCAGTTTCATTATTTTATATATGTTATCAGTCTTGTCATCCACATGGTTCCAGATTTTCCCAACCTTTTTGAATTTTATTTTTTCTACAGACAAGATGGCACTGATATTATAATAAATCTTCAGGGTACACACAAATGGTCCGGTACTATCCCTTTTGGTCTCTCATTTTGCTAGTAGTACAGATATCCTTTTATCAGTAGTGAGTGTTGGATCTCCATGCACTGTCCATAGTGAATCACTCAAAGGAGAGATGCCTAAATTTTTATTATTATATATCACCTTGTTTGTTGGTAGTGATAAGTATCATCTAAAAATCCCAAAATGCTGAAGTTTTGAATTTTTACTTCAAAACAAATCCCATGTTTTGCTAGAACCAGAGGTACAGGCATTTCAAGTAGCACTTCTGCTTTTAATGTAGATTTGGCCATTAGCCTAGTGATGTTAAAAATGTTGCCATGGTTCAAGGAGGAAAACCTTTTAAAGCCTCTTTCTACCTGATTTAATGTTCGTTTTTTTCTTTCAAAGAAGAAATAACCTTAGAATTATGTTCTCTTGATCATTCTGGCTTCATTCCTAGGGCTTATGAAAACAATGGAGAGGCTAGACTCCAATTTGCTGCTGCTAGGAGACCTTATTTTGAGTTTAAAAGGAAAAAATGTACTTGATTAAATTATTAGTGCTTTTCAGCATGCATCTAGAATATTGCAGAAAAACTACTTGGTCCTAGGGATCCAAGGTAACGTGTATAAGTGAATGTACCACAGAGATCCAGAAAGCAACTGTATGCACATTTCCAAATAGAGCCATAGATTTATGCCTTATGCCCCTTCCTCTAAATCGTCTTTACTAAAGGATTTAACAAATTGAATTCTGAGTCTCCTGCCAGGTATTTTCTGGTCAAGTCCGCTCTGCACGTTACCATCAAAATGGCTTGAGTGTGGATCACAATGGTTACAGCTCCAACCCAGCTGGCTGGAGACAGGATGCGGGGCAAGGAACACAATGAAATCACAGAAAACTTCTTCCCAAGTAGCTCCCAAGCTGTCCCTCTGCCTCTCACGTTATCATTTCACGTGCAGACTCTTATTGGGAACTTCGGAGTGAATTTACTGAACTGAATTTCAGTCTGGACTTCATGCATCCATTACAACACACACAATAGTCACTCTGTTGTAATTATTTGCATGTCCCTCCACTCTCTCACCCTACCCCACATTCTGAATCCCTCAAGAGTAAAGACTGGACCTTTAATAAGTTTGTGCCACCCCATTGCCACCCCATGCTTGTCATGGCATGCAGTAGGTATTCAATAAGTGCCTGTTGAATGAATGTACAAATTCCATCTCCTCATGCCTTCTAGGCTTTGGAGGCTTCTGTGATCTATAAATCAAAGACTAAGAGGTTGTAAATCCTTTTGAAGATAAAATATTGTTTATACTCTATCAAAAATGCCATCCTTCTCTATAAAGCTATTTCCTTTAAAACAAACATGAGACATGGAGAAAAACTGGAGACCTAGATATCTAAGATGTGGTTATACATGCTAGCTTTCTTTACTGAATTTGAAACTTTGGTCATTCTAATAAATACAAAAGTCGTTTCTGTATTTTGATGGTGAATTAATTCTTCAGAAAACAATCTTAGGTCTGAAAGATGAATGAGAGTTTTCACTAATCCGGGCAGTCTCTGAAAGGGAATGTCTGTTTTTGTTTTTGTTTTTTTGATTCCAGAATTTATCCCACAGGCATTTGGAATGCCCTTATCCCAAGTCATTGCAAATGACAGGGCCTATAAACTCAAACAGGACTTGCAGAGGGATGAGCAGAAGGATGCATCCGATTTTGTGGCTTCTCTCCTCCCCTTTGGAAACAAAAGACAAAACAAAGAACTCTCAAGCAGTAACTCATCTCTCAGCTCAACCTCAGAAACACCAAACGAGTCAACATCCCCGAACACCCCCGAACCAGCTCCTCGGGCCAGGAGGAGGGTGAGTTGGCCAATATTTTCTCTGACACCAATGCTTGGAAAACTGAAGATGTATAAAGTTACTCTTTAAGTTTTTGTTCACATGAAAACTAGATATGTCGTTTGTGTTTAAATATCTGTCAATAACCCGTTTAGGGAAAATTTGCAGTGGGCATGTGACACCTAGCATAACCCTCAGAACTTTCCCTGACTCCTCTTGAATCTGTTGGGTACCCACTTTTGTCAGCTCTGTAGATCCTAAACATTCTACAATATTCCCATTGACCTTGGTTTCTTGTAGTCTGTTGCTTAGCCAGACTTCCCTGCTAGATGGTGAAGCTCCAGAGTGGGGTCTGGTATTCCTGCTAATTTCTTCATCCCTAGTCTGAGAACACGCCTGGCCAAATGCATTGGCTCCAAGTCTTCACAGACATTGAGAGTTTTCCTTATCAATGGATTATTTTTCTCAGAGCCATAGAATCACATATATAATCCTCTTTCAAACCAACACTGTAACAATATGGAACCAATTATTGAGTACTACATTTTAGGCACTGTGCTATTATTTGGGTTTTCAAAGTTCAAACCTGGAAAGCTGAGTTTTTTAGGCAAACTAGCTGCATTTCTAAAACTTCTGAGGTCACTGGGAGATCTGCTCTCTCTTTTGTCTACCTGGGGGCCCTAAACCTTTGTCACATTCATTGAAGACTGTTCGCTAAAACCCCAGACACTCCCACTTAAAACACACATTTTCTTTCTTTCTTTCTTTTGTGTATTTTGGGTTAATATGAGGGTTATATGATTAGGTTATATTAGTTGTGTTTGTAAGTTCAAATCCAAAATCCTAGTTGTAGTTAAGTCCTTCACCCAAGAAGTGTGCCATATACCCCTACACTGTACTCAGCAAGTGGAAACTTACTGAGCCCCCTCATCACCTTCTTGAATTGAATTGTGTTTTTCTCTCGTATGGGCCTTTAGTTGTTGATCTACTAGTTTCAGATTAGCACTGAGTACTTGGGATGCTTGCTTTTCCATTCTTGGGATACTTTACACAGGCAAATCTTCTCTAACTCCAGGTAGACACAAAAGATGTAAAGTCTCCATTTTTTTAAGGCTGAATAGCATCCCATGGTCTACATATCATGGTTTGTTGATCCATTCATGGCTGGATGGGCACTTGGGTTGGTCCCACATCTTTGTGTTTGTGAATCAAGCTGCAATAAACAGGAGCGCAAATGTCTTTATGGGGAAATAATTGTTTCTCTTCTGGATAGATACATAGTAATGGGATTGCAGGACCAAATGGGAGGTCTTGGCCCTCAACACTCAGGACTTCTCCAAGGTAGAGGGGGACCTCAGCCACTTCTGTTTTTGTAGTATTGACTATGTTTAAAAATGAAAAAATGATGAAAATGGAAAATAAAAATTATAGAATACTTGCATTTGCATGATGGAATTATTTGAATTCTGCCACTGTTTCTCAGATTGTGTGCATAAACACTTATGACAATAACACCAAAACTGTACATTTGAGTTTTCTGGGAATCCAGATCTCAGGCGATGGGCCTCCCAAGTGCTCTTTCCTCTGTCTAGGACCTGCTGGGGAACCAGCAGCCAACTTCTTCCTCTAAACTTTATCATGGATGGTGGCTACACCAAACACAGCTGGTGTCCTGCTCCCTTTCCATGAACCTTTATCATTTCTAGTGTGCCAGGTCACCTTCCACCTGCCAGCACCTCACCTCTTTCCTGTGGGCTTTCTCTGATGGCCAGAGGCACCTGGCCCATGCAGGCTGTAAGTACAGAGGAGATAACCTTATCTCCCTGCCCTATAAAAGGCTACCCTTAATCAGTGATTCTTGAGACCTGGATTATAAATACCTCAGCTCCCTCCCTCCTTAATAGGGTTAGCTCTGAGGTGCATAATCTACACTGTCTCCTAGAGCTCCCCAGGCAACTGGAGTTCCTGTTGCCCATCATGTATGTCAGTGGGCTTGATAATGTTCCCTTCATCGGCTGCCTTCCCTTCCTAGTCTCATTTCCCCACTACACTACGGGTGTTTCCTAGGACCACCTCCCTAATAAAGCACTTTGTGCAGCTTCTTGGGGGAAATGAAACTAAGAACATTTTATGAAATCCTCCTACTTTTAAAATCTATTTCCTGTAGTCATAGTTGAGTGTTTTTATTCAAAAGACTTCTCTGACTACCTCATTCATTGAGTATGTGATTTTTTTGTTGTTGTTTCAAAAAATAAAGTGCTTGGGCCAAAATACATTGTTTCCCATCTCTTGTCTTCCTTCAATTTGGAAAATTTTATGTATTGTTGAAATTGTAACTTCCATTACCTTGCCCTATGTTGTGGAGGTTTCCTATTCTTTCAAAAAGGCATTTTTTTCTTTTAATACAAGTAGCACAATTAATGAAATCAAGCCACATTATTCCAAGTCTGATAGTCATGAGCAAAAGTCTGTAGCTCACATGTGGGAGGAGCTGTTTTGCTTATCTGTGTGAACTCTTTTTCATGTTTGTGTGTCATTTGCAGGGTGCCATGTCTGTGGATTCTATCACTGATCTTGATGACAATCAGTCTCGACTGCTCGAAGCTTTACAACTTTCCTTGCCTGCTGAGGCTCAAAGTAAGAAAGAAAAAGCCAGAGATAAGAAACTCAGTCTGAATCCTATTTACAGACAAGTCCCCAGGTTGGTGGACAGCTGCTGTCAGCATTTAGAAAAACATGGTAAGTAGATTTGTTTGTAGGTGATCAAGTACTGAAGACTTTCATTTATTCCAGCATCATTGAAGCACCCAATTTCAATTTCTGAGTTCATGTGATCAGGCTCTGGGTCTGAACTTCCTTTGTGAAGAAAGTGTACAGATGTAAGAGTTTACTTAAGAGATTACCAGGTTAAACAAAATTCTGAGGGAAAAATCAACTTGATAGTATTCAGACTGCTCAGCCCTCAAGATTCCTCAGAAGTGGCCCTGGAGGCCAAGCAATTTAGGGGGGAAAAAATGAGTCTGTTGGAATGGATCTGTCCCCAGGACTGCCTTGAAATAGAGCAGAGCCATTTTTATCTTTACACATTGAGGTTACTCACAAAGTCCCCTTTAAAAAATAAGAGTCAAGCTTTTTTTGAAAAAGAAATCATTGCTTAAATGAATAGAAAATATATCATTTTTGACAAAAGGTTTACATATTGCTATTTGCATTTCTGTGGAAGATGTCCACTTCAAATTTCTCCACAGTCACTCTTTGCAGTTCAATTCCAGTTAATATGTTGACTTAAAAATGATATATAGTTCTTTAAAAATTTTTCTGAAATTTAGACATTGGGCTCATTAAACTTCCATTTCTATAATCTAAATTTGTTTATTAGAGTGTTAGCATGCATTTTATGGACATGGGACAAGTTTCCTAATTACTCTCTTAAAAGAATAATTTCATTATATCATATGAAAATAATATATGCTCCCTGTAGTACAAAAAACAGTAACCAGGAGAGAAAATTCCCAGGCTCCATGCTCCCATGCAGACCTAACTACTGCTAACATTCTCTTCCATATTCTTCTAATCAAAATGGGACTTTCTAAAAAAACTTCTTGAGGATATATGTAAATTTCGTAATCAACTCATTATATATAGAAATCACTGGATAATGTATGGATAACAATAAAATTAATGTATTAAAATCTTATGTTTACACAAAATTTTAAGTATAGATTTGTTTATTTTCTTTACCTAATTTTCACATGCCTATGTATTATCTGTGTCCCCTCTTTTTCTGTCTCTCTCTCCTATACACACACACACACACACACACACACACACACACACTGATATACAGTTATGTGACTCATAACAACATTTCGATCAATGACAGACCACATGTTATGATGGTAGTCAAATAAGATTAAAATACTATATTTTCCCTGCATCTTTTCCATGTGTAGAAATATAAATATCATTGTGTTATAGTTACCGACATTATTTAATACAGGAATAAGATGTACAGGTGTATAACCTGGGAGTGTAGGCTGTTCCATATTATAGCTTAGGTGTGTAACATCTGGATTGTGGCTACACCACAATGATGAAATCACCCAATGATGCATTTCTCAGAATACATCCCAGTTAAGTGACACTTAACTGTGCTGTGGGCAAACACGCACATGCGTGCATGCAAGCATACATGTGTATACATGAATATTTTCCTCTCTCCTTCTTGGAAAATAAACTGGAAGTCAAAGTCAATGTCTCAGTCATTTTGAATTCCCAATGCTTATTTATATAATTAACAGAATGTAGATGTTTGGCAAATGTTATTTGAACATAATTATTTTTAAAAAAAATAGCTTAGCAACTAAAGAAGTTAATGTTTTGAATATGTAAATTTGGTCTATATTTACTATGAGGTGGAAAAAGAGACACATGCTTTTAGAATTAAAAATTTTCCCTCTGAAGAATGTAGACAGTGAACTGGAAGTATTATGAAGAATTATAAGCAAGAAAATTGTACCCCAATGACACAAAAATCTACTGCCAGACTGAGTAACTGCTTTTATGAAAAAAAAATTTTGTGTATCTTTTTGTTCTCTTCTTGAAAATAAATTGTCATGTATTACAGTTTGTAAAATAGCATTTCTTTTAAGTGTATTCAAAAACGTGGCACTTCACTTTCTTTCTTTAAATTGTTAGCATGTAGTTTAGGGAGTAACGGCGAGAAGATAACCTGCTTGGATTTCCAAGGCCTGATTCCATTCCAGGTTTCCATAGTATTTCTCCCAAATGGCACCAGAAAAATAAGAGACACGTTCAAATTCAAACAGATCTTGACCTTGGTCACTTTAAACCAATGAAGAAAGAGCAAACTTCAGAAACATTTCTTCCACAAAATGTTGTTTTGCCTATTTTTGAAATGGGTAACAGAAGGCTCGAATCACTTTAGCCCTACAAACATTTGTTAAAGGTGTTCTCACCCTCTCCAAATTTGGTCTTAGACAATTAGATTGGGCCCATCTGTATTCATGCACACAACACTCGCTTCCTCACTTACATTTCATCCAAATGCTTTCTGTACTACTGGGTCAGAATTTTTTTAGCATCCTCAATTTTCCAGAAGCACGTATTTCACAAAAAGATAAACATATAGCAGAGAATCCAACTATATTATATTCTCGAGATTTAGGCTGGTTTTCAGGTGAGACCTGCTGTTCATTGTGCCTGCCCTGGTTTCTTGAAGTCCTTAAGCCTGAGATTTGGAAGTTTCTAAAGGAAAAGGGAGAAAGATAATCGCATCAATTTCTGGTACAGGACATATAATTGCCAGATCTCTGACTTTTTGGATCCATACTTGTTTTTTATCAATGACTAACTGTCTTATTTACTGAATAGCTCTACTGTATCTTCCCTTTGAGGAAAATGAAAAGCTATACTAAGTATATGTCAAAAGAAAGTACTAAAGACATTTAATTTAATTTTTAAAAACTTAAAAATTATAGTCAATTGAGATACATAGGAATTACAGTAATTAATCACTATCTAGTTACTTATTAGTTATTTGTAAATCACAATCACTGTTACCAAGTGAGAATTACTATAATAGAAGAAATAATGTCACAGCAATGGGCATTTTTGAACCCTCAAGAATTTCAGCCAACTGAATAGTCCCATCTATGTAGAAAATGCATTTATGTGATACCTAACTTCTCGAGAAATTTCAACCATTCAGAAACCACCTGAGATGAAAAAAGAAATACAGCCAAAACTAAAACTATTAAGACCTACTATTATTTTAAAGTTTTCAATTTTAAATAGAAAAGATTCACTGAGTTCATTCAAGCTTATTTTTCTGTATATAATGATATGTGCCAGATAATATTCCAAGTATTTTGTGAGCATTAATTGCATCATTGCACAACTTTTGAGGTAGGTACTTATTGTGATCATTTTGCAGATGAAGAAATATAATCCTCTACTTTATTCTAAATAGCTTGATTATCCTATTTACAATCTCCCAGAGAGGTAGAAGCAATAAATTAGATTAGGAGTTGGCTGCGGTCATGAGGCAGACAAACTGATGGCACTGACAAGGAGGGTTGTGAAGTCCTTTGAAAAAAGACACAAAGCAACATTCCTCGAGAGTAAAAGCACCACACTGTGCTACTGTGACCCAGCAATAACTAGCCTCTCTCCATGATTCTCCCAAATTATTCTGGAAATTCAGGATAATGCTTAAAAGATATAGAACTAATACTTGAGGTATTTATAGATGTTATCTTTTCTAACTAACTAACCCTAGAAAACCAACTTAAACAGTCATACTTAATACATAATGTAGAAAGACGATGGAATAAATACTCAAAAGACATTCATTTCCAGTAAAATATTTTATTTATGTTAATATAAAAATACCCAGCATATCTGCAATAATAGGTAAGGAACTTCTATGAAGAAAACTGCAAAGCTCTACCAGTAAGCATAAAAAACAAACAAATGAAGATGTTTACTTTGTTTCTGGATGAAAAGAAATAATGTTACAAAGATTTAAATTCTTTCCAACATAATTATATATTGTACTAGTCAGAACTCTTTCAGCGGCAGGAGAGAGGAACTTAGTAAAACTAGATTAAGCTAAGTTCCCTCTACTCCCCAAACCAACAGCAACATCTTGATTTGTATACTGAGTCTGATCTAGATTCAGGTAGAGCTGAATCTAAGATTCAAATGGTACCGTGAGCCCTCTCTGTTTGCTGGTTTCACTCTCAGACCAGCTCTCTTCATGTGGCTTCAATTAACTGTTCACAGCTCCAATATGGCATCACTCTCATAACCTATTATCCCAGATGAAGAGGAAATGAGCCACCAGTGAAAGAATAATTATAGACAGTGCTCATCAATGGCAATGATTAATGGCTGCCATAGAAATAGGAGAGACATTCAGACATCCTGTGCCCCCTGAAGGGAGTACACAATACCTCTTAGGAAGTATTCTTGCCCCCTACTCCCCAAATCACACCTGAATCAGAGAAATCTCCGGCTGTAACTCTTTTTCAGGAAATAAAGGCAAGAGCAGAACAAATAAATGACACCATGGAGTATCTAAATCCAGACCATGAGGAGATCTACAGTGGGAAATAATTGCTATTTCTTCATCAAATGTGACTGTTGACTGGAAATGTCATGCTACTAAGAAACTATTGTTGTAAATTCTAACATGTAGTAGTTATATTATTTGTGTTTTTTAAGAGACCTGATTTTTTAGAACCAAGTTTCTCAACCTTAGCACTACTGACATTTTATACATGTTAACACTATATATTGTCACATCTCGGACATGGAAAATCTATCAGAGATGTGAACGAAGCATGTGCACAGAATTGTTCACAGTCGGGTAATTTATAATGGTAAAACAAATGTATATTTGGGGGGACCTACACATTGTTCAGAGGGGAAATATGGCATAAATTGTGGCTCATGAACCCAATAGAATATTTTCCATCCATTTTAGGTGACAGTAGAAGGAATTGTTTCTGGCATAAAAATTCTTTTGGCATAATATCGAGGGAAAGCAGTAGCATTTTCTCTCTGTCTCTCTCCTGGTGGAAAAAAATATATATATTCATGGAGAAAAGCTAAGTAGAAATTAACTAAAATACTGAGTGATTATTTCTGAATAAGGTATTTGTAAAAGTGTGTTATTTGTACATTTTCTGCATTTTCTATATTTTACAAAGTCCATTTCAATTATTATCAAGCAATAAATGTCTATTTTAAAAATTGATAAAGAGCTAAAAATCATGGTTAGGTAAGTATTCTGAGCAATAGAGGAAATGTGATATTACTTTCTCTCATAGAAACATAGGCATGGAAATATATAATATCACATAGAAAATTTTTCACCTTTAAACATTCTGGTGTTTAAAGGGCTGAGCTTTAAGTATCTGGAAAAATATAAATAGTGTGGCGTGAAAGAAGTGTTACTGTGTGCTGAGAAGTTACTGTTGTCCTGCGTGTTGCGGCACAGTGCTGGCATTCTGCTCTCTTTCTATTTTGATTTTCTACAGAGTTGAAAGCCATAAAACAGGACTGTTGTTTTTGTTTGCTTATTCGCAGGCCTCCAGACAGTGGGGATATTCCGAGTTGGAAGCTCAAAAAAGAGAGTGAGACAAGTAAGTGAAAAGTCGAGATTATGTTCCATGTTTCACTGACTTTCAGTGGAACGACCCTGTGCAAAGTTCAAGTTTATGCAAATTCCCTTTTGAATTTTTTACCCTCCAACCAATTATAATAAGCTCAGAAAAGTTGTTAACAAAGTTAGGATCAAACACTTGAAAGCAAGACGTCTGGATGCACCCATGCCATGTACAGCCAAACAAAACGAACTTAGAACCATCTAAGTGAAATGCCAAAAGGATAGTAGGTAAGCAACAGTGAACAGAAAATAGTTGTATTGTAGTAACCATTTTTACTAAAATGTGATATGAAAATACCATTAACATGCTCATCACATAAGGTGCTGTGCTTGATAATTTTGTTTTTTCAACAATAAATAATTCTTGTTAGATTTCCATGGGTCCCAAATCATATTTCATGTAGGAACTGTACCTGTTAGTCTCCTTCAGCGCTGTGCAACATGCATGCAACAGAAGTTTGAGATCAGACCTTCAGGAATAGGCAGGTATCTGTGTTTGTGATGAACATAATTCACTTCTTAGCAAAAGAAAATTAAATGTGATTGTCCATCTGTTGGTTCCAGCAGAAGGAAACAAGTAACACAGCAACTCAAGGAAAGGAAGTCAGGTGAAAACAAATTGTAGTTGGATAAAGCTGAAGAAATGGTATTTGCTCATATTATTGAAAGTAACTGAAATAAATGCCGCCTCATCTGTCTTTTTTGGTCAAGATAAAAAGGTTTTTCCAAGGAAGTATGTTTTCTGATTGATTTGTTGGCTTTTTTCTTAGTAGTCACACAAGAGACTAGTGAACATTTAATGTGTCACAACAGGACTTGCAGGAAGACAACGCAGTAATATTTCTTAAGCCTCTCACCTGTGCAGAATTGCAGAACTTATTCACAAACATTCTCCCATTGAGTCTGCCCACCAGCTGTGAGAGTAGCTCCTTTAACCTACTTCTGTTGAGGCTTAGAAAGATTAAGAAATTTAATTCAAGATCACACAAATTAATCAGTCACTCTTAACTTCACAGGCCAAGCTCTTTGCATGGTCCATTCTTTTTGCATGTGTGTGTGCTGAGAAAAAGAGACAGGGTGTGTTTGAAGGATCACAAATTGGAGGGGAGCCAGTGGAAGGCTTCTTAGTTCCTGCTGCCTAACTTGTGCTGCTGGCAAGTTGTCTGGAATCAGTGAGTGGGTTCAGGATAGTGAAGGTTAGTCACATCAGGCGGACAGGTGGCGAGTGCTAGAATTATTCATCAGTTATATCTATATCCATCAAAGAGAAAGCCTTTGCATGGAGATTTACTTAAGGATTACCTAATAAAAATATAATTTGTGTTTACTTAGAATTAAATTTCAAATATGAAATATGCTCTGACTTATTCACCCTTTCATTTTGTTATATGACCTCTTAGCACCCCACACTTTTTCTTTAGTACATTAGTCATGATATTAAGTCATTTATGATATTAGTCATTTATGGGGTTACTTATCACCTTTTTAATCTACCAGTCTGAGAGATGGAGGAGGGTAGGAACTTCACCTCTTTATTCACCAATGTATTTGGGGGGTGCCATAACAGGGCCCAGTATGCAGGAGATGTGCAGTAAATCTTTGTCAAAGGAATGGATGGATGAATGATTGAATAAATGAACTCCAAGAGAAGTTTATTGTATAGCATAGATTCATGAAGTTCTGTAATTATTTTTATAGTGGAGACCAATGCAGAAGAGGAGTTGAGCTGTCAGAGATAAAACTAGAATGTGGAGTTATTACTCCTTTCTTCTTGCTATTTTTTTTTTCCTGTTGCTGTAAGTCGATAGGTCTAGTATGATTAAGGCAGAGAATCCTGGTAATTGTGAGTGAGGATAGTTGGACATGTCTAAGACAGTTTTTATTTAGTTATTGTCATCTTTTAGGCCTTAGTCACAGATATCTTATCCAGATTTTTAATTTCATCATTTGTAGAAAAATCTCTTTGTCTTTCTTGTTGAGTACCTCAGTAAACTATCAACATTCAACATGGCAGGATTGGTGACATGCCGAACTGCTACCTAATAAATGAATTCCTCCCGCCCACATTTATAGTTGACCTAAATTCTCTTCTATCTCTTGGTTCTTCTTTCCAATGTTCTGGTTGTCATTATAGAGCCCCCTGTTTACATCATTAACAGTAAATCCATGGATAGTTTCCTTAATAATGCCTTCAATACATATTATCAGTGCTGTGTGCAGACTATGCAGATCAAGACAACTTGTTTGCTTCTCCTTCTTGGGGTCTTTAGAGACTTAATTCCAGATGCTGCATGTCACAGCACTTCTTTTGCTGGGCATCACATGTTGATGTATGATGTTACATGACTACCACTTAAACTGTTATTTTTCCAGTTACGCGAGGAATTTGACCGTGGGATTGATGTCTCTCTGGAGGAGGAGCACAGTGTTCATGATGTGGCAGCCTTGCTGAAGGAGTTCCTGAGGGACATGCCAGATCCCCTTCTCACCAGGGAACTGTATACAGCTTTCATCAACACTCTCTGTGCGTAATATAGCCATTTGTGGGAAAGTGGCCCTAGAATACTGAGATATCCATCTCGCTCATCAAAATCTTGTGCATGGATTTCCCAGAAATTATTTTGGTCCTTATTTATCAGTTTCTAATGAGTGGGCTATTTGGGGAATTTTCTGAGATTTACCCTAGGGAGAATAATCAAGAAGAAAGTTATAACAAACAAATAGAAACAACCAAGAAGAATTTGAGATTCTTGGACAGCAGAAAGCGCTACAAATTGATGTTTTGGAGTACCAGAAAGAGTTCATATTGAATCTGCCCCTAAAAATGAGGAACACATACTGAGCATTTCAGGTGAAGCAAAATGGCATAGCCTAGTGCCAGGGTTTCCAACATAGCTGTAGGTATAGATCCCACAAATGGAAAAGGGCAGACGGAGGGATGGGCTAGAACTGGCTCAGCCTCTACATTTCTTCCTCCAATGCCACAATTCAAACAGAATCATAGACTAGGTGTGGTGACTCATACCCGTAACCCCAGTACTTTGGGAGGTCTAGGCAGGAGGATAGCTTGAGCCCAGGAGTTAAAAAAAAGGGGGGGAGATTACAACAGAGAAAAAAGTCATTGCCATGATACTGTGTCTTCATTATAGCCAACAGAAAAGAGCCTTGAATATGTTATAAACTCAATTTCAGAATAGTCGTCAATTCTCAGTCATTGTAAGTAAATATTTACCAACAATGAAAGACTGGAGTTCATAATGTAGATGCTAAGTAAAGCCAGGTAAAGGAGGGAGAAGAAAGTAAGGAAAATTGAGTTGCCTTTTCCACCTGGATTATAATACCTTTCCTAGATGTTACACTTCCTTGGGTGTGATTTTTCCTTATATCTTTCATAGAACCTTGTTTCTAAATTGTTAAAGCAGTGTGGAGATGGGTAAAAGCAAGAAGTGGGACGTGCCTTGATAACTCCTTTCTGAGAGTAGTTGAGAGGAGGCCTTTCAGCTCCCATTTTACTTACTCAGAGCACATCTTTTTGCTTTGCTTAGTGTTGGAGCCGGAGGAACAGCTGGGCACCTTGCAGCTCCTCATCTACCTTCTACCTCCCTGCAACTGCGACACCCTCCACCGCCTCCTACAGTTCCTCTCTATCGTGGCCAGGCATGCCGATGACAACGTCAGCAAAGATGGACAAGAGGTAGGACCCCTTTGCTGCCATAGACAGTGTGACACATTCTTTCTCCCACTTTAAAATGGCACACCACCAATATGGCTAAACATTTCACCTGGGAGAAATGACACACCCCTTCCCTGATCCAGGGCCTTCTCTGGTGGGATAGTTCCTAGGAGTGCGTGGGCTGTTAGCCTGCTTGTATGGTTCAAGGATGCTTCTGAATGAGGCTGTCATTTTCCATAACGATGACTAAAGACCCCAGATTTTCGTTTGTCAGAAGACAAACAACGAGCTCCAGGAGTGCTCGTAACCACATAAAAGTAGACTAATGGAGGTAGGAGGAGATTAATATTCTTGCAACTGATTTTATTTGTTTCTTTAACTTGGAGCCCAAATATGATGTCACTTCTTTATTCGTTTTTTAAAATTCTTTATTAAATCATAACTGTGTACATTCATGCATTTATGGGGTGCAATGTGCTGATTTGATATACAATGTGGAATGCTTACATCTAACTGATTACCATAACCATCTTCCAGTTTATCTAGAGAGGTTCCATTTGCATTGTTAGCAAGAATCTATTATGTCACTTTGGAGGGATAATTTCCTTCTTTAAGCCCTCCTCCCAAAATAAGGATTTTTCTCAGTGCAATGGAAGGGCAGTCCTGCTTCTAAACCAGGTATAGAGGGAACTAGATCTGATCTGCTGACTGTTGCCATTGTGCCTCTATGCCACATGATGTCAACTGCTGAAAGCAGGTTCTACATAGTCCCTCAAAAGTTTTGGAGATGCCCACAAATCTGAGGGCACAGGCTCTGGTTTTCTTTAGTCACACTCATATACTTTAAGCTGTTTTGTAGTTTTATCCTTGGACAAAGGAGATGCTGGCTTCAATGTTAAGTGGCCTACTAGCAAACCTGTTTAATCTTCACCTTAACAGGAGACCTCTTTTGCTCTTTGATACCATGAGCCATGTACTTCTCCCTGACCTGGGATTCCCCAGGAGGTCTCAGACCCTTTCATATATTAACATGCACTGTAAAGCAGCAGGAAGGGGAAGAGGCATTCCAAATTTAACCACAGGAACATTGATGTAAATCCTTGTTAACCAGGGCTCAGCTTCCTTGTGGATTCAGTTCTGTATTTGTCAAATTTCTTTCCCATAGGACATGGTCATATGTAGTTTTTATTCACCCTAATCCAGAAAGGCAATTCTGCATTTCTCCTCCTCCTCTTCCCCATGGATGTGAGAATGGAGCTTTCCTTAGGTGTCCATTTATCTCTGTAGTAGTTATAATTAGTGAAACTCCTGCTAGCTTCAGGTTCCATAATGTGGCATTGAAACCTTATTTCAGCATACACAGCTTGTTGATGGTTATACTGTAATTCTCATAATTGGTAAGTGGTTATATCACCCTTCTGAATGTCAGCCTTTATCGACTGCACACTTAACAGAAGCTGTAGACTCATCTGCCTAATTGCTGGGTCAAAGCAGAGCCCAGTGTTCAGGCGCTTCTCTGACATTTCTTAAGTACTACATGGGAAAGGGAAAGTTGGGTGTTAGGTGATTAAGGTGCCATTGAGGAAAGTGCAAAGTCCAGTCCAATCAAACCCACTATTTTTCTTTTAGTATCATTTTCAGACACTCTTTCAGTACAAATGCTAAGCAAGACTTCATTGCCTATACTAGAAAGAAGAAAATATTCTTGGATAGGTGTAAATGAAGTTTAGCATACTAGAAATAGTAGCTACCATTTATGTTTCTCCTACCATGAGCTGGCTTTCTGTCAGAGGCTACAAATGTAAGTAACATTCCCAGCACCCACCAGGGAGCTTCCACATAGGATTGTACAAGTGGTGACTCTGCCCACTTCACAACTCTGAAGGAGGTGCCATGTACTCCATAATCACTATGGATGTGCAGTGTTATTAGGACAGTATGTGATGATGATAGTAACAGATCTGAAGGATGAGCATTCTTTTTCTAATTCACACAAAGTCATTCTATTGGCTAGTGGTTGGGTTGGTTCTCTAACTAGTAAAGTCCCGCTGTGCATCAAAGCCAAGTCAGTATAAATTATTGAGAAAATGAACACATATAGAATAGGAATTAGGAAGAAAAAAACCCCACTTGGGGTCTAGTTCAGAGTTTCTTAACCTATGTACAATTAGTACTTAGAGCTGGGTAAATTCTTTATTGTAGGGGTTGCCCTGCGCATTACAGGATGTTTAACAGCATCTTTGACCTCCACCTGCCGGATGCCAATAGCGGCAGACCCCCTCTTTCCCAAGTTGTGACAACCAAAAATATCCCCAAATATTGCAAAGTCAAAATTTCCCCTGGTTAAAAGCAGTTGGTAGCTTTATAACTCACTGACCACATGTTCTTAGACAAATCTAATAACTCTCTGAAACCTGGGTTTTTTCATCCGAACTTAGGGAATAAAAATTCTTCAACTGGTACTGCATAGTGGTTGAGAGACCTAGTTTACTATAAGGGATATGAAAACATCTTGGTACCAGTGAAGTTGTACAAGGAAGCAAGGGATCACAAGGATTTCTAGACATTCAACCTAAACCTTGTATGAAAAATGAAGGACTAATAGCCAAATATTAAAGCAGCAGGGAGACTATAAGGAGAGCATTGATTCTGTAAAATTGTTGGCAGTGACAGGACAGCAAGTAACTGGTTCTGCCATCTTGGATTAGAGTAAAGACTTCTTGGCAGTGAAGCTCTGTGGAGGATGATGGGAAATGGGGCCATGTTGTTAGAGTGCTGAATGCCTCTGGGAGAGGCAGGCAGGTAGCTAATTGTTTTAAACCGTGAGTCTTTAGAAAGATTTGACTAGCAGATAATATAACTCATGCTGTAGACTGGTGAGAGACAGAGGAAGAGCAAGTTAGGAAGCTTTTGTATCAAAGGCAACATGGACAGCAGCAAATCCTTCCACATACAAATGGCTTCGGTATTTGAATTATATAGGAGTCCTCAACTCCTGAGTTCCTCCAAACCAAGGATTGTTGTTCAGAGATTTTCTAATGACTGTTATCAGGAAGATGTGGCATCAAAGAGGTGGATAAAATGAGGACACAAGGCAAATGTAGAATTAGGGACTAAAGTACAGAGTCACTGCAGACGTTGAGAGCAGAAGCCATGAACGTGGGTCAGAAAAGTTAAGAAGGGCTTCGTGAAGGAGGTTGAATTTAAGCTATACATCAAAAGATGTGTGGGGATTGGGTAAATGGACCACATAAGCAGAGCATGGACATGTGAGTTAGCGAGACCCCTCCTGGTAGAAGTTGAGGGTAGAGGAAAAGAGGAAAAGTTCTCTGTTAGGTTTCTACTTGGTTTGGCATGAGCAGGTAGAGAATAGAGAATGGGCAGACTGGGGCAAGGCTAAAACTCTAATTCTAATATATGGGAAAGAAACAAGTGTTTTTCAGTTTCTCTTAACTATTTGTGAGTTTGTGCTATCTATTTGTTTTTTAATGGATTGAAACATAGAAGAAGCTTAAAGGCTCACACAGCCCCTGCCAGTACCTTGCTGCATGACCTTGTCTTGATGAAAGAGAGGAAAAGGAAGGAAAACAGCTGGAGTGGGGGACGGTGTCAGCTTCCTTGTTAGCATCCTTATCTATAAAGTGAACATAATGTTTCCTCTGTAGCTGCTAAAATTCAAAACATCATTAATTGATGGGATCTTAAAGATGTCTAAAAGAAGGGGAGATGAGAAAAATTGTTGACTAGTCAATCAAGGCGTTTAGGGGGAAAAATAGCAGTAATTTAATGGATTGTGGTATTTTGCTATCTTGTGTTTGTTTTGTTTTCTTCCATTTTATTTGGTTTGCTATTTGCTTTGCTCCTTAGGGAAAAGAGAAATTCACAAATGTAAGAAACATTTTGTTCTTCTAGAAAGAATATGGCAGGAACAAAATTGAAACCTCCTGAGCAGTGGTTTTTCAGAGAGTCCAAGAACCCCCGGCATTGCATGGAATATGTGGTGTGACCATGCCCTTGCTTGCTGAGAAAGTCCATAGCTGGCCTTGAGTCCTTACAGGGCCTATACGGTGAAAAAGGACTTAGGAACCACCATTGTAAGGCCATGATTGCTGATCTTTGAGGAGGTACATGCCTCCAGGAAATGATATGTTGACTTTGGAACTTTAGCAGGACCTCTACCTCACCTCGGCCCCTCCCAGCCCTGCTACCAAGCTCATTTTCCCATCTCTCCATGCCATGCCAAGGTCTGTCAAGCTAGAGGGAACAGGAGCAAGTACACCAACATGATGAAGAGAATAGAGCTGCCAAGAGCAAGGCCATCAGCTTCACTTCTTGCTGCACCATCCCCTGGCTCTGGGCTCTGGGCATCACTTCCTCTGTCTGTAGTATAAGGCAACAGCAGCAGCTACTGTGTAAGCTTATAGTGAGAAAAAGTTTAAATGCCTGCTGGAAAGCCCCTAGCTCACTGTCTGTACATAGTAGACCTGTAATGAATGTGAGCTATTCACATGAGGCTTAGAAATGATCTAGGATGGTTATTTGGTGAAGATTAAAGTTGCACTTGAATTGGCAGGTTAATTAAATAATGAAGTAATGGCCAGGGCTTGAGTGCACATTATATCGCCTAGATACAGCAGAATAGTATATATAAATATACCACGTATGCTGAAACACGAGGACCAAAGGGGGAAGGTATCTGGAAGCAGGTCTCCTTTCTAATTTAAAAAAAAAACAATAACACAAAACTAAACCCAAAAGTGCTAACAAACATGAGCAGCCTGGTCTGCAGCTGGAATCTATGGGCGATTTCACAGATGGATTGTATTGCACTCCCAGAATAGCAACAGGAGAAGGAGAGAGCGGAAACAGAGCTCTGGATTGTCCTTGCACCAAACATTCTTTTAAAAGAAAACAAAATCTTCTATTTGTTAATGTTAAAAAAGAGAAAGAGAAGATACTAATATTACTTTAAAGGGGGAAGAGGAAGCACTCCAAATGTCTCTGAGTTCTAAAGGGACAAATCTGGAAATGACACATTTTTGATATTGTCCTTACCCATGGATTTCCAGGAAAAGAAATGAAAAATAAAGCCAAATCTTGTCAAGTTTTTTTTTTAATCAATGAAATAAAGTGAAGAAAAATAATTGAATGGTCCTACATAAAGGGCACTTTTGTTCAAATTTCCTGTGTATGCCACATGAAAGCATTTCCCTTGGTGGCAAATAATTCACCTGAAAATAGCCTCGCCTTCTAGAAATAACACAACTGCTATATCACACTTAGATTGCAGGGCAGGGCAGCCACCAGCTCAGGGCTCCACAGGACAAGGGAGGGACTCAAGGAACTTTGTCTCAGTTGTTCACCAGGGCTTTTGAATTCTATGCTGGGCACCCAGGTACCTCCCCAAGGCTGTGTAGACCTTTCCAGACAAACGGTCCCCACCAAGAGGCCATAGCTCCTACACTTAACCCAGCAATCCTAGATTCTCAACTATTAATAACATTGACAAGATAAATAAAAATTCACACAGGCCAGTGTTCAACCAGGGGCAGTTCTTCCCCAAAGGGGACATGTGACCATGTCTGGAGACAATTTTGGTTGCCACAGCTATAGCTGGAGGGATGTTCTGGCCCGAAATGTCATTAGCAACAGGGTAGAGAAACTCTAGCCTAGGGAACTTATCCAGATATTCCCTCCCATCTGAAAAAGAAACAAGTGAAAAGAATTCCCAAACCTTTAACAATGTTCATATTCCTTATTACAATAATTTGACCTGCAGGAATCAACTCCTATGATAGTGCTTGGCCAAACTCACAAAATGTCTTTTCAAAGATTTTTTTGTACCACTGCTTATAGTAACAGAAAATTGAAGACAACATAAGTGCCCAACAGTTGGCTATGGTTAAAACAAAGCATGGTCTATTTGTGCTACAGGCTGCTGGGAGGACAATAAGGGTTGAAGATAGACTTTTGAAGTGTAAAGATTAATGTAACATTTTTAGGAGACAAGTTACAAAAAATATGTGGAGTCTGATTCCAGTTTTATAAAAGAAAGTAACATAGGTATATTTGTATGTGTGTGTGTGTGCATGGCTGCTTCTTGGAAGTGGTGGAATTGTGGACTTGTTTTCTTTTCTTTTTTTTTTTTCTGCAGTTTTTGGCCGGGGCTAGGTTTGAACCCGCCACCTTCGGCACATAGGGCTGGCACCCTACTCCTCTGAGCCACAGGCGCCACCCAGGACTTGTTTTCTTTATGATTACCCGTACCTTCTAATTATTAGCATATTGGACATGAGTAGTTTTTTATGATTCAAGCTTAAAAAATGAGTTCCTTTTCTTCACCCCGTACTACCCTTTAGCTCCCCTCATTTTTCTTCTCCCTCCTTCTCGGGGAGACATTTTGAAGGATATGTCCGCATTCCCTCTTTCTACTTTTGCAACAGCAGCTCATTCCTGCCTTACCTCTGAAGGCGCTTGGCTAGGACATCAGAGCCATCAGAGAGTCCAATCTGGAGGGAAAGCTCATATCTGGGTGAACCTCTGCCGCAGTTTATCACTCACTTGGCACTCCCCTATCATTTCTTCTCAAACACAAGCTTTTCTTATTTTCCCACCTTCTAACCCATCCTCGGTCTCCTTCATCCACTGCTCCTTGAGGGAGTTGGAGTCTCAAGAACCCCTTCTCAGCCCTCCCTATTCCTCATTTGCTCTACCTCCATTCACAAAATGTTTGTTTGTTTCAACATGGACTCTTCACCCTCAGCATTATCCCCTGCATTTGTGTCCCCTAGGTAACTTTGGGAGCTGCTGTTCATTCCTACTTCTTTGATCCTAGTTCAAATGCTAGCGGCTGTACCCTAGATCATTGCCATGTGCCCCAGGTGGTCTCCTTTGCTTGCATCAGCACCCCTCAGTCTGTAGATTGCTCTTCCTAAAATGTAAGTCCCATCTCCATTCTGCTCTGTTCAGAATCCTCTCGTCCTTAGACCACAATCTGAACTCCTTGATCTGACACACAAGAACACTCTCACCTAGCCCTTGCCTGTATTTCCTGCACAACCCCCTCTCACACTGAGCTTCCTTACGTATTTTACATGTTTCTGTCTCTGCATATGGTGTTTTCTGCACTGTGAAATTGCCCTCTGCCCAAGATCCTCTGCTTTTTAACCAAGTAAATTCTATTCTTCCTTCCAAATTTTGTGTAAATACTATTACCTCTGTGGTAGGATTCCTGAGGCCTCTGGGGTCGAAGGCTTTATATATCGTACTCACTATATATTGTACTCGCTGCCTATAAACAGTAGTTTATTTCTGCCCTAGACTATGAGCCCTTTAAAATAAGGCCTGTGTTGTGATTATTGTTGGAAATATTTTAAAATATTAACAATCCATGAAGAATACCTAGTGTGTGTTAGGGGCTGAGTGGATGGATCAACGGAGAGACTATGGCTTGATGGATGAAGGGATGGATAGACATCAGTATTTCTTAAGTACAAACAGGATAGAAATTTTATATAGCAGTTGTCTTATAATAAACTACTTGAAGTTGTCGTTTTTTTTTCCTCAAGATGCTATTGAGATGATCACTGAGTTCTGAACTTCAGTCCATAAACCAAAGGGAAATGATGATGTTCCTCATGGATTCTGAAGGAGTTGCAAGGACAAAAATAGAAAAGAAAAGGTTTCTATTGATTATTGAGCCACCCTGCATTTTGAAGAACAAACATAACAGTCCTTGTGTTCTCTTCTCCTATAGGTCACTGGGAATAAAATGACATCTCTGAACCTGGCCACCATATTCGGACCCAACCTTCTGCACAAGCAGAAGTCATCAGACAAAGAATTCTCTGTCCAGAGTTCGGCCCGGGCTGAGGAGAGCACAGCCATCATAGCTGTGGTGCAGAAGATGATTGAAAATTATGAAGCCTTGTTCATGGTAGGTGGCCCTTCTATGACAGGACATCTCAGTAAGCCACCTGTTGGGTACCTCCAGTTCACTACCTTATGGTTTGCAGTGTTGGTCACTGACTGAATTCATTGGAAGCCAGGCAGTTTCAATGAGAATCGAAAGTTTCCTAACTACGATATCACTTAAGTTTGTGATTCCATGTTTTAACAAACATACTTGGATTATCAATTTCATTTTGTTGTTCTCTAAACAATAATCACAGTTTGGGGTCATTTAATCATTTATAAAGCAGTGTCCTTGCTCAAAATATTGATAAAACCCTTCATTTGAGAATTCTGTATTTTCATAGGCATCCTCAGTGATGGCATTTCCTCCAAGGTCAATCTTGACATTTCAGTTTCTGCATTAAGCTTCACCAGACCTTCCCATGTCCTTCCCATGCCAATTCCTTGCCTCACGGACTCCATTACTGTTCTTACTGATGTTTATCTGACTCAACATTGTGTATGGTCATTTATGACCATTTCCCCCGGTAGATTATAAATGTACTTAAAACAAGGGCTGTTCCCTTGTTATCTCCTCTCTATCCTCTGAGCACTTTTGGAAGGCTCTCCATCTGGCAAGCACTCAATAAATATTTTTTGATTTGTATTGAATTACCAGTTCCTGTTTTCCTTCATAAAACTGCATCGCTTGCTCAAACTTCCCTTGAACAGTAGAACCAATGCCAGCTCCCTTCTATTTCTGTTCACTGCTCAGATTGCATGTCAGAATTTACAGGGACTTTCTCTCCATTGCTTCTCCCATTTCTTTTGTCAATTTGTAAACACCATAAAGCCTACCTATTCCTCTAGAGTTTTTTGTGGCTTCTTCAACTAAGAAGGCCAGTTTTCTGTTGTGAATCCTTTTAACAGTTTGGCTACACTTATTAAATGTCTTGCATTCAATTTATCTCCATGCCTCTCTTATACCTATTTTTTGGGGGGGTATATTTTCAAGCCAGTTGAGGATATTTGCCCTCTCTATCTTACACCTATGTGATGATGACCAAGTAATTTAATACTCATTAGGCATAGATTTTAGCTTCTGTGAAAGGGGAAAAATAAAAAATATATCCTAATTCCCAGAATGCTTACCAGAACCATTTGATCTATGGAAGTATTCTGCAAGCTGTATGCAAGTGTTAATTAATAATTATGTTATTTGGATAACACAAGTTGCCTCAAATCTTAGTATTTGAACACAGCGGATATAAATATCTCTTTGAAATAAAGTTTAATCAGATCTTTGGTAGAGAGGCCTTCCAGATGTTTGGTGCTTTTGGTGATTTAAGAACCCCAGCTCCTTGTATCTTGAGACTCTGCTATTTCCTAGGATTTTACAGGTAACCCCAGAAAGGGCATCCATCATATCCACTCAAATCCTATTGGCCAGAGCTTATCCACCAGCCATGCTTAACTTCAGGGGAGGCTGGAAAACATATTGTGGTTGGATGTTGAAGACGAAGAGAAAATGGACCCCAGTGAAAACTTCTACTGAGGTAGAAGAATGTCCTGTTTCTCTTTGTGTCTCTGAAGCACTGTTCCTGTGTAACACATGATAAGCTCTAAATAAATGTTGAATTCACCATTGACTCTATAAATTTCACCCTTCAGCCAAACACTCATAATTAATTATATACTTGGATGAATCAAATGTTTGAACTTTTCAACATTTTCATCAAGTTTTAAGTCATATATCATCTTACTAAGTATCCTTGGCGTTACTTCACTTTCTCTGGATTTTTAACAAAATAATACTTCTCTTCAATCCTAATTCAATTATCTAAATTCTGTATTCAAAACCAAGTTCTCTTTATGTGAAACTTCAAAGAATCAAGTGTTTCTTTTCAACCTAGACACTAACAAAACTCTTTCTGGCTTTTTTTTTTCTTTTTGAGACAGAGTTTCACTGTGTCGCCCTCAGTAGAGTGCTGTGGTGTCACAGCTCACAGCAACTTCCAGCTCTTCCTGAGTAGCTGGGACTATAGGTGCCCGCCACAATGCCTGGCTATTTTTGTGTTGCAGTTTGGCTGGGGCTGGGTTTGAACACACCACCCTCAGTTTACGGGGCCAGTGCCCTACCCACTGAGCCATAGGCACCACTCAGCATATCATTCTTAATCTCTTTAGATAAATTATGTAAGTTATATATTAAGAAAAAGAATAATAGAGTAGGAGGAGAATGGGGACAAAGACCCTCAATGCTGAGTCTATATAAAAAGAAACTGGCTCTGGAACCAGAACACTTTACCTTAGTCCTGTCTCTGCTACATTGGCCTCATGAACTCATCTTCTTAGATTTCTGTTTCTTTACTTATCGAAAGACTAGGTTTGAGTGAATGGTATCCAAGATCTCTTATGGTTCTAAAAATCTGCTTGGTTCTACACCATGGCACTTCACTTCCTTTAGTTTTATAAAGCACGGAAGAAAATCTCATCACATTTTAGATTTTTCTTGGCATATTTGGCATTTCAGAATCTATTATAGTTACACCAAAGCTGGTGGTTGGTCGACAAAGCTGGTCTATGTGGGTGGACAAAAATGCAATCATGTATATAGCTATTTCACTTTGTTTTGTTTTGCTTTTTAAAGAAGCTTTCAGAATTATTATAATTCCAAACAAGGAAGAATGAAGCTAGACAGGACCTGATGGTTAAAAGTAGTTAGCAATTGTGCAGTTTCATAGTCCTTGGAAGGGTTTACAAGCTCGGAAAGGGAGGTGTCACTTCTATTGGCATTAGAAAGGAAGACTTGTTAGGGAAGGTGGCCATGAGCTTGTCCTTGAAGACAGAACAGACCTGGAGGCAGTGATTCCAAGGAAGAACTGATGGATAGGATGTAGAAACCCACAGAGGCCTGGCAGGAACCCAGAATTTGTTCTGAGTGTTCTAATGTCCTTCATTTCCTGATGCTGAGAATGCCTCTCCCAAGTGGCCAGTATCTGAGTTAATGGGAAATGGCAGAAAAGAGCCTGGCTTTGTCCCATAATACAGAAGAGGCAACTAGACTCAGAGACTGACACATGATTCAGGAGTCTGGCTAGAACAGTCGTTTGCATTGGTTGTTTTCTTTTTAGGCACTGTTTTGGAAATCCTAGAGCTGGAAATAGATCATGATAACAGATATCATGACCGCTCTGTGGAAAGACTGAGGCAGCATATCATAACTGGGCCTCAAGTCTGAGCATGTACCAGAGATGCAAGGAAACTTGTTAGGCATACAGATTCCTTGGCGGCGCTCCGGACAATCAGATCGAGCACCCTTGGGATTGGACCCAGGAATCTGTACTTCCTAATGAACAATTCCAGGGTGTTCTGGCAGTTTCCTAACCACACCTTGAAAAACCATATCTTGGGAAACACCAAAATGGTGTAAAGACCATGAGATTTGGAATGAGCGACCAAAATTCAAATCCCTGCTCTGTCACTTATTTGCTATGTGTTCTTCAGGCCACACTTAAATTCCCTAAGCCTTCGTTTTCCTCTTGTAAAAAAATAAGATGAAAAATAAGACAAAGCGACCTACTTCACAGTAGTGTTTTGAGAATTAGAAATGACATTTTAAGGATAGGATTGGCATATGCTAGGCACTAAAAATAAATAGTGCTGCTGTTATTACATTAAAGTGATGAGGTGCCTGCCCTTTCAAAGCACATTCAGGTGTCACCTTGGAAATCAAGCCCACTCTGACCACTGTATATAATAACACTGTCACCTGCTCCCACACACCCATACTCCCAGGTCCGTCCTTTGCTCTTCTTTTTTGTCCCATAACATTTATCACCTTTGAACTTATTATATAATTTACTTGTTTATCATACTTGTTGAAACCTAATAGAATGCAAACCTTATGAAAGCAGAGATTTTTGTTTGTTCTGTTCACTGACATTCACAACAGCTGAAAAGTCTGTGTCATAAGAAGGGTACTCAGTGATTGTAGCCACTCTACTGCTAAAAAAGAATGGATTTTTTTGTTTGTTTGTTTATTTGGTTTTGGTACAGTGCCCATACTTCCTAGATTCCCTTACCTTTAAATCATGACCCTCTATTTCTCATATCAACAGCTATTTAAAAACTGGCTAACAAAAAAATGATACTCTCTGGTGGCATTGGAAATAAAAGATAAAATTCATGAACGTTTAGAAATGTCATTGGTATATTCTAAGCAGAAAGTACTCACTGACTAAATCATTGACACGCTAATTATACTGAAAGTTGTTACTTCTGTAACTAATATTGGGAATCTCAGAGAAAATTCATCTTGCTCTTAGAGCTAATAAGAGTTTCAGAGCAGAGGGGAGAGAACTGTCCACTCATTCTAAGCTGCTGTTACATGATTCTTAATAGGGCTTTTTCAGAGAGGGGCAAAGATGACAAGGCACCACCCTTGCAGGCTGATGACAAGTCTGGAGTGCAGTGGAGACGTGGGAAAGCCAGCGCATTCCCACCCCACAGGGTCGTCAGCCTGAGCTGGGGACCAGCTCAGCACACGTGGGAAATTTTAAATGAGCACTACTGGGAGCAAGGGTCAGAGGCAGCAAGGAGGATTCCAGGCTCAGAAGCCAAGATTTGCTTTGTGTTCTCTTTACTCCTCAATGCAAATTGCATTTTCTTCAAGCATCTGTGAGTGCCAAATCAGGAGTCATGCAATCAGCCAGGTCATCAGACAAGAAAGCCCCTCCCTATAGGTCTAGGTAGTCAGACGTGGTTTCCATTTCCTTTGCCGTATAGCAAAAGTACTCCTGTTTATGTGCTGCGGGTTGGGTTGGTCATTAGGTACCCAGACTGGAAACTGCTCACCCGTGTCCCTGTCTGTAAAGACAGGACACATGTATGCTAGGTGTCACATACAGGTGGAAGAGAGCAAAAGTTTATTACATCGGAGCCTTTTCCACTACCTCTAACCCGTCACCATGGAGCAAAGACTGCTCATTTTTCTTCATCTTCCTTACTTGAATCATCCCCCAACATAGCTCTGTGGGTCATGGGTCCTTCTACTGTACTTGTTCACTAATGTGCTCCAGTTGCCAAAACATGCTGCCTGGCATGTCTCAGGCACTTGAGAAATATCTATCAAATTTAATGCATCTTGACCCTCCAGTGCATCCAGATCCCTTGAAATTATTACACCACCTGTCACAACAGAGCCACACGAGAGGTTCTTGGCTGGGCCTGCCCTTACTTGAGCTTTTGCTCCCATAAACAGCCAAAGTGATTTCTTTTAGTGTGTTTGTTAACTATCAAATGTCATCATGATTTCCACTGATATTTACTTTTGCTGAGTTTTAAATGCCAAAGCATCCTTCTCAGTCAAGTGCAAAGTGGCAGATTGGTGGGGAACACCCAGCAGTAAGCACAGTAGGGCAGGGTCCTGGGAGTTGCTCTTTACAGAGGCCTTAATGGTTTGTTATGGTGGCTTAGTAAATGGAGAGAACTCATACCATTTTTCCCCTCTCAGTGGTTTATGGAATAAACTACCTCATGGCAATTACACCCTAGGTAATCATTCAAGGTTTCATTTTAAATTTGATAGCACAGATTTTAATTGTGACAGTTTTATTCCTTCATATGTGTAGTGTTTACATTTTTTCTCTGAAGCAGGGGAGTCCAAAGTTCTTTTGATTTTTGGAATAGCATTATGATTTGAAGGAACTCATTAAAATCTAAGGAGTTGAGTCTCTAGATAAACACAACCATAAATGGTACCCTTAGAAAATATCTAGAATTACTAAGTAGCTGACTAAAACCCGGTACAGATTTTGATGTGAAACAATGAATTGTTAAGTGAAGAATCGCTTTGGGCCGGGTTTTGTTTCTTCTTTTTAACACACAGAATTGCTTGATTTTTAAAAAAGTAATATGTCTTTCACTATCTTGCTTCTTAGTTCCCACTTTGCTACATACAAAATCCCAAAAGCAGAAAAAGAAAATACTGTTTAATTATTGAGCCATACTTTTCAACATTTGGGGTTTTTGTATTGATAAGAAAACTAGCTTAAGAACTTAGGAAATGGCTCGGCGCCTATGGCTCAAGCGGCTAAGGCACCAGCCACATACACCTAAGGTGGTGGGTTTGAAGCCTGGGCCCGCCAAACAACAATGATGGCTGCAACCAAAAAATAGCCAGGCGCTGTGGCGGG
>NW_003852460.1:8420543-8433801 GCF_000181295.1 Otolemur garnettii | reverse complement strand
AAAAAAAAAAGAACTTAGGAAATTTCTGATAATCCTCAGCTGGGAAAGGAAACATATTTTCCCCTCTAGAAATGAATATCAACAATATTTGTTACAGTGTGATGTTGGTACCACTGAAAAGGAGAGAGAGAGAGAAACATCTAGACAAAGACAGTATAAAGAAGTATACATCATGCAGACCATAGGCCTGTGTGATTTTATACATATTAGTATTATTATTTTTAGCCATTTCAACAACATTCACTGAACATTCATTGGGTAGAAAAGACCACCGGAGCTTGTGTTCTGGAAGAGCAGAAAATTGAGTGAGTGGGTGGGTGAGGGGGTGAGGGTCAGGGAAGTGCAGGTAGGAGCTTTCAGAGAGAAAAAAGTGGGAGGGCAAATTTGCAGGAGGAAAACGGGACATTATTTAGGAAGCATTTGACTGCCAAGGAGAATAATTAACTGCATGTGGCTTCAGACACAGGATTTGTTATCTCACATAGTAAGAAGCCTAGAGGGCCACTGTTTGCGTACTCCACTTTGCTCTCTCTGCCTTCTTCAGCTGTAAATGACTGCACTTGTTACCAGCCTCTCTTGGCAGGCAGCCATCATTTTGTTTTGTTTTAAGGTTAAAATAATAGTACAAATGTTTAGGTTACATTGGTTTCGTTTCTAAGGCAAAGTTCAAGTTGTAATTGAGCCCCCGACCCAGGGGATACGCCCTACAAGCCTACCTTGTGCACCTTAGGTGAGAACTTGCCAGTCAACTTCTCCTCTCCTTTCTCCTTTCCCTCCTCCTCACTCCCCTTCACTTGAATATTGAATGTATGTTTTTCTTTCATGTGGTCATATAGTTGTTTATATATTGGTTTCGTAAGAGTATTGTGTACATTGGATACTTGCTTTTCCATTCTTGTGATACTTTACTAAGAAAAATATGTTTCAACTCCAGCCAGGTAAACACAAAAGATATAAAGTCTCCATTTTTATTTATATAGATAGATAGATATAGATATGTAAAGCGTATACCACAGTTTGTCAACCTGTTCATGAGTTGATGGGCACTTGGGTTGCTTCCATGTCTTGGCGAGTGTGGGTTGAATTCTTGCAAACATCATTGCATCAAGTGACATCATTTCCTTTTATGCCCTTCTTTTCAGTGTGGAGGAGAACCCTTTCCAAAAGCTCCTAAAAGGCATGTCCTTAAGGTACCCTGGCCAGAAATGATATACATGATCTTGCCCTAGCTGTGAGAGAAGCTAGCTTACAGAAAACTACAACCTTAGGAGCCTGTAGCAGTTCTAGGTGGACAAGTCAGATAATCCCTGCCTTCAGGAAACTACTTTCTAATCATGTGCCTAGTGAGGTCTGACAAAAGAGAAAGAACCAGAAGAGGAAGGCCACACAGAGTCTGGTTTCAAGACGATTGCAGTTAAGGGGCCAAGAGGTCATAGGCTTTAACTCCAGAAATTCAAGGGAGGTTGGAAGCAGAGAAACGTCCTGTAATGTAGTTACCTGCAAGCAAGAGAAGAGTGTGATGCTTGTTTGTGGGCAAGTAGAGAAGAGATGATAGCTATCGGTAAGAACAAAAAAAATCACAGAACGAATATTGCCCATCTCTGGTTATCTGCTTTTATTTTTCCTTTTAAGTGTTTAACTTATTATTTCATCTATTTTGAATAAAACCTTTTTATTACTACCCATCCTTGTAATCAGTGAGGTATTTTCAAATGTGTTAGCTCTTTGCTTCCTGTATAACACCCACATTAAGGAGCATGGATACTAGTATCATACATATACCTGTAAGATTTACAGAGCGGGAACAGAATCCTAAAGAAGGTGACTCAGCGTCCAAGTTTATGTTAATTACAAGCAGCAGAGCCAAAACTGGACTTTAGGGGCTATAGACACTATCAGATATTTTTTGATGGCATCCTAATTCCAGAAAATATATGCACAAGTGGTTAGTCTGTCTGGGTATTTCTCTATTACATACTTTAAGCTGCTGTTTTCTATCAGTTTACGCACTTGACTTTTGTTTCTCCACTAAGTACCTAAATTAACAGAAAAATGAATGCCCATCCAATTGAACTGAACCAGTAATTTGAAATTTTTATTAAATGAGAGGAAATAAAATGCAAAACTATAGCCAAAGGTTAAAGGAATTATAAGTAGACAGCCTTGAATACTTTTGTATGAACATTAAAAAATCAATTCCAGGCATCATTTCAAATTCTTACCTCATGTTCCCACTGGCCCCAATTTTCTGAACCATTCCTTTAGTTAAAGGAAACTGTGGTTTAATCATAAAATTTTTTGAAGCTTCCTTAAGTCATTTTATAATAAAATGGATTATAAATTAATTAATTTAATCGATGAATTAGTTAACACTGTAGTCAGTTTTGTATAACACATAAGAAAATATTATCTGCCCTTCCTGTATTATGTGGATCTACATTTTTAAACTCTATCTTTTTATTTGTAAATGATGTCTCTAGGACAAAATGGTATCATTTCGTTAAGTGTGTGTTGTTTTTAAAAAGAAACTATAGACAGATTTATAGCCATAACCCTTTCTATTTGCGTTTGTTACCAAGTCAGATACACATATGCTACATAAAATAAACTTGATAATTATAATTGCTTAGAAGTCAAGCCTACTCAAATGGCTAAGAACTCTGAATTACAGAGTAGCTTAGGGAACATTTATGGAAAGTTAGTTTTAAAATAATTACACTTTCTGTACCTAATCTTGTAATGCAACCAAGTTGATAACTTATCATTAGACATACCATAATCTCTGAAAGAATTAATACTGCGATGCTTGGGCCACTCTGAAGGGCATGCAGTCCAACTGTTTATTCTTCAGTGGGAATAGATTGGTGCTTGGAGCAAAAAATTTATTACATGTCTAAGCATAGCAAATTTTAAATTAAACTAACTGGAAAAAAATGTAAGTACTTTTCCTAATTTGCTCATGGAAGTTTCTTTTAAAGAAGAGTTCAAGATGCACAGTTTGAGGCTATGTTATTTCTTGCTTTGTTGTTCATTTTTTAAAACTAACCAATTCTCTCTCTTCTCACTTTCACTCTTTAGGTATATTATATTTTTAGAAATTGATATAAAAGCACATGTCTGTAGGGTAATGATGTTTGAAAAAACAGTAGAAATGATCAGTCTTTTATTTGATTTGCTCAATGAAGTAAGAGAATAGACTTGCTCAGCTTTGACCCAAAAGTCATGCCCTTTTCTCTTTTCTTTCTGTTTTCATTTCCAGGACATTGCATTTGGTCACATAGCTTTAAATACCATCTATACATTTCTCCCAAATTTCTGTCCAACTCGGACCTCTGGTCTGAAATCCAGATCCTTATTCCCAACTACCTACTAGATATCTCCTTCCTGTGGATGCCTCCCAGACCCCTCAATGTTATCCTATTAAAGCCACACTCCTAAACTTGACCCCAGCCTTCCTTTTCCTCTTGTAGTTTCTCCAAGCCAATAAATGGCAACCCCATCTTTTGAGCTGCCTGGGTCCCAAACATTGAAGTCATCTTTTCCTCTCTCCCTCCCTCTCCCTTGCTTTCTCTCTTTGTTCAGTAAATTAGCAAATGTTATCATCTCTGTCTTTACTATCTCCAAGATACATATACTTCTTGTCATCTCATCATCCTGGTTCAGCACCCATCAGCTCTCATCTAGATAGATCAGCAGCCCCTATCTGCTCTTTCTGCTGTACACTTGGTTTCTCTGAAAGCTACTCTTATCTCAGCAGCAAGAATGGTGACAATTCATGTTAGCCATCTGCTCATAATCTCCAGTGGCTCTTCACCCACTTCAAATAAGAGCAGAAGTCTTATGATGATCTGTAAGACTCCAATTATCCATAAAACACCAGTGACATCTATCCCAGGATCCATGACCCCTACTTATCACTCTCTCCCCCCTCCCTGGCTTCCTTGCTGTTCCTGACTCACTATCTTTATCATTGACTTGTTTTTTTTCCCCTCCATCTGCCTGGAATGATTTTCTCCAGTTCCTTCACCAGTGTCAATTCTCTGCTGAAATGTCACCCTCTCTGGGACCTGATCATGCTATTTAAAATTGCAGTGCTCCTCCCTGCACTGCATCTCTCATCACCCTTCTGTACTTCACTTCTTTCTCTGTTTTTCTTGTATATTTGTTTAATGTCTATCTTCCCACATTCATTTCCAGCTCCATGAGGATGGTAGTTCTTCTCTCTCCTAAGTCTCAAGGAAATTCTCATGTTTTTTCATTGCCTTGAATGGACTCACATGTCTCTTGTTCCGGCAGCTATGGTGGGCAGGAATGGATTGATAATAGACTTCGAGTGCACACTTCAACCTTGAGCTAAGGGTTGGGGAGCAGTTGGTTTTCCAAAGGGAAGCTGGAGTACAACTGTTATAAGAAGAAGGAAATCTGTTGTAATGGCCAACAGATGCCCACTATAAAGAGATAGATTGGGCTCAAACTTGGGTCACTGCAGTTGGATGGGAAGAGGGAGGAAAGAAGTAACAGAGATGAAACCAAATAGGCCTTTGCTTCTGAATGGGAAGGAGGAGGATACGGAGAGGCTTGAATATAATAAGATTTTGAGCTTGTGTGACTAGAGTTTTGCAATGTCATTAAAGAAGATTCAGGATAAAAGAGAAGGAGCAGATTTTCAGAGAGTACATTTTCTTGCTTCTCATCCCTGGTTTTATTAATAAAATTGTTTCCAGCTTCTCAGAGCTCAATAACCACAGAGTTCTACAAGAGGCAAGAGGCAAATTCTTCCACAAGCCTCTTATTCTCAGAAGACTTGTCCCTGCAGTTTTAAAAAGTCTTCTCTCTGAGCCCAAGTGTGAGAGTATGAGACTAAAAATTTATTTTCTCTCAACAGTTTGAGTTTCCTTTGGTTGAGCCATCAGCTTCTATGGAATAGGAAACCGTCAGTCAGATCCTGATCCTGTAGTCTCTCATAGAACATTTCTTCATGGATGACTTAGGGTTGCAAAGCCATCTCAGAAATTATACTGTGGATTAGGCTTAGAGAAACATGTGCTCATCTACAGAACTCTAGTGGATGTCTATGCATTTATGAAGTGGGAATCATTTAATTGCTGGTGGCCCAAGGTACAGCTGTGAAATGGGAATAACAATAGTACTAACCACAAAGAGTTGTGTGGCAATTAAATAACTCATTCTATGTTGAGACTTTAGAATAGCACTTGGTCAATAGTAAACCCTCAAAAAAAAATGAATAAACTAAGACCTAGAAGGGGCTTTGGCTCTGTTCTTTGTCAAAGGTCCCACAGCTAGTAAGTGGTGGAGCTGGGATTCAAACAGAAGCAGTCTGGATCTTAAGAAACCAATCAAATGTTCCAGAACTGCCCAAGACAGTCATCATTTATGCTCATTGTCTTGGCATAATTATAAATATAAACTCTAAACTGTGCCCCCACTTGGTTGGTAAATTATGGACACCGTTCCTCTTAACCACAATGTTTTGCATATTCAAAGCCAAGAAAATCTACCTGGGCAACAAAGGCATCCAAGCAGTTAGGCTGTGGCTCCAGCATATGAAGGGTGACATTTTGGATTGAATATGACTATTTGGTAATCATCCAGTTTGTCCTAAGAATTAAAGCAGCTGTGTGATTTGGCGTAGGTTTGGTTTTAACCACACTGCTCTCTTACTACTTTTAAGGCTGTTTCACGCTATGATAAAGTTGCCAATTACCATATTTTTGCCTGTTTCTGGAATGGTTTGATTTATGCCTCAACATGTGGCTCCTGCAGGTTCCCCCGGATCTCCAGAACGAAGTGCTCATCAGCCTCTTGGAGACCGACCCTGACGTTGTGGACTATTTACTCAGAAGAAAGGCTTCCCAATCATCGTGAGTATGCCATCTTTCCATCTTCTAAAACCACATTAGGGATTTCTATTTCCATTTCTGAAGAATTAGAAAAGTTTACGTAACTCCGTGCAGGATGACCTGAAGTGGAATTTTGGCAACTGTCTGGCAACTCTGATCAGTCCACCTAATCAGAAAATGCTTCAGTCTTACCAGTCCACTCACTGAATTAGAAACAAGATTTTTCTGTTTCATTTTCAGCTTTCTGTAGCCTCTGGGGCTTTTTCTTTTACTGTGTTTGCTGGGGGAGGGAGAGAAGCAATAAATCACTGGCAAGAAGCTCAGAAGCTAGAACGCATGGCAGTGACTCTGCTCCTAGCCTCCTCTCAACTGTACTTCAGGGCCCCAAGGCTGCACCTGGGTGCTCGCAGCTTTACCAGCAGGGTGGCCATTAACAAACCACAAGACAGACCTTGGCCAAGGCCTACGTGCCCATTTGAAATTACAGGTGATCCCCCTCTTGGCTCTCCCATTCTTTGTAGCTAGTATTCTGCTGATAAAAATGCACACAGGTCTCCACATGAAAAGAGGAAAATGCACATCACGCTCCAGGCTACTGCTTGCTGCCATTTTTTCCCCCAAAGGAAGAGCCCCGAATCTTTGCATTCATCAGATTTTATGGTTAATCTCAACCTTTGCTACAGAGGCACAGTGTACAGAGGAACCGAGCATTTGGCAAAGCCAGTGAAGGAACCACCACCATGACACCAAACCTTAGATTTGTGACAAGAAAAATTGTTGCTATTGTCTTATAAAATTATCATTTGTGTTATACTGTTAATCTACTGAATTTCAACAATTCTTAGATATCTTCTCCCCCTCATTTTGTCATCTCTGAAATTGAGACCTGTAATCTTATCATCAGTGGCATGTCCTAATGTAATTTGCACCACTTTTTCTTAGTCATATATAAAATAATGGTATGTCTTATTTGATGGTATCACAGAAATAACAACACATAAAGTTATTTCTATATACTGAGAATGATTTGATAAATTAGTTTTCATTTATGATTATTGCAAATATTTAAAATTTTACATTACTTAGAGAAATGGGCTGCAAACGAACCCCAGGTTGTTTGCCTTCTTTCCCAGGTCATCCCATTAATGACACTGCTAAATTCACCTTCACTCCTTTCCCAGCTAAGCAGGAAAGACCTTTTCATTGGATCACCCTTTTAAATGCACTCTTAAAAATCTGTGTCTGTGACAATCATTATCAGGCCAAATTCCGGTTTAAGACATATATTGCCTAGATTAAAGCCTCAAGAGCCAAGAATGAATAAAAACACATTCAGATTGTGTAAATGGTTTAGCATTTCATGGTCATGCTTTCTGTATCAGAGAATTAGCCTTATACTGAATTCCTATTATTCTAACCTTCATCAAGGTTTAAGATCTAAGTTAAGTTTTTATACTAACAAATGACTTTTCTTCTCATCAGATCATGCACCAGCAGAATTTTAATGAACTCACTTATTTTTTTCCCTTGGGCAAAAAAAACAGACATGGTGGCACTTCTATTTGTGAATCCCTCATTAAGCTGTATGTATAACATACCACTGGTACTCTGTAACAAAGCTAGAAAACACACAGCTAAAAATCCACTGCGTTTTAATTGGCCAAATTTCTGCTTTTGTGTGGCATTATTAGACAGATAAATACTGCACTTTAAAGAAAAGTTGATATAAGTTATTTTCATGTGGTTTCCAAGTATATTCTCTGCATATATGTAGTAAATGTGAAGGTAAGAAGTGAAGCTTTCTATTTTTAGGACAAAGGAGAAGCGTGCACAGTAAGCCCCTTCTGAGTTGTACAATTGACTGGTCTCTTCTGTTCCCTATCCCTGTAAGTGTTAAGAAGTAGAATTTTAAGGTCTAGCTGAGCTGACCCTAGACCAAGATCTTAGGTGAATGTCACGGTTTCCAGGGAAGTTAGGGGAGCTCATGGGAGGTCTGTGATATCAGGGACTGGCATTGTGGAAGAACTGAAACATTTGGGGAAGACTGACTGATTTAGTAAGGAGAGGAGGAAGGTGTTTGTTTTTTCCTTTGTTTTTCTCTCGGTACAGACCAGGAAACAACCCAGAAGGCTGATAATAATGCCTTGAAGTAAAAATGCATTCATTAATACATATTTATTTTTAGTGACCTTTTAAGGCTTGAGAGTCCTACCCCTCGACCTGTACGTGGTCTCTTTATGCCATAAGCATGCGCTTCCCAAATTTTACATGCGTGTAAATCACCAGATCTTGTTAAAATGCTCTTTCTCAATCAGTAGAGCTGATGGGTACAGATCTGAGAACCTGAATTTCTAACAAGCTCCCGAGTGATGACAATACTATTAGTCCATGATCCATGTGTAGAAAAAGCTTAAAATCTCAAAGTTTGTGCTTTCCCTGAAGAGCTTTCAGACTTTTGGACAAGGGCTCTAAGGGGGGAAATAATAGGAGGCCTGTTGTTAAGTGTGTCACAGAGTCCAAAAGGATAGGTGCTGGAACAGCGGTTCTCAGACTCACCCGCTCCTTGGACTCGACTGGGGAGCTTGAAGAACAACTACGCCTGGACCACCCTTTAAGAGATTCTGGTTCCCTCATTTCTAGGTTGCCATCTGAACATTGGGCTTAGAATTCTCATGTGATTCTAATGTGCAACAAAGGCTAAGCATCTCCAGCTTAGATCCACCACATTTGATATCCCTTATTATCACATGGGAGATTGAGCTGGGTGATTTTGACATTGAAAAAGGGTGTCTTTCTGTTGACAAAGGAATGCTCTAGACCATAATAAATGCATCTGGAGTTAGGAGAAAGGAAAGAGATGTCACTTGCATTCTCAGATATGGCTTCTGAGAAGAGGAAAGATTTGCAATGAACTTTGAAGACTGAGGAGGGTTTTAAAAGGCCTGGATGTTTGGGGAGCTTGGACCAGGGCCTGGACATAACAGTAAATATGTTGACTGGCTGGAGGCAATAAAGAGGCTGGCCAGCGATGAGGACAGAAGCCCTTGAATGGCTGGCTGAGGGGTGCTTTATAGTGACAACAGATTACTGCGATGGTAGATTACAGTGATGATAAATTATAGTACCCCAAACTGCCAGTTGGCACTGGCTATATTCGCATGTCAACTACCCATCTATAACACATGCTTGTGTAGTTTAACATACTGGTTAATGCTTCAAATCCAGAGCCAGATCACTTGAATTTGAATCCTAATTCCAGGGCTCTTAGCTGTGTGGTCTTGGATAAATTAATCACTCTGTCTCAATTTCCTCGTCTGTAAATTAGAGACAGTAGCACCAACTTTAATATAGAGTTGTTGTGCTGTTAGGACAGTACATAGTTTATCATAAATGCTTAATCAAGGCTAACAATTACTAACAAATTTCCTCAAATTTCACCAGTTGGTTCATTTGCAACTACTTACCAAAGACTTGGGGATCACTACCTTCTATGCTGGTTTCCATGAGCTATAGGAACCTGCAAGGCACTATGGCATAAGGGAAAACTTGAAGTTATAGCATGGTGTCTAAAATCAAAGCTCATTATTTGCTTCTAACCCTTTAATTTTTTTTTTCTGAAGCTTCTGTTGTTTGCCACCAGTTCGCATACCTAAATAAAGCTTGACATTCCTGTGAGGCCAAGTGGAAAGGACAAGATTTTATTTGCAAGGGAAAAGAAACAACTTTTCAGAAGTGTAAAACCAAGAACAAGAAAATATTTATTATAATTTCTGTTTTGAAAGAGCAAACATTTAGTGCTATTTGGGAACTTAACATTTTGTTTTCATCTGGATTTTTCCTGCTTCATGCAACATCAGTATTGGAGGAGTGAAAAGAGAATTTATTATCTTTTCTTGTACTTGTCTGTTTAAATGTTTGGCTTCTACCAAACAGGATACCAAAGGAAGATTGGAAGAGATTTTTTTACTAAGAATGCAAGACTTCCAGGTTTTAAGAATTTTTTGTCTGGTATCATTGTTAGAATTATACGCCCTTTTCTCCATAGGTACTTAAAATGGATTCCCCATCCCTTTGATTTAGGGCTGTGAGGAAATAGGGGATGAAAATGGAAGGTTAACCAAAGAGGATAGAGTATGTGGAATGTGGGAATTTATAACAGAACAAAGGAATCGTGGCAGAATTGGGACTAAGGAGAGGCAAGCCAAGACACAAAATCTAAGGGAGTGCCCCATAAGTCATTACAATTTACTGTATCATAATGGAATATTTTTAAAGCCCAAGTTAAAGCCAAAAATCTTTGATGACAAAATATCAAAAATTTTGGAAGACTAGTGCTATGTGTGACCATAATAGGACCTGAGGCGAAAGTAGAATGTGTGCCCCTGACTTAAATAGAAGCAACTCATAAATCAGATTTCCAAAATGGACTTCATTTCTCTGGGTTGCAACCAAGAGAATTACTAATTTTGACAATTTCTGTTGACCAAGTGGTAATCTTAAATAATTTTAAGTTAACCTGAAAGAAATTCTGCTTTGGCATAAATAAAACATTTAAATTCAATATGATGGTTTAAGTCCTGACATATCTGCTTTTCAATTTTTTTTATATTTTTCAACTGCTTTGATCTTCTGGGGAAAAAGTAACCATACATAGAACCATGTGTATATAGGTGTACAGTTTGCTTTTAGCCTGAGGCACCTCAGGCCCCTAGGGTTCTTCTCGAGGATGCTTTGAGGAACTGGGCTTGATAAATGTGAAAATCCTATATAAATCCGGAGTTCAAGAGAGCACAGCAGAGCTCAGATCATCTGAGACACAGTAACTAGTTTCACCAGCATTTCTTGTAATTTTTAAATATAGCTTGAGAAAGTATGTAAGGATGATTTGCTTTTATTCCATCAAAGCTCGTAGGCTCCCCAGGAATAGCATATTAATTAAAGAAGGCTAAGTATCCTGTCTACTATTTTCTGGAAACAAGATCAAAATACAACAAATTTCACTGCATTTGGGGAGAAGGCAGATATGGATGAAGTAAACTCACAGGTCTATGTTTTTAAATTTCATAGTGGTTAATTCTGTTAGTGGCCTTCACAAAGTTTTTATCAAACTTGTCCAAAAAATAGCAAAACTGGTGACTAGTGAATCGGGACTGCGGTTAAGGAGCTGTATTCATCTCAAAGGATAAAATTCCAGAACTGGAAAATAATTGTTTTGTTTAATTGGACGGTCGTCCTATTGAATGATAGGGTCTCCCTCCCTTCTTTATTCAGCGGGAACATTAGGCTTTCTTGTCATTTAAAGGTATCACATTTAACTTCTTAAATAAATATCAGGTAGACAATTTATTTTTATCTTTTAAAGATCATCATTACAAATGTCTTCTTCCGCAAATCCATGCAGTGTTATGAGATGGATTATAATTTCTGTTTTCCTTTTGCTGGGATTTGTCCAATCAGAACAAAGGCTTGGAAATTTTTTAGAGATAAGAAATCTGTCTTTATCAGTATAGTATAAAGCAAAGAATCCTAGTGCCTGGCAGGAGCTGATGGCCTTGACTTTCATTTCATTCCAGTACCCTGGAAATTATGGAACATTAATCCATCCAGGCCCCGCACATGCACACTCCACTTAAGAAAGCCCTTTTAGCCAGAGAGTTTTAGAAAGAAACCTTATATGGAATAGGGAATTCCATAAAAACAAATTCCCAAAAGTATGAATGTGCCTTGTATGGAAAGGCAATCCGAGACAAAGGGGGAGTCTGTCATGTCCCCCCTTCCTCCCTCTAACACCTTTCTTGTGATTCACAGCTTCTCTATGAATTTACATTAAGTTGAAGATGTTTTATCATGCCTACTATAAATAAAATGAATAAAGACAGCTCTGCCTTATCTTCACAGCGTCTTATCTTCAGATGCTCAAGGACTAGCAATGTGGGGAGAAATTTCACAAAGTGCAATATCCAGAGTGCTGGGTTCCTCACCCGGTAGGGAGTTTGGATCCATGTCAGCTCCTCTTTGAAGTGAGGTGCCTTTTCCCTAGGAATCTTCATAAGGGAGGTTTTGCTGAACTGAACATGATTAATGTGAAAATCTTCTATGATTCCAGAGCTGCTGCGGCAGTGGATTCCTTTCCCAGTACAATTAATATCATCCAAGATGGTTACATGCTTTGAGTTCCAACAGACTGAAGTTTATCAGTTGAAATGATTAAGCCAAAAATGAAGCCAATGCACATTTGCAATCTCCACAGGGCTTCTCGCTGGGGTAGCTCAGTGAGGGGCTGGGCTGGCCACATCCGGTGATTGAACCGGAGTTTTCCATTTATCCCCAGAACAAGTTCTCTGCTTCCGGCTGCAGTGCAGGCCTGCCCACAGTACCCTGCCAGCACCTTTACGCCCTGACCTGGAGGGAGCAGCTAAGGGTGAGAACATGACTCGCTCTCCATGCCCATCTCATGCTTGTCTGGTTAGCTGAGACTGGCCACGCATGCTGTGGATGGTCCTAGGGTCTGGGGGTCTAGCGGGGAAACCCTCCATGCATGGAGGCAAACCCATCCACCCAACACTCCCAACTTCAGTCCTTGTCACCCTGGGACCAGAAAGAGAAGCCACTAGGCAATTCTGGATCCAAACGCATGTCAAGTGGCAGCTCATCCACCCCACATTCTGAACCTCAGTCCATTAACCTCCAAGACATAGAAAGAGCGGATGCTATGTGCCTTTCAATGATTCCTCATCTGATGGATCACTGGTCAAAGCAAATACTTTGTGTAAACAGATTCATGAGTATTTTAATGCCTTTATTTGGAACTCTGAACTCAAAACTGTCTTCTTATAGTTGGATTATCCACAAGGCACATCTAAGAGAAGACATTGGTGGCTACTTGTCTCACGTTTCAGACATACCTAAAGGGGGTGTGGTCTTCTAAATTTGACATTGAGTGTCCAGAGGGAAATCACTAAAAACCTTCCTCCTGGGCTCATTTCTCTACCGTGCCCAGGAATTAGAAAGTGCTGCTAATGGAGCCAGGCTGTAGGCAGCTGCTGCTCACTCTAGGCTCCCAGAGCAGACTCACAATAGCAGGTTTAGCCACCGTCAGGGGACCCTGATCCTGGCTGAAGACCATTTCTCTAACAGTCGTAGCCAACAAGGTAGCTTTTCTCTCTTTCCACATTTTTATCTCTAGGTCTCAGGTTCAGAGAAATTTCCTTTCCTATCTTCTTTTATGTCAACATTTCCACTACTCTGTACCTGGATTTAGTCCTACCCCATTCTCACACAGAATTTCTGGATTATAAAACCTTGTTTTCAGCTCAGCACCTGTGGCTCAAGTGACTAAGGCACCAGCCACATACACCTAAGGTGGCGGGTTCAAATCTAGCCCGGACCCGCCAAAA
>NW_003852460.1:8419583-8420183 GCF_000181295.1 Otolemur garnettii | reverse complement strand
TCAGGTGTTTTGCCTGATTTATTTATGTATTTGACAAGCTGACTTTATTACTAATAGTAATTTCCAGGAAATTAGAAATGTTTCTGAAACTTTGGAATAGAATAGAAAGATCTAGAAGTGGAAAATGAGTAGACACAAAAGCATAGGTATGTAAGGAAAGTATCTACAATGACTGGGCATCCAGCCCCCTGGAGGACAAAAGTGCTCTGAAAAGCTCTTATAGCTTTGCTTCCAGGCCTCTGGAAATTTCTCTGGACTCAAGCCTCCATTGAGAAATCCTATTCTCTCCCTCACTTCTGTTTCTATATTTCTGGTTATATTGCCTAAGGCCGTGTGTGTGTGTGCATGTGTGTATGTGTGTATGCATATGTGCATTTAGTTTCATGCATGTATAAGTGTGTGTGTGCATGTGTCTGTGTAGGTATGTATGTGTGTGTGAATATGTGTATGCATGTGTTAGTGTGTGTTGTATACATACGTGGGTTGTATAGGTGTGTATGTATTGACCCTGAATTTGCTTCCAATAAATTCAGTGGTAAAGCAATAGAATAACACTAAAATCTTTAAAATATCTGAACTGCTTATGTTGTTGTGAGAGTC
>NW_003852460.1:8368762-8419206 GCF_000181295.1 Otolemur garnettii | reverse complement strand
CAGGCCAAGGGATTATTTCCCATGAGTGTATTTCTCTAGCTGCTTGCCGTGGGCACTCATACTGTACCTCCTGCCATGGCTGGGATATACTGGGGTCTGCAAAAGGAAGACATCATCTCTCAGGGGATGACCTCCTCTATCTCTGTACTTGGCTGTGACCCCAGCCCGTCCTATGAGGTTCAGGGCCTGTGTTTACTGTGAGACACCTCAGCCATCTCTACCTCCAGGGATTAGCTTCAGCTACCTTCCCCACTCCCATTTCTCCCCTGATTAGGGCCCCGACTGTGGTCATTTTGTGACTTGACTTAGGAGATTGAATCAGAAGAGCAGAGAAAGTGAAGTTGGCCATTCTTGCCCCTCTCTTACCTCAACATGTTCTGATTAACAACCAAACTACATTCAGTTGTCTGGATTCTTCTCACAGCAGACAGACAGAGGAGGTCCAAGAATTGGCTGAGATGGCCACAACTTCTCCCCTTCCCCTAGCTATGACTCCAGCCACCCCAAGGTTAGGACCACCACATTCACCTCCAGCCCAGTCAATGCTGAAGTTGGGGCCACCATCTTTTGTTTCCCTTCAGATTTGGCTGTTAACCCCCTGACAAATCTATGGGTTGAAAGAGGAAGAGAAGATTTGGTTATGAGTGGTTCTCAAACATCTCCATGCATCAGAATCACGGGGAGGGCTTCTTATAAACATAGTTGCGGCCCCACCCCAAGTTTCTCTTTCAATAGACAGAGCTGACTTCCCAGGAAGTGATACCGTACTCAGAAGAAGCCCGTGTTTAGTTTCATAAATCTGCTGTTACAATCTTGAAATTCATTTTTTAGCATGCGGCCCCACATGCCCATCTCTCACTGGGCTCCACAAATGGTGTGGCCATTTTTGTCTGTAGGTCCAGAATAGAGCTTGAAAGTTTACATTTCCAATCTTTTCCCAAGTGATGCAGATGCCGGGCCTGGAGAGTACACTTTCCCCAAGGAAAGGTTGTGCTTGGAGAGTACAACCACTCCATGGGATTTTGTTGAGTTCCAAAGACTAGAGGAAAGGGGCAATGGCCCTCTACCACCCACTTTCTCCCCTCTACTTGATCAGATCCAATCAGAGCTGAGAAAAAGAAGGAACAAATAGTGTGGCCACTTTAGTTTTTTGTTATTATCGTTGTCCTTGTTTTATTTTGTTTGTTTTCTCCAAACTAAATGTTCTCATAGGGCATCCTGCCTTTTCAGCCCCCACTCCAAACAATTCATGTAGGTATGACATCCCTGTCTGTACATCAGTCCAAAAACAAGTTTTTGAGGCAGCTTGAAAAAATATATATAAAGTGGAACAGTATCATGGTAAGTGATTTTGAGAGACTAGGGGAAAGAAAATGATGGGAAGAGTGATAAGATGAGGTGAAGATAGGACCAAAACACACAAAGACACCTCCCAAACTTGGACACACCAACTCAAGAGGAGTCTCAATTTTTCTGAGTCTTTTAGCAGTCATTGGAGACAGAAGTATATTATTTATTACGTGACTCATGGCTCCATAGGGTAAAAATAACCTACTTGTTTATGAGAAACCCAAATGTCTCTACTACTAAGACTTAGGAGAAATTTCTTCCATGGCTATCTTTCTTTATGCACATAACTCCAGGCTGCATCTGCAGCTTGTAACATTTTGTTGAGTGTATGCTCTTCTATATGTGTTGTAACAGAGCTCAGCAAGACATGAGACAGAATTTGGGGGGTCTTCATGAGGTAAAATATAACATTTTCAGAAATTTTTCCCCCACTATGAAGGGGCAAAACTCCCCATAAAATAAATGTTCATAGTCTTGATATTTTTGGTTGTTTTGGCTTATGAATCGACTTGACTATCTTTGACAAATCCCATAAAATAAGGCCTTATGTACTCACTTTTATTGATATAAGATCATGACTTGTTCTTGCTGAATAGACCTAAGACAATTTTATTAATGACTGGAAAAATTGTCAACTGAACAAGAAAAACAAATGAAATTAGCCAAGTAATACAATTTCTAGCCCTGTTCAGAACATGGAACCCTGATTTTGAGCTGAGCTGAGCTCCCTGTTAGCTACCAGTTCAACACATTTGATTTTTCTCATTTTCATAATAAACTTTCCTTACCTGGAGTCATACCCCATGACAATAGACAAGTGTCCATTTGCTTGCTTTTGTGTGCTCCCTCTGCTAGAAGGAGAGACTCTCCCCACCCCCTGTAGTTAGATATGGTGATTAAATTGTTTTCTCCCACTTTCCAACAGAAATACTAAGTTCCTTTTATTTTTCCTTCACATTTATTGGTGCCCTAAAGGTCTGGAAAATCATCCTCATGGCAGTCCTCTGACTCCTTCCTCAAAGATTATCTGATATCAGTTCAAAGAGGAGGCAAGGAAGGGATTTATTTATTCCATGTGAGTAGGAAATGTACTGGGCAAAAGTGCTAAAGCCCTGGCTGCCCCACTGGTGGGCGTGTTATCACAGATGCTGGGAAGTGTTTTGCCCCTGGACACTAACCCCCCCCCCAAACCTGAGACAAGCTTGATCCCCTGTGGGCGAGGTACCTCCATTTTGCATGCGCAAAACCATTTAGTTAGGAAAGGATTGCTCAGGCGTGTGTTTACCTACTTTAAGACCACAAAGGATTTGTTTTGAAAAATTAAACCAACAGAGAGCCAAGACTAGTAAAAATAAGTGATTGGGGGGAAAAAAAAAACCAGAAGCAGGTTCTGGAACTTTTAATCAATGTGTGATTGTTTCCCTTCAAGATGTTGTCAGGGCCACTGTTTTGAGGAAGGTAGAAAATAAAGATGTTTCCAGGTAAGAATTGCCACACTCTTCATGTTCCTGAAGTTCTCATTTTCCTGTTCCACTTACATTCTCACTGTTATTTCTGTTGCTGTGACAACTCACACATATAGAATCAGTTTGTAAAAACATGAGTGCCTTGCAGAGTCACCTTAGATGTATTTACCTACAATGGACCCTAGTGCTGGTCATCTGTATATCTTTTTCAGCCACCATTTTATACATGAAATATTTATCCCCACCAGTAGCATCATAATCTTCATGGCAAGGATGAATTTACTACACTAAGTAATTTGGTGGGGGGGGGGAGTGACCATAAAGCCATGAAGACCTTCAAGTTTTATCTGAATTATTTTTAATTCAGGATATTGGTGAAGGTGAAAGATATCTACAAGTTTTTCCTTACTTAATAGATGGTGAGATCGAACTTTAATTTAAAAGTGGACCCAGAAGTTAGTCTCTGAGGCACTTCGGCAACCAACGCATATTAGCGATAACAGGGACCCATCTGGGCTTAGCGCGCTCCCCTCCTTCCCGGCTCACGTTTCTTGTTTCATCTGTTGGGTTTTTCTGCCCTCTGCTGGTCATTACGTGGAAATGCGTTCACATCGTGGTTGTAGATGTCTTGGAACATTGTTCAAAAGGTCTTTTTGTTTCAGCGCTTGTGTCCATGCATTCTCCTCCTGTCATAAGTTATTTAACGGTCATATCGTTTGAATCTGGCCACTGATTGTCAGCTCACTTACACACCTGTAATTGTCTTCTTGTGCCAGAAGCCCTGACATGCTGCCGTCGGAAGTTTCTTTTTCCGTGGGAGGGAGGCACTCATCCACCGATTCCAACAAGGCCTCCAGCGGAGACATCTCCCCTTATGACAACAACTCCCCCGTGCTTTCCGAGCGCTCCCTGCTGGCTATGCAAGAGGACGTGGCGCCGGGGGGCTCAGAGAAACTTTACAAAGTGCCAGGGCAGTATATGCTAGTGGGCCACTTGCCGTCATCAAAGTCAAGGGAAAGTTCTCCTGGACCAAGGCGCGGGAAAGGTAACTAGAACCTGGCTGGCTGACTCTGGGCAAATAAATGACTGTACTGTTGTTGCATGTGGCATTGTGTGGGGACATTTCAGACATTCTCTTCAAGTCTCCCTTGGTTGATGTTCTTATAATTTATATAATTTCAATGACCATCTGTCCAGGAAATGGTGAGTCCAGTGGTAAGGAAAGGGTTCCTGCAGCCCTATCCTCAGACATCTGGTAGCAAGCACCTTCCCAGAGGAGCCACTTGTACTCCCAGCTGACTCCTTTTCCCTCCAGCAGCCAAGGAAATTTCTATGTCCTGGCTGGGGGATTTGAGTTGCATATCTACTAGTCTAAGATGTCATCTGGTTACTGCTGTCACTTTTCCAAAGAAAAGCTGAGGCTACTCTGTAGCAAGACAGTATGCTAGACCCAAGTAGTGTTAGCATCCGATGACAAGAGTGCTCAGCTTAGAGTCTGCTGCCACTTTCAGCCAGGATCTTGAGCAAATGATTGAGCTTTTCAGACTCTCATTTTCTCCTTCTATGAAAACACAGAAGATAACAGTCTTAAATTCAATGGGTTTAATTAGCTAATCCATGTAAAAGCCCTTAATGTAGCATTTATCTTGTGAGAAGCACTCAATAAGATTTGCCGTGTCATTGTGTGTACATTTCTTACCTGCTCCCTGTAACTAGCTTCCTCATCTGTAACATGAAATCCTGGGAATCTCCTAGGGATGGGATGAGATAATGCATGTGAACTGCTAAACACATGGAGGCACACAGTAGACATTTGTTTCTGTGAATCACAATTATCATCCCATCACAGTACTGTAGTGAGGATTAAATGACATGATGAATAAAGCCTAATGTCATACAGTGCCTCCCCCATAAATACTTACAGATAGCTAAGGGATTTATGAATGAATATGCTCATGAAGAAATGCACTGATGCCAGGAGCAGAGTACTCCTGAGGGTGGTGCAGGAGCTGTCACTGTTGCTCCTCTGTCTGTACAGTAATGTGGTTAGTGCCTTTAAGGCTGTTACCACCTATCACCCTTGTATTGGTTTCCTACAAACCTGGACTTAAGACAGCACACAAATTTGTTATCTTGCTGTTCAGGAGATCACAAGTCTAAAATGGATACATAGGGCCGCCTTCCCTTTCAAAAGTCCAAGGGCATGATCCATTTCCTTGCGTTTTCTGGCTTCTAGAGGCTGCTGCATTCCTTGGCTTGTGGCCCCTTCCTCCATCTACAAAGCCAGCAATATAGCAGCATCTTTTTTCCTGTCTCTGTCATACAAGGACCTTGTGATGATATCGGGCCACTCAGATAATTGAGGAAAATATCCCCATCACAAGAACCATAACTTAAGCATATCTGCAAGGTCTCCTTTGAATATAATAGCTTTATGGAGCCTAGGATTATGACACAGATTATTGGGGAGTTTATTCTGTCTACCACAATCATGATAGAGAAAGAGATTTTTTGTAAATCCCAAATAGAATAAACCTCCTGAAAGGCAGGCCTAATTGTATTGCATTTGTATCTAAGACTATCTCCAATTCAGTTCTTTGCAAAGAAGAGATGTTATAAAATATTTGTTTATTGATTTCTGTTCTTAAATTTTTGTTTTGTGTTATATAACTTTTTATACAATTTTCTAGATATGTCAGAGGAGCCTTTCAATATCTGGGGAACTTGGCATTCAACATTAAAAAGTGGATCCAAAGACCCAGGAATGACAGGTAAAGTATTATCTTGAAACTTAATTAAATTTACTTTTAAAATTAATTTTCTTTACTTGTTGCTTTACTGTCCTAATATTACTTGCTTGTCAGATATAATTTGGGAAATGCTGAAAATATAAAAAGGATAAAACTCTCATTAGGCTTTCCACCCAAATATGCTATCCTTTGACTATATTTCATTCCATTTCCTTTGCAAAAGTTTTCCAATATTATGATCATTCTGTCTGTGCAACTTTATATTTTAACTTGCATTTTCCAGTTATTTTCCATTTTCCTTTTTAAGGGCAAAGGAATATTTGATAGAGTGCATATTCAGAGTTTATGACCTAATACTTGGGCAACTAAATTGTTCTCATTTTTTTTTGATTGCTGTTGTTATAATAAGTTATGCTGTTAGGAGTCTCTTTTAGTTACTTTTTTAAAAAGTTTTAAGTTAGTAATAGAGTCACAGAATTTTAAAAATCAAGTCAAAGGTTATAAATCCCAAAGAAGAAAGTGGATCAAATATTATGAACCTTTCAAAGAATTGGGAGGTGGTCACCTTGGATGCTATGGGCTATGGGCTAACCTGACTGATGTTCTGCAAGCTGCAGATAGCAGGGTATCTCTTGCTGCTGTCTGCAAACCTCATCAGCATGGCAAACTAGTGGGTTTTCATTTTCATTAGCTTAAAAAAGAAAATTGCATTTATCATTTAATTTGCAATTCCTTCTCACCAATATTTTTCAGTTTTTCTGCTAAGTAGCCAAGTGCCCCCCCCCATTGAATTGCCATTTGTGTCATTTGCTGTTTATGTATGCTAGTGTTTTTTAAACTGAGTCTTGCAAACTCTTTATAAAGATGTTAACACTCTATCCATGTTATCTGCCACTGATATTATCCCTTGCATAGTTTTCTCTTTTTCCTGCTTTGGAGATCTGGAAGATTTTATTTTACTTTTTGACGTAATTAATGTTCTTGCTTTCTCCTTTGTGTGAATTCTTTCACAAAAATTAATATTTAGTTAAGCATGGTCAATCATCTGTGTGCTTTTCTTTTACATGTTATTTCACGGTTTTAACATTGAATTATTTAATCCATCTAGAATATGTGTTGGTATATGAGATTATGTGTAAGTTATTGGTTTAATTCAAATATATATATGTACATACATATATGCACGCACACATATATACACAATCCTCTTTCCATTTTCCCATTGTTTTATAATATCTCCCATATTATCTATTAAAGTACTATTTATTTTTAAATTGAATGGCCTCTGCCCAGCTGACTTTAGTCTGATTCACTATCTATCTATATCTTGTAGCCTGTGAAGAGCTTTACAGCCTTGTCCTCCGAGGAGAAACTCTTCCAAGATGCTTGCTCCATTTTCTTTCTCCTATTTCAGCTATCACCTGTTTCTCCTGTCATCTGTGTCTGTGTAAACGCTACATCCCTCCCTTCCCTGCCCCCAACATGGCCTTATTCTTTCCCTGTATACTTTTTAAGAAGTGGAAGGTAGTTAGGCAGGGCAGATCCATAGGGAAATGGCAGTCTGGGGACAGATGCCTCAAGGACTACTCATTTGCCTTGCAAAATGTACCATTTTTTCTCTCCTTTCAGTTTTGTAAAGAAAGTTGTATCTGTCAGGAACAGTTAACTGCTATAACCAACTCCAAATTCTCAGTGGTTCAAACTATTACAGGTATATTTCATCCTCACATGCCAGGCCAGTGTGGATTATGTGAGGTGGAGAGGGTGGAGGTAGGGGAGCGAGTGCTCTGTTCCACATAGTCATGCAAGGGTGGGTCCAGGTTCCACTTCGACAGTGGCTCCACCGTCTTCAGAGGCCTTGGAGTCTTCCATGGTTTTTCCTCGCTGGGCTGGCAGTTAAGGGGAGAGAGCCCAGAACAGTAGGAAAACATTTGGTTGGATCTTTTATTAGACCAGGCGTAGAAATGGCTCATACTACTTCTGACCACACGTATTGGCTGCACCTTGTTTCTGTGGCCCTCCTAACTTCAAGGGAGGCTGGGAAAAGCCATCCAAGAAGGAAAGGGGAATGGCTGGGTAAACAACAAGCCAGTCTTTCCCACAGTGGTGAAGGGGGAATATTCACACCGGCGTCTGTATTCCTCAGCATCTGGCGTGGAATGGGGATCCAATTTGCTTATTCCCACAGCTTCCATTGATGTGACAGAAACATGAATACCATTATATTTTGCACCTCCCCTGGGCCACAAATTGAACAAGAAGGGAACGTTTCTTTCACCTCTGAGTTCCGTAAAGTGTTCACCTCCATGTGAAGGGGACCTTTTCCCCAAATATAAATTGGTGGCAAGGCGATTTAATCTAGTTTGACAGCTCAGCTAACCTGTCAGAGTCTAGGCATATGTGTCTGGAACCGCCGCACGAATTGCAAATTACCAAAAAGCATTTATCATTTCTTTTGCTGGAAAGGTCTTTTCTTTAGGCAGCAGCCTCTATTTAGTAAGAGTGTACTGTGCTTTTTCCGTTTTAGAAGACAGCAGTGGGGAGGATTCTAATCCCCGACAGGGGTTCTCCAAACTCACTGCAGTTCTCACCTCCTCTCTGGCTTCCAGGTTCCCATGGAGACATTTTTGAAAGCAGCTCCCTACGACCGGGGCCCTGCTCCCTTTCTCAAGGGAACCTGTCCCCAAATTGGCCTCGGTGGCAGGGGAGCCCCGCAGAGCTGGACAGAGGCACTCAGGTCGCAGGGAGGACTCAGCCCGCGGCTCCTCCAGCCCCCGGTTCGCGCTCCTGTAGCACGTCCCCCCTGCGGGGCCCTGGCGGGGGCGCGGAGCCGCACTTGACCCTGAGCAGCGCCCAAGACCTCACCGAGAGCGAGCCGGACGCCCCCTGGCCGCAGGGCCGGGCCCCTCCTCCGTGCCAGAGACCCCGGGGCGGCGGCAGTGGGAAGGGCGACAAGAGGCCCCCTCCTCCCTACCCGGGCCCGGGGAAGCCCGCCGCCGCCGCCAGGTCGCCGCGGCAGCCCCGAGCAGGCGCAGGCCAGGCCGAGGACCCGGGGAGCCAGACGGCTGAGTGGGGGCCGCGGAAAAAACTGGGCAGCGCCCACTCTCCGACCTCTGGCGAGCAGGATGGGCGGAAGCTGGGGGAGGCCGGCTGGCTGGACTGGCAGAGAGAGCGCTGGCAGATCTGGGAGCTGCTGTCCGCCGACAATCCCGACGCCCTGCCCGAAACGCTGGTCTGAGCCCCCTTCGCGCCCTCCTTGCACTTGCCAGAAGCAACACCGAGATACTCGGTTCACTAGCAGACTAGAGCGCTCACACCCTCGCCACTGGGATCGGGTTCTTTTGCGTAGCCAGCCTTGGGAAACACCAAGAACACCCCCCCAAACGGATGGCCATGTCCAATCCAAAAACCACCCTCTTGGCTCTATGTAAGATCAAGCCCTTTCTTTGGTATAGCTTACTTGTATTTATGTGTCTCTGTTTTGACTATTGTATATTCTGTAACAGATCATGTATGATAATCATTTAGGGTTATTCACAGAGAGAAAACAAAAGGAACAATTTTTTTTTAAAAAAACACTTCACTATTTTAAGCAATGAGAAATACTAAGCAGTGAGATTCTATAGAATGTTCTAGAATATGCACAAGCGGGTTTCTGTGCTTTTGCCATAGCTTGTTTCCTGGGGACAGCCCTTCCTTCAATGCCTAAGGAAAACACTAACAAGACAAAACTAAACAGAACGTGAGAAGCCATAGTTTTATATAAGTAGTGAGATACGAAAAAAATATATAGTCACTGAATGCTTTTTCATATGGAATAAAAGTTGAGGGAGATATTAGATTTGATACATTATGAAATATATTTTTAGAACCTGTTTAAAAAGGATTCAGTTAATCAAAGAAGAAAAAGGCCGTGCCTAACAAAGATGATTAAGAAGTTGTCCCATTTTAGGTCAAATTCAATTTTATATAGACCACATATAATATGTATTTATAATGTATAATTTTTATGTATTTTTCAAAACTACAAACTGGAATCCAAACTATAATGTGTTAAAGAATCTATAGAAGAACATGATATTTTTCCCTTTGCCCCATAACCAGTATTAGCCAATTACATGAAATTCTTTATAAATTCAGTCATATTTGGAAAAAATCTGCAGCTTTGTACTTACATCGTGCCAAAGGCTGAGGAAATGGTCTTTTTGGTAATTTTGTGTGTGTGTTGTAAAATGTTCCTTCTGTACTTTTGAAGTTTTTCAACTGCAAAATCATTTTTGACCAGCAGGTGGCGATGTGATTCAGTATTTTATGAGGTTTTTTCACTTTAGAAGGGAAAGTCTTCTATAAAAGAAAACTTTTTTTTTTATAAAACATACTACTCTTAATTTTAATGTTGGTGATGAAGTTTCCAGTGGTGTTTCTTAAAGTTCTATCTTGTGCCATGATGAATAAAAAGTTAAGCAAAGGTTTGTTCCCTGGCTTTAAATCTCCTAAAAGAACTCATACCCTGTTCCAGACACAGACTTCACTATCCAACAGTCTTAAGTGCAATACATAATGTGGATTCTATGCATATAAATACATAGCTAAAGAGATAGTTTAAAAAAATCAGCTGGTTTGAGGACATCAACTCGGCGCCACCAAAGCATTTACAGATTTACTATAAAAATTACTTGTTACAAGTAAAGGCTGATTTCCTCAGTTGTTGATGAGGAAGTGGTTTTCTACAGGACTGAAAGTCAGGGTTCCTACTCTTTGGACAGGTGTTGTCCAACACAATCCCTGTGAGTTATATCCGCTCTAGAGGCTGCCTAATTTGCTTCATGGCTAAAACAGTAAAATCTAAAAGTAGCAGGTAACATTTCTTATTTCAGGCTATTTGAAATAGCTTCAGGTTCTGTGATTGGGTCCAGCACTTCTGCTACTGGCTGGGACCCGGGAAGGATTTACCTGTGAACCTCTAGTCCTTCCTGGCTGTCTGAACTCAGCCAAAAGTGGCAAGCAAGATCCAGAACAAACACTACTTGATTGTGGATCATAGGTGGCTTTTCTATGCCACCTACTCTCATTCTATTCCTGCTGATCCTGTGTTTTCTTGCCTTTGAATTTGACTGTGATCTGACCAGTTCCTTCCCTCATGAACTGGACTGTTTGAAATACAGGACCGCCTTCCCACCATATTCTTGCTGTAATAGTCTATTTTTTTAAACTTCCAGATTAAATGGCCCTGAGGTTGATGTCTGTGTCAAAAAAGGTAACAAAAAGTATGTCCAGCTATTAAAAGATCCCAAATAGGCAGTCCATGAAATAGGGCACAGAACATCTTTATATGATGTATATATCTTCATTCTCTCTGTTTCTACATTTAAGCCCAATAGCCATGTCTTCAGCTTAGTGAGTGAAAGCTTATTTCTTAGATGTCATTATTATATATTGAAAATGAGAAGATTTTAAAACATACATGTGAGACCCAAAGACCCAAGTGGAAATTGAAGTCCTTTCTAATACCTTATAAATGATATAATAATACCTGACAATGAAGAAAAAAAAAAACTCAAACTCTTCCAAATTGGACAAAACTCCTTTAACAAGGTCCAGCACAGTGGATCAGGCCTGTAATCCCAGCTCTTTGGGAAGCTAATGCAGGAGTATCACTTAAGGCCAGGAGTTCAAGACCAGCCTGAGAAACATAGCAAGATCCCATCTCTACCAAAAATTTAAAAAATTAGCCAGGCATGGTGGCATACACCTGTAGTCCCAGCTGCTCTGGAGGCTGAGGCAGAAGAATCTTGCTTGAGCCCAGGATGTTGAGGTTGCTGTGATGACACTACTGCACTCTACCACGGATGACAGAGCAAGACCCTGTTTCAAGAAAAAAAATTAAAACTCCTGTAACTGCCTATTCAAGTCACTCATTCTCCAAAAGCAGATATCCTACAAACAAGAAAAAAGCTCCCTTGTCTATGACTATTTGACACTGACATTGACATTGAGACAGTATGAATCATTTTTTTTTTTCTTTTTGTCTCTGGCAAAGGAGCCAGAATGGTGTTGGCAGAAATGACTAAATATGAATTTGCCTTGATATATCTAAGTAGCTATTAACATATGTTTGTTGTAGGTTTTTAAAGAAGAAAAAAATCTCTTGTACCAATGGAGTTTGTGCAAATTTAGGAAATTTCTAAATAAATCCAGCTTGCTTCTTTTCTTATGCACATTTTAATACACATCTGTTTGGCAGAGAAACAGCACTAGGATTAAATATAAAGAGATGCCAGAACAAAGTCCAGGCCTGTGGGGTATGTCATTCTGATAAGCAAACTGCAGGAGGTAGATTATGCCTAACTGAGAGAAAGGAAATGGCTGAAGAAGAGTCACACAGAGATTAAAACAGGACAACATCTCAACTGGGCAGAATTTTAAAACAGGACTAAATCAGCAGCAAATGTTCTTCAAGTGAAAAAATACAAACCAAAGGAAAATTCCTACAAAGGTTAGAATTCTTCAGCACAGTCAAGGCAACAGATGGTGGTGTGCAGACGGTGCTCCCTGGGGTGCAGACGTCTCATCCAGCCTGACCTTGCCTTCAATTCACCAAAGTGCAGGCAGCACCAGCTCCAACGGAGAGCCCTCAAGAGGTTGCAGAAAGGTCAGAAGATTCTCTAAGTTCAGCTCAGCCAACATTTTCTCATCCTAGGGTGACCAACTCATCCCAGTTTACCCAGGAAGGTACCAGGTTTAATAGTAAAAACCCAATATCCTGGGCACAGGCCATGCTATGAGCTGGCAGGGTGAGGAAAGGTGGCATGGGGATCCAGGACACTCAACCTTGGCACCTCTCAAGTAGGGTGGCCAGATAAGATATAAGACACCCAGTTCACTTTGAATGTCAGATAAATAAGTGACCATGAGTTAGTATCAGTATGTCCCAAGCAATATCTGGGACTTATTTACACTGTCCCAGATATTGTATGGGATGTACTTATATTAAAGGGGAATTTTTTTATTTATCTGACATTCAAGTTGAACTGGGCATCTAGTTGCCAAATCTGGCAACCCTAATCTCCAGCCTTGATATCCAACCCAGTCCCCAATGGCCTGCTTGACCTTCTCACTGAATGTCCCACAATGCCTCAACTCCCCTGAAGGGACAGCTGCCCTTCCATTGCTACACTGAGCCACCTTCTCACCAGCACCACACCATCTTCGAGGCCTCCTCTCCCTTCTCACCAGCTGCCTTGCCTGAGATGCCAATCTTGTCACCCCCCTGGCACACATGTTTCCTGTCTGTCTACCCCCACTATCTTGGTCTGGGCAATCAACTCCACCCTCTTGAATGGCTGCAGCAACCTCCCCTCACTGACCCCCCACTTCACCTCCATGCTGCCACCACTCACACTTCCCAAATGCACCTCTTGTCAGAGGTACACCACTATTGAGAAACCACTGATGCCCTCCTCCCCCCAGTCTACAGGACAAAGTCCACATGCCATGATGACACCGACATACTCCACCATCTAGTCTTATTTGCCTTCCACCTCTCATCTCATCTCCCCCCAACGGGTGTGGGGTTTGGAGACTCTGGCCACAACAGAATATCCCCATCCCTACATACAGGACACACTTTCATATTTCTGTTCCAAGGGCCCCAATTGCTTGTTCCTGCTTTTCCTATTTAATGGATGCTATTTTTCTTGCAAAATTAGCTCAGACTTACCCTTCCTTCTCACAAACATGATGGATCATAGCTTTGGCCACTGGCTGTGTTAAGAAGCATTGATGTACATTTATAGCAACTGTCTTATGTTTTTATCTGGAGGTTATTCTGTCTTTGAAGGTGGGAAGCAGTATCTCTCCTCTCCACTCCTGACTTTTCCTTCTTTCCTTCAGTAGGCAGAGCCCTGACACATAGTTGGCATTTGATAAATGCTGGCTGAACATATGCACGTCCATGTAGTGAAGCAACTTACCATGCAGTGGAGGAAAATACCAGTCCATTGACCTCTTAATGAATGCAGTGATAGCAGTATATTTTCCAAATTAGAAGGTTTTTGAAAGGAGGAGATGGTATGAGAAGGTAGTGGGTGAGCACAGAGCCACAGTCTCTGAACCAGCACTCCTCTGTGAAAATGCATCACCCCATCTCTGTGCTATATGGAACAGAGAAGACAGGTGGCTTGTGATGCGTTATCTTTTAATTCTTAAGATTAAAACTTGTCTAGTAAACGTGTTAAAGAAATGTGTATTTCTGTGCTCCCTGGTTAGTACTCAGTGAGTACTTAATAATTGAAAAAAATAAGAACATTTCAAGATGTGGGGTTTGCAGAGCAGCATTTAACTCTTGTCTTTGCCATTTACTAACTAGGTGACCTCAAGCAAGTTGCTTTAACCCACTAATTCTCCATTTTCTCAGAGCAATCAGGTCACAGTAGTACCAAACTCCCAAGGTTGTTCTGAGGGCTGCATGAGAAATAATAAATGGCAGTGTAAGTGATGTCCCAAATGAGGTCATTTTAGAAACAAAAACTGGGAATATCTACTCTGAAATGCAGGTACTATTAGCTAACATTTATCAATGACTTCTGCTCAAATCTAAATGTTTTGTGCACATTAACTCATTTGAGCCCTTCATTTTCCCGAAGGCCCACTTGACCTATAGTGCTATAGAATAAGTTGCCCAAAGCCACACAGCTAGAAGGCAGCAGAAGCAGGATTTGATGACAGGCCATACAACTGCGCCACCTGCTGTTTGGAGAATGTGGAGTCAGTAAACAAAGCTCTATGGTTATTTACTGGAGGCCTGGGTCTCTCTCATAAAGGAAAGGGCCCAGCTAGCCTGTCCCCTGGGGAGGGCTCCTGCCTCTAGGATGATCTATAATTTCAAGGGAGCTCTGGGGGCCTCTGGGTCTCCTTCCTATTTCCCACTGATGTAAGGGAAATAAAAGCTAAAATTAATAAATGCCCAAAGTGGGATTGAGTTTTGAAGAATTTTAGATAGCAAAATCACAGGGGAGAATGGGTGTGATTTAGTAATTGAACTCTCCTGGTTGAATTATAATTATATCCATTTACATATTTATTAATTATAATGACTTACACTTAATTGTAGCCTAGCATTGTCTTCAAATTTTCCTTTGTTTCAGACACCCAAACAGCCATGCAATGACTTCACTAGATGAATGGATTGGTTGATGGATTCATCCCATAATCTATCCAATCAATATTCACGAATACAGTGGAATCTCTGTAAGTTGACCATCCCCAAGGGACTGTAAAAAACTGTTCACCATATGGAGATGGCAAACATAAGGAACTAGGCCTATTGTACTGACATACACATGTGGTGCATGCCTAGTCTGTGAAAATTAGGTCAACTTAAGGAGGCAGTCAATGTAGGGAGGTGGTCAACTATGGAGGTTCTACCGTACTAGTATTGGCCACCAAGAGCAATGCTGGGCTCTGAGGTTAGAAAGACAGATAAAATAAGCCCAGATCTACCTTTAATGACTTCTCGGCTAATAAAATGGTTACTTATATAAATTGTATTGTGAAAAGGGCAGAAGATGCTGCCAAGTACCATGAATCCAGCAAATGTCTCAGTGGTTGGTACCTGGTAGGCAATCCATAAATTGTTGGATAAATAAATCAGTAGATCCATCCATCTATCCATCCCTTGAAGTAGAACAAACACCTTAGGAAGAACTTGGCAGAAATCAGGGATGTTATGGTCACGATTAGGGCTGGCTTCATGGCACACAACCTTCACAGTGGCAGAGGATCCTACACCTAGGACCCTGTACTTCTGAACAAGGGCCTCCACCCTTTTCATTTCACCCTGATCCCTTCTAATGATGTAACCAGCCCTGATCATAGTCTTTGCTGGATAAAGAGAAGGACCCAATTTCAGAGAAGGAAGCCATTTATAGCAGAGGTGAGTCCCCCTGAGACCCAAGGAGGCTAAAGGGCCTTTGCCTGACGCCATTGCATGAAGTTTACCTGACTTCTCTGCAGACCTCTTTACCCAGTTAAATATAGTGTCAAAATGCAAAAAAAAAAAAAAGAAAAAATAAAGAAAGTGAAATTTCACCTTGCTGTTTCCCAGGGAGTATGAATGATGCTTTATTTGCATGTTTATGACATGCAAAACCCATTCTCCTGATTTCTTTCCATACTCTTCTTTTTTCTTTCTGTTTTCTATTTCTGCCACCATATTTTTTGTCTTCTTTCAAGTCACCATTTCTCTAGCATTACCTTTTAATGGGTGGTTCTCTTACTGCTGTGGTCTGAATGTGTGTGTCCCTTCAAAATTTCTATGTTGAAACCTTACTCCCAAGGTGATGATGCCAGGAGGTGTGACCTTGGTGAGCTGATGATGTCATGAGGGTGGAGCCTCATGGAGGGATCAGTGTCCTCATAAATGAGGCCCCAAAGAGCTCCCTTGCCCCTTCTACCATGAGAGGACAAAGAAAGAAGGAGTCCTCCGTGAGCCAGATGTGGGTCCTCACCAGGTATGAAATCTGCCACACCTTCATCTTGGGCTCCTAGCCTCCAGAACTGTGAGAGTAAGTTTCTGTTGTTTATGCCACTTCATTTGTGACACTTTGTTATGGCAGGCATAATAAATTCATGTGTTGAACAAAGGTCAAGTAGCAGGGACAACCCAGAACACCTTTCCAGCTCAAGTGAGTGGCCACCATAAAAGTGGTTTCCTTTTTTTCCTTTTTTGGCATTGTTATTGATATATCATAGTTGTACATATATTGGAAGTACATGTGATATTGTGATATATGCATATACTGTGTAACAATCAAGTAAGGCTAATTGGGATATCCATCACCTCAAACATTGATCCTCTCTTTGTGTTAGGAACATTACAATTCTCATCTAGATATTCTAAAATATACAATAAATTATCATTAAGTAGAATTTCCCTAGGCCGGGCACAGTGGCTCACGGCACAGCACTCTGGGAGGCCGAGGCATGTCAATTGCTTGAGCTCATGGGTTGGAGACCCACCTAAGCAAGAGTGAGACCCTGTCTCTACTAAAAAATAGAAAAAACTGAGGCAAGATGATTGCTTAAGCCTAAGAGTTTGAGGTTGCTGTGAACTATGATGATGCCATGGCACGCTACCAGGGTGACAGCTTGAGACTGTCTCAAAAAAACAAAAATTCCCTACTGTACTATGAATACTAGAACTTATTCCTTCTATCTAACTGTATTTTTATGCCCATTAATCAACTTCTCATTATTCCCTCCTTCCTCTGCACTACCATGATATCCATTTTTTTTTTTTTTTGCAGTTTTTGGCCAGGGCTGGGTTTGAACCCACCACCTCCGGTATATGGGGCCTGCGCCCTACTCCTTAAGCCACAGGCGCTGCCCAACATCCACTGCTTTAGCTTCCACATTGGAGTTAGGGACATGTGACATCTGTCTTTCTGTTCCTGGTTTACCTGCTTGTGGTTTCCTTTTGAAACCACAATTCACACAGAAGTGTTACCACCCAACCAGGTTTGTTGCCTACTGCTCAAAAGGAAGCCAATACCCCCAAACAGCAGGGTTTACGGCTGAGAAAGAGTTTATTCCACATAGCACTAAGTAGGGAAACAAGAGAAATTTCTCAACTCTGCCTCTCTGAGAATTTGGGAGGCAGGGTTTCTAAAGACAGTTTGGTGGGCAGAGGATTGTGTTCAGGGTCTGCTAATTGGCTGGGTACAGGGTGTCATCATCAATCCCTTGGCCACCAGCCTGGGTGGGTCAGCCAATCCACTCTAACACAGGACCTGGAAGATATCTCAAAAACTACCCCTAGGTTTCAAAAGGTAATGTTTTGGATGGGTATTTATCACCATCGGCTATGTAACTACAGAGTAGCAGATGAGGGCACAGTGACTAATTACTATCATTATTTTAGCTGGGCCTGTGCCTTACTTTTAGCTAAGCCCTTACCCAGTTCTTGTCTTGCACCCATTGTTAATTATTTGTAAGGGTGTTCTCAGAAATAGCAGACAGTATAAGAGGAGTTCTCTGGGACCCACTCTGGGGGCCACTGTCTTCACCTCGTTGTCTTCCTGCCCCACTGTCATCACCTACAAAAGTCATGTGAGAAAAGGTAGTTTCAAAGAAAAGGTTTTCATTAGTAAAACAACAAAGATAGAATCAGGCAGCATTCAGCAGTGAGGGGAACAGGGGGACCTTAAAGAAGAAATGGGGAAGAAGCAAAACTGGGAAAGTGGAATTTACATTTAAGATTTGCTTTCCCATCTCCTGCTTAGAACTCTGCCCCTAGCTATGTGAATATGTGGCAATTGTAATTGCATCACAAAGATGAGGGCAGGCAGAAGTTCAAAGGACTCAAAGGATGCCAGAGGAAAGGGAAGCTCAAATTGGTGCTCCCCCTCCAACAGCATCAGCATCTCCTGGGAGCTCATTAGGAAGGAGGCTTCTCCGCCCACCCAGGGCCTGCAGGATAGGGAACTCTGGGTGAGGGCCCAGCCATCTGTGTTTTAACAAGCCCTCCAGAGGATTCTGACACACAGTACACAAAAGCTGGAGAAGCATCTTACTGGGGAAATGACAAAAGGGAGAGAGGTGGAGGGAAAAGGCAGCAAGATCCAAAATGCATTCAACACTTTGCCAGAACAATGTCCAGTCATACTTTTTAAAAAAACCCAGCTGAAACAGGAAATCATCAAATGATTACATGTTACATTTGAACTGAGAGCACACAAATGTCCATCAGTTGCCAATCATTCAGCATGGAGCCAAGGCCGCTTACTTCTCTGGGTGTGGTGGGTGAGCAGTGCCTCTCACTCCTTATGTGACCTGCAGCCACAGCACCTCCAGTTCCAAGATTCCTATAAACTACTGCAAAACAGCAGGCAAAGAATTATTCTGAACTTTTACATATGTTACCATGCCTTTTTAGTTTCATGGCAGTATTTTTCATAATTTTTTTAAACCTTTCCTAACCATTCCTTAGTATTCATAGACTTGGTTTATGCATTTACATTGCATTATCTTTTTAGTCAATTACATTAATTAAATTACTAGCTTTTGCTAAGTAATACTACTGAACTGATAGCAGGGGCCTGTTAGCTGTAGAGATCATTTTTTGAAACAGCTATATTGAATTATAATTACATAACAATTCACCCATTCAAAGTGCACTGTTCAGTGGTTTCTAGTGTAGGCAAAGCACAACCATTGATTTTAGAATGTTCTCATCATTCTCAAAAGAAACTCCCACACTCAGTAGCTGTCACTCCCCATTCCTCCCCTCAGCTCTGGCAATCACTGATCTACTTTCTGTCTCTGTAGAGTTGCCTATTCTGGGCCTTTCATAGAAATGGAATTATGTAAATGTTGCCCCTTGTGTCCAGCCCTTTTCACTTAGCATAGTGTTTTCAAGGTTCATCTGTGCTTCATTCTTTTTTATACCTGAATGATATTCCTTTGCATGGACATACCAGAATTTTCTTACCTGCTCATTCACTGGTGGATATTCAAGTTGTTTCTAAGCTCTCACATTTTATACAGGGGAGGGAAAGCACTGGCAGATGCTAATTACTTAGAATTAGCTTAAGTGTAGGTCTTTTAAGAGTGTGTCTACTGATGTACTTCATGTAAAAACTAGTTTGAAATAGGTTTCCAAACCCCATTATTTTCCCTTCACTTAAAGATTCTCAGTGGAAAACATGACACAACCCAGCCTACCTGAGGCCACATAAAGCACATAGACGTTTTGATCTGAAAGCAGTCGTTCAGATAATTTGAGGAAAAGTGAGATTTACAGACCTCAGGTGACTTGTCCCAAATCCCCAGCTTAAGGCAGAGAATCAGCCCCGTAATGAAGCTCTCCAATCCCATCTTCTGCCATTGCACTAGGCACCACCTCCACATTTAAAACCCCAGCCTAAGAAAGAGGCCCCAGTGAAGGAAAAAACTTTGATGACATGATGAGTAAGGATGGAGTTTTAAATTATCATGTGACTTGCAGCCACAATGTCTCGTGGACACTCTTGTTTCCTCCCAATGATTTGTCTGATAACCTAAGCGTGAGGCCCCCTGGGAATGTGTGATGGGAGGGGGTAGCAGAACACAGCCTCAGGGCTAATCTGACTCAATTAGATTGAAAAGAAACCTTTTCCCCTGTGGCTATGGCAGACAGCCCCCTCACCCCCAATCTTCCGGCCACAAATAAGGATAGTAAAGCTTAGACAGCAACTAGGAGCCATCTGAGGCTGATGAAAGGAACCAGTAAGGCTGAAGCTGAAATTGAACGTGGAAGGAAATAGAGTCCAGAGAACCAGAATTGACCAGGTACACATCCAACTTCTGGCTGAGTTTGAGCAGGGATCTAGTTACTTGGAGCCAAAAGCATCCTAATATTTCATAAAACCACTGGTGGGCCACAGGAACCAGTTACATTGTTTTCCTAAATGTAGAAAGAATAGCCAAGTATTTAAATGACTGCTGATTCTGCATAGAGCTCCAAAATATTATAGTAACCTTTCATCATCCTTCAGGATTCCACTCAACTCTGATCGTGAAGCCTTCCCTTATATCACAATGTCTATATTACACCCGTCAATATTTAGTGTCTCTGTGGCCCCTTTCCAATAAGACCATGGGCATGTAAAAGCATTAATTAAAAGCTAATTATAAGATAGCATTTACCTGTACATGCCTTCCCCCTGACTAGATAGAGGCTCCCCAACAAGAAACAAGTTAGGAACTGCAATGTCTGTTCCAGCATCTGGTATGATTCTACAGAAACAAGGTAATACTTGCTATGTGATATACGAGTCCCTGGTTAAATAGCTGGCAGAAAGTGCAGCCAGTTTTTTCTTCAAAACTGGGGAGTACAGAAAGTTGAAATAGATGCTTTCATGCTTTCACTTAAAATGGGATGGAGTTTTATTTAAGGTACAGTGACTTAACCTCCAATGCAGCAATAAACACATTATTCCTGTCCTAAGTGGAGAAAGGGATGAGGGATATACTTTACTTTAATATACTGTATACATAAGAAATCGTATAACTTTTAACATGTTAACTTAAATTGCAAAGAACATACATGGCTGTTGAGATAATTTTTGGTACTTTTTTACTTGTAGTTAACCCACCTTTGGCATATCTCTTTTGAATCTGGATATGTAATACATTTTCATGGAGGGGAATGATCTTTGTGATCCAAAAGACACGATGACTTATATTTTAGATTAGGAAGCACAAAAGCTGAAACATAATTTTTGCAAAGTGGGAACTTGCATATAGTTACTCTGCTGTGATTATATTTTTTGAAAGAAGAAGGACTGTAACCTGGTCCTCTACCTTTTAGTGATTTTAAATTACATGAGTTTGCTTTAAGCCAACACCCCACTACCTGGTCGTCCTTAGAATGGACCAAAATCAGCAATAGAGCCTACTGTTACTCTCCTCAACAGATCTGTCTTCAGGGAAGGGAGGCCAGAGGATGTAGATGGTAGGTTAGGTCACAATACTTTTCTTTCTTTCCCTGTTGCCACCAGTCAGGAGGTGACATCTCACATCGCCTGAGCATTTTCTACCTGCTGGCTCTGCTCCTGGCACTTTTAGGCATCACCTCACAGTACCCTCAAAACCCTGGTTGGTCAGTAGGTTGGTTCTATGATTGCCACTCAAAAGCCAAGAAAGAGAGCTGAGCCCAGAGACATTAAGATCACTCAGCAGGTAAAGGGCAGAGCAAGGATCCCAGGCAAGCTCTCTACCTCCAGGACATGTGGTCATCACACACAGCCTCAGGCCAATGGCCACACAATGACTGATCATAAGATCCGGACAGTCACTGCAAAGGTGAGACAGGAAATGTGGATCACTTCACTTTTCCTAGGGAGCAATAATTCTGATAAGAGGACAAACCATATTGGTGACTCGGCTAGAAAAGTGAAATACATCTCTCTACATATTCAAAAATACATATGTGAACTCACACCACATATATGACTACATGGTCTTTTTTTTTTTTTTTGAGACAGAGCCTCAAGCTATCCCCCTGGGTAGAGTGCCATGGCATGAGGCTCACAGCAACCTCCAACTCCTGGGCTCAAGCGAGTCTCCTGCCTCAGCCTCCCAAGTAGCTGGGACTACAGGCACCTGCCACAACGCCCGACCATTTTTTTGGTTGCAGCCATCATTGTTGTTTGGCGGGCCCAGGCTGGGGATTCGAACCCGCCACCTTAGGTGTATGTGGCTGGCGCCTTAGCCGCTTGAGCCACAGGCGCCGAGCCACTACATGGTCTTTAAATCAGAATTGTAGTACTACCATTTCATTTCGAGACTGCCCTCCATGGGACTGAGTTCCTACAGGTAGGGGTTATACCTTTTACAATTTTGTATTTCCACTATGATGCACAAAGTGAGTGGACATAAATCTTTCATGAACATTAGCTAGTGAACTCATAGAACACCAAATATCAATATGCAATCCCACTTTGCAGCTCCACCTCGTCTGCTAATACGACTCATGGACTTCTGCATAGTGCTAGACACAAGACTTAGTTTAAAACCATGAAGAATATCCTAAATGAATTGCTAGTTATACATGAAATCATCTACCAATACTGATCGCTGGACATGTCAAGTGTAATCTAGACACAAAGCAGCTCTGAATATCCAGGAGGCTATATTCTTTTCTAGAAGTGGTAAAAGATTATATAAAACTATTGTTTTGTCATCAGGCTTATTTGAATTTACTTTCAAGGTTGTTTTTCTCAAATTATACTCCAGCCCTATAAAAGAAGTGAGTCCGACTTATGGCTTAATTTTTAGTTTCCAATTGCAGTTCTTTATTCTAATAGGAATATCTTATCCTATACTCATTCAGTGGCATTTAGAATCCCTATCCCCCCAAAAAGCCAGTAGTAATAATTTTCCTCTATGTGTGATTAACAGATGAGAAAACAGCTGCCTTAGTAGGGAGACCACACCATTACTTCTGTAAAGATTACATGTCTGAAGAAATGATTATTAAGTGTAAATAAAGTTACTATGAAAACATTTCCAAAACCTGTTCATTATCAGCTTTATTTTAAAATATACAAGTATTTTGAAATGTAAAGTTTAAGGTTGTAGGATTTTTTTAAACTCCACACAAAACTGACAGAACAAAGAAATCCATACCAAATTCATCACTTACAGACTGCCAATTCCCGCCACTAATTTCACAGTACAGTACTCAGGATACTTTAAAGGATTTAATATTATCAACACCTTTTAAAAGTCATTTGTAACATGCTGCTATAGTTAGAACCACCACTTCATGGATTACTAGTAGAAAGATTTCAACACCAAACTCAGAACTTCCTTAAAATAAAAAAAGTCTAAATTAATTAAGACAGTGAGTTGACACAAACATTCTACATCTGAGACAAATACTCTTCTTGTGAATTTTAACACTCAGCCCAACATAACCATGTTTTAGAGGGTCGATCCTTGGCACCTTGACTTGAGGCAGGCTTTCCAGGTTTGGATTAGGCTGACTGGAAAGAAGGCTCCTGGCAGGAGAACGAAACAGACTCAACACTGGGAGAACTTGTACAATCCCAGGGACAAAGAGGAGACTTATTTGTTGTATACATTAGAACAAAGGAATTTTTAAAAATATTTTAAAAGTTATGTTGCAAAACATGTGCGTCAAATCATGGTGTAGTTGAAACGACTCTATAACAAGGCCTTGTCTGACCAATTCATAGAAAGGAGAAACTGGAGAACCCGGAAAAGCCTTTGCTGAGTGCCTTTCCAGCATATTATGCCTGCATTTTGTTCAGGGTCACAACTATATTTGTAGGGGCTTTAGAAATACTGATGACTTTTTTTAAAAGTCGAACTACTACTTATTTATAATGAACAGTTTCAGTTAAAGTATTTGACCAGGTAAAAGCTCCTGAGCACCACAACCAGCTTTCAGGTTTTGTATCTCAAGTGTTCCTGAGAAAACAGTGAGAAAATGAGTGGCTTTGTAACTTTTTAAAAGCTCTTTTTAGAGGTCATTCTGATTTTTCTAGACAAAATACACAGGCAATACTGTAGTTAAAGGAAAAAACTGAGACTGATTCCCACTCAAGCTTAGCAGGAAGAAAACTGAAAACGATCTGCTCTAAACCGCAACGTTCAATGCAACACAAAGTGAATGGTGCGTGATGGCCTTCACTAAGTGAAGGGTCAAGTGTGATTCCCACTTGAACTTCCCATTACATCGTGAGTACAATTCAGTGCAATTCAGTTTGAGGAAAATAGTTTAATATATCTCTCACCAAAAAAAAAATAGTTTATATTTTTCCATCTCAAGCAAAACAGTGGTTATGAGGTCCAACGCCACCAAGCGACTTTCATTCTGTCCCATACTGCTGAAAATGAATCCAAGGCGGGACGGACATCCAGTATGGTGAACTGGTAGTCCTTGTCCACTTCACCACCATCATAGTAATCGATCACATACCTAACTTCTGTCCCACAACGGTTGATGATCCAATCATGCCTATCAAAAGGCAACTCATACCTAGAATGAAAACATGCTAGGGAGTGTTAAAATGCTCCTTGTGAGTTTGGTCCTGGTTTAAGCAGTGAGAAAGATCCAGAAGAAGTGCATGCAAATGCCTGCTCTCAAAGATTTCATTGTGGGGTTGGGGTGAGACTCAGAACCATTATTTATAGTGCTAAGGGGATATGGTGCTAAGGAACTGCAACCAGTTCAGATCAGATGACAGCTCACCTGTCTACAGAAGAATGAGGTCAATGGGGAAGAGACCCAGGCCAGGGATGTCAGCCAAGATACTGCAGAAATGCAGGTGTGCGCTAAGAATCTGAACTACTCTGGAAAGGAAGGGGAGGAACACTCCCCTAAGTACACAGACCCAAAGAGCTTGATTGATCATGGGAGGAGTAAAAGGACAGGCCCAGGAGTACAGAAAACAACTCAATTCAATTCTATAGTAATTAAATAAAAAACAAGCCACTACACTGTAATAAATCTCCCCATCAATGGGCTATTTTAGGGGAGAGGACAAAATCTACAATTCAATATTGATAAAATTTGGGAGATGTTTTTTGGTGCCAAGAGAAAGTTGATCCTGACCTGACCAACGTGAACTGACACTCTACACTGACACTCACCCCATCCAGGAACGAATTCTTGCCCTTGGTGAATACTGGTTTGCTTTTCCTCCGAACCGGACCAATGATGGACCGCAAGGACACTCCCTAGAAATTCCCAAATAAATGTTAAAATACTGTCTTTCCTTTGAGAAAAATGACATGCCAATTAAGCCCTGGAGTTCTAGCCTTGTGGAGCTTGCAGTCCACCCACGTGCTATACAGATGGCCATTTCCCGATGGAAAGGGTGGCAGTCGAGACCAAGGCCACCTATCTTGTCAATTGCTCCCATTGGTAAGACAGGCTTTTGGTCTTGATCTGTCCTTTTAAGTGAGGGAGAGAAAAAATTCCCATGTGTAACAAATCCCAACTGGAGGAATTAAGAGTTAGTTTACTTCTCTGTTCCCACATGCTCTGCTTTCAAGGGACTGTGATACTCTTCCCTCTGAGAGGTGGGGGCATCTCTGCCCACTCCCCTTTAATCTGGGCAGACTCCTGACACTACAAGACTTCCTAGGCTAGGCCAGAAAAGGAGATAACAGCTTCCACCTGGTGCTCTTTGGAACTCCAGCTCTTGGCACCCAGCCACCATGATGTGAGCAAGCCAAGGCAGCTATCTTCAGAGGCTGGGCAGGTCTTCTGGCCAACAGCTGGCACCACCAATCAGATGAGCAAACAGTGGAGCCTTCAGAGGACTCTGGTCCATGGCTCTGAAGCCATCTTGACCGCTGAGTCTCTGCAGCCAAGGTCCCAGACATCAAGGAACAGATGAACCATCCCTGCTCTGTCCTTTCTACCCTGAACCCACCAAATCCATAAGCCTCATGAAATGGGGGCTATTTTTCACACAACTAAGATGGGGTCGTCTGTCATGCATCACTAGTCACTGTGACATGCCTGCTGCATAAAATGTTTTATTAGAATAACTATTTGAATAAAATGTTAAAACTCTAAAAGGCTGACAAGAAAGACACTGAAATTTTTTTTAAGCTCCCAAATATACTTACGCAGCATGAAGGGCTTCCCACTTCAATATCTCCTTCCAAGCCTGTTCATTATTCTGATTATGGATTCTAATGATATTATACATATCTTTCTGGCTAATATCCTCTTCTTTCCACCTCCACCTAGAAAAGGACATTTAGTAAAACTAGACAAGTATTACTAACAATTCCATAAAGTTAATCCACATGTTCATGACATTAAACATTATTTACCCTTTATGAACGAACTAAGAATGCTCCTTTTCTCTGAATATAATAGATTTAAGACTCCTTTCCAAGATTTATTCATGATTGTGGAATAGCACTATAAAAAAATCCAAAGTTACCAGATAAGCACCAGAAACAAAGATTAAAGTTTCATCTTAATCTGATTTTACTAAGTCACAAAATACCAGACTTACAGAAGAACCGTCTATTTTTAAGGTGACACTTATTCAGTTAATACCATTAATGAATGATTCCCCAACTTTTACTAAGTATTTTATATAAGAGTGGCTTTTTTCTAAGTTTATTACTGGCTGTGATGGCTAATTTTATGTTTCAATTTGACTAGGCCTCAAGATGCCCAGATACTTTGTCAAACATTATTCTGGGTGTGTCTATGAGGGTATTTCTGAATGAAATGAACATTTCCATCCGTAGATGGAATAAAGCAGATTTCCCTCCCTGCTCCATGTGAGTGGGTTACATCCAATCACTTGCAGACCTGAATGAAACAAAAGCTGGCCCTTCCATAAGTAAGAGGGAACTCCTTGCACATGACTGCTTGACTGGGACATTGGTCTTTTCCTGCCTTTGGACCTGAACTGAGACAGTGGCTCTTCTTGGGTCTCAAGCCTGCTGGATTTCAGACTGGAACTTAGACCATCAGCTCTCCTGATTCTCAGGCCTTCAGACTTGGTCTAGAACTATACCATCAGCTCCCCTGTGTCTGCAGCTTGCTGGGTGTAGATCTTGAAGCTTGTCAGCCTCCATAATTGTGTGAGTCAATTTCTCATAACAAACCTCTTCTAGCCCTCCCTGCCATATGCACATACATTCTGTTGGTTCTGTTTCTCTGGAGAACCCTGACAAAAACACTGGCTTTGCACTTATATTTTGATAGGTCTGAAAAATCAGTTATTATAAAGTGATTAACTCATAAAAGCTTACTGTATGTGGGGGGGTTTAAAAACCTCTTTAACATTCTTAGATAAATTTGACAAGCAAATTTATGTCATGCTCACTCACCCCTTCTTTAACATTGCATTCCAGAACATCTGCTCGGAAGGATAAACCCATTTTTTCTCTGAGCCTGCTCTTGGAATAGATGACTCCTCTCTGACAGTAGACAGTGCAAACGGCTGATCTGGTGCAGGAGTTTGATTAGGTGGTGGCATCTAAATAAAATAAGCAGATTTGCTTTTTAAATACTAGAACTGTAAGGTCAGGATGAGCAACACAACTAACTACTTTCTGGGAAGCAATGCACCACACACAAAGTACGGGTTACTTATGAAACCACTGACATCAAAATTTTAGACCCCTCAGATAATTTGGCCATTGTTTTGTTTGTTATTGATGCAAACTAGATGTAGGTAGTTTTGGAGTGCATGTGATAATTTAACACATTCAAGTAACTCATAAACAGCAAATCAGTGTACTTGGGAAAAATAGGGAACGCTTCCCAATCTGCATGCCATCTTTGTACAGGGGCCAGGTTAATCTTCTCTGTATTGTTCTACTTTTAAAATATATGCAGCCAAAGTGAGTACAATATGGCTGAAGGGTGAGAATACTGAAGTTGTTTCTCCTCATTCATTAAGTTCTCATAAACAGTAAATAAAGGCTGTGGTTTAATTTTGGGTTGCCTCCTCCACCTAACTAGTTATATGTAATATCACCAAGGAATAAGAAGTAAAAACTAATACTATGATCTACAAGCATTTTCTCAAACCCTTACTGTGACAAGCTTTTCGAAAATGACTGAGGAAAAGTCTCATGGAATACAAGTACAATGGCACTTTCTTTTTAAACATTCTGTCTTTTAGGTTTCATTCTCTGGGCTGAATACACTCACAATGAGTATTTGCACCTCACTGTGGCCAGACCCTTGGCCCAGACATATGGGCTTTAAATGCCCAGCCCAGGCCAGGGTTTCTCCTCCTTGGCACCACTGACACTGAGGCGAGACAATTTTAGTTACAGGGTCTGTTCTAAGCAATGTAGGATGTTTAGCAGGATGTTTGCCTAGAGGGACAAAATCATCTCAGGTTAGGAATCACTGGCCTAGAACTTTTTGTGTTGAAGGCATGAAGGATTTCTTAGCAGATACACCTTAGTTAAGTCTCAGTCACAAGGCCCCCTGTTAGGATCCGAGCAGCAGGAAGGGCCATGTGGAAGGTAAGTACTGCGTACCCTACCAGCACACCCATGCTGTGGCTCAGAACACAGCTCTAAGTGGATGAGGATTCAGTTCTGGCTCTGTCACTTCCTGGCTGTGATGTGGGGCAAACTGCTCACTCCCTCATGTTCAGTACCTTTAGCTCTAACTTGGGGACACTTAACAATACTGGCCGCATAGAGTTGTTATGAGGATTAAAGTAAAAAATGCAGGGTGCTTAGCTTCTAAATGCTAGTCAAAGAAAAGTCAGCTGTGATTAATATTTTCACTATACATAATATTCCCATGGGGTCTAGGTCTATGAGATTTCTAAGGGCCCAAGTTCTGAACCACTAGGTTATTAGACATCATCTATACCAACAGTCTCCAGGGTGCTCTGGCAATATTGCCCATCACTGAGAAAGCAGCAGAGTGGAGTAGTGTGACAGAGATCATAGGCTCACAAAACTAGAAGTATTTACTATGCAGCCCTTCTAGAAGCAGTGTTCTGAAGACTTCTGGTCCAAATAGGTGAAGCCAGTGTGGAAGATCTTGGTGCAGTGCCCAAAACTTTATTTTCAAAAACAGGCAGTGAGCTAGTTTGCCCATTCCTGAGGTAGGCACTGCTATTGTATCCCCCACGCTCTTTTCCAGGGTAAATATTTCTGGTTCCTTCAAATGTTGTCTGGTTCACTGAAATTTCTACTCTAGATAATCCTGTGGCCCTCTAAAGTACAAGCCTGAGTCTGTCTGTCTCTGTGTTAAACTGTGATTACGAACATGAGACCACAACCCCCAACGTTGTCTATCACAAAATAGAGTGAAGCCACATCTACCCTGGCCTCATTTCCTGACAGCATTAAATTTACTGGCTGCCATGGGATGCCAAATCACCCCAGGGACTAAAGTGCAGATTGGCACCCACTTGTGCCTAAAGAAGAACCTCAATCTTGTAATTTGCCTACAAGGCTTCCCCAAATGAAAAGTCACCTTTACTAACCCTAGCTACAGTTGTCATGGAATATCCCATCTACCATCTAGTAACTCTCTCAAAAGAAAACATTTGTTTGCTATAGCTTATTGCTAGTAAACTTATTCTGGCTCTTCGTAATCACTATCATCTTTCCCACGTATTCTCTGAAACTTTACTTAGTAACACATTCTAGATTTTCACTATCCATGGAATTTAAAGCTTCTTTGTTTTCAAAGGGGAAAAGAATCTATCCTAGCAGTCTGCAGTTTGTCTTGAGAGTCTGCACAAGCATCTCTGCACAGAAAGCTCCAGAAAAAAGGGATGAGCATGATTACCAGATTTGATGGATCAAGGTTCTCCTTATTGTCAAATGCAGCACCCTTAACAGGGCATTCCACATACTCATAAGCACGTTCCTGGTGGGCAGGCACAGAGTATGTTTTGCTTTCACGGGTTGAGTTAGATGGTTCCACATTCACTGGGCATCCTGAAACAATCAAGTATAAAAATGGTGTCATCACAAAGACAGGACATCTAGCTCTCTCAATTGAGACCTTCAAAAGCTGAATTTCTTCTGACCACTCATTACCATATAGGAAAAGCCAAGTTTCTTCTGTTTAAATCTGAGACTTAAGCTAGCTAACATTCCAAAGTCCTGAGATAAGGAGAAAGTTCTGTGAATTTAGAACTTTGAAAGAGAAACAGGTACTCATTCTCTAACTGTGTCATGCCCCCCAACAAAAGTAAACCAAAGAAATTTTAGCAGTTATATGAGCACGTATTGTCCACCTCATGGCTTTAGCAAGCTAGAAGGTGCCTGGTTGGATTAGCAGCTGGGCGTTCTTAGAGGAACCTAAGTGGGGAACAGGCCACATTTCATGGGGTGTCCTTGACTTTCTATTCACTAGTTCCAGACAAGCCCAGCCAGAGTCAGGACACAGATACAGTCTAGCCTTTCATTACTGATGCATTCTCTCAGTTACTAGGGACAGGAGAAGAAAGTGAGCAGAAGAAACTTCACAAAAGCTTTTGGAGACAATCTGAATGCCACTCTGCTTATGCTTTGTCCCAAGACTAAAACAAGCCACAGATAACTACCATTTAGCAGGGCACAGTGGTCTACACCTGTAGTCCCAGCTACTGGGCAGGCCAAGGTGGGAAGATCCCTGGGACCAAAAGTCTGAGGTTGCCGTGAGCTACAGTCACATCTGAAAAAAGCCACTGCACTCCAGCCTGGTCAACATAGCAAGACCTCATCTTTTTTTTAAAAGGAAGATATCAACCACTCAGCCTGAGTGCTCTTTCCCATCAGCAGACAGCAAGAGGTTCACAAGAAAAGGAAGACATTAAAGAAAATGTCCCACAACCCATGCAGGATCCAGATGCCTCTTATCAGGGGAGGTCTGAGCCTAATGAGATGCACAATAGGAAGGGCACAGCCAATGCCCAAGGATCCAGGGTGCTGATCCCAGCAAGTGTGGAGGCTGACAAGCAGCCCGGGAAGATAACTGTCTAATGGAATCCTCATTTCAGGCAGTAGCAGCAACTCCAGGAGTACACGGGAGGTGCCCTATGTGAAGAAAACGAGCTTCATTTCACCTCCTTCCCTATACCTCTCCTCCCAAGCCCTCACTTCCCAGTACTCCATGCAGCTGCTCACTTTCTGGGTGAAGGGAAATTTGCTATACTTCCCTTTCTATCATTCAAAGCACCAATCCTTTCCAGGTCACTGATCTCAGGTGGAGGTTAGAAAGAAAAATACTGTATAGATTTTACACATGATATAACCAGTAGCCCTTTTCATCTCTTACAATTATTCACATTTTTTACTAATGTAATAAATCTGACTGACAGCTCTTTAAAAGAGACAGCAAACGAATAAAATCAGGGAAAAGGGCTCTACGATCTCCCTGGGGATGCTTAAAACAGGACCACACCTGCTTTGTCTGATCTGTCGCAATTTGTCCCGTACAAAGAAACTCCGGAAGAGCACTGGGAGCACTGGGTCTGTCCTTGTGCAAGGTCACATAATTTTGCTGGCTTTGCCACTTACTACTTATGTGACTTGGAGCATATCAGTTACTCTGAGCCTTTGTTTCCTTTACTATAAAACAGGGAGAAAACCTACTACACGGGATTACAAAGTCAGGAATGTCAGCTCCATCATGTAAAGAATTTTTGTCTATTTTGTACACTGCTATACTCTCCATCAGAAACAAATTCCAGCAGTGCTTGGCACAGAATGGGCAGTGACCTCTTAGAGTGGGCTGGCTGATCGAGGAAATGAATGACTACAATGCAAGACTTAGCACTCAGTAAGCACACCACATTGCTTCTGTCCCATACTGCTCACCGATTCAAGCCATACTTTAATATGAACACACACCAATTAAAAATGAAAGACAGCTTTTCCATTTTCACCTTTTGTACTTAAAGAATGGACCACAAATCCTTTAAGCAATGGCTTATTTTTACATAGAAAAATACTACAATGAATGTGGAAGCAAATTTTATTAAGACAGCCAGATCTAGATCAAGGTTTCTCAACAGTGGCCCTCTCAACACATTTGTGATGAGATGATTCTTTGTTGGGAGGCTGTTTGGTGCACTTTATTTAGCAGCATCAGGCCTCTACCCACAAGATGCCAGGAGCTCCCTTTTCTCTCAGTTGTGACAACCAGAAATGTCTCCAGACATTGGCAGAAGTCCCCCTCCAGTTGAGAACTGCTGATGCAGGCACAAGTAAACTTTGGGAAGTTAAGGTTCCTTTATAATCACTATGTTCTCATGCATTATCGCAACTAATCATGGTAACAGCACTGTGAAACATTATTATATCCTTACCTTACAAATGATCCACTGATACTCAGAGAGGACCAGAAAGGCATCCTCAGGATGCTTCACTCCCATGCACAGGAACTCCACTAACACAGTATAAAACCTTTTGGGAATTATCTCCTATTTCTATTTCCTAAACAAAAGATCGATTACCTTTCATTTTTCCTTCATGCATTGGGCATCCTGAAGGTGAGGGTGCTGTCTGATGAACTGAAGCAGTGGCGGTCTGAACTGCACCGGCAGGAGTAGATACAGACAAACCCATGGTTGGAATCACAGTATTGACTCCAAACAATTCTAAATTTCCACCTGCCGAAGAAAAGAGATCAACGCTGATGCCTGGACTCCAACTATTCCCGTTATTCTTAATGTGGCCAGCCCTCATTCCTTCCCCTTGTCATCCCATAGAAACCTACTCGGCAGGACAGCCACTTTGAGGGTCAGCTTTAATATGTTGTCCCCTTTGAGAAATACTGTGAAATCTACACCAACCTCTGGGGGGCACGTTTCTAAGGGAGTAGGGATTTGGGGGTCGAGGTGAGGTGGTCTGAGACACCACGTCACAGCCACGGGGTCCCTGGGCAAAGGATCCTAGGCGTGGTGATCGGGGAGGGGAAGCTCCCTGACCCCAGACTTGACCCCTGTCCTGGGGCCTTAACACGGACTAGGGGCTGGCGAAAAGCCTCAACAAGGAAATGGGGACTCGGGGAAAAGAGGGACAGCAGAAGTCAAGATGCTGCCAGAGTCTTCCCCACTCCTTCCCCACGAATTTCACCTGCTCCAGCCTGCGGACCCCAGACCAAACTGCCCCGCCCTTCCGCACCTGATTACTCCCGCACGCTGCTCCGGGCTACCAGCCCCGCGCCCCTAACGCCAAAACGAACCCAGAGCGGCAGCGACTTCCAATCGCCGCCGCCTTCCTCTGGCTGGGTCACCGCTGTGCCACGGTCACCGCCAACAATCGCATGCGCCACTACTTCCTTTTCCAAAGGCGGGACTTCCGACCACGACGTAGAGTGGCGTGGAGTGAAGACGACGGTTCCCGTCAATCACAGAGAGCGAGTCCCGCCCCTTCCGCGCCGCGGCCCTCCGGCCCCGCCCCTCCGGGCCCGGCCCCATTTTCAAAAGTGAGGTGGTAGGGAAGTTGTCTGGTGGAAGGGCTCCCGGAAAGTTTTAAGCGACAGGGGGGAGACTTTGGAGGAGTTTTTAAATTTCTGGATTTTTTAGTGTTTATCCTATCGGTTTTAATTGTAGCAGTGATTCAAGAAGCATTAACAGGTGTCTAGAACTGTGGCTGAAGTATCCAGAACTCTGGAGATTCCAAAATGAGTAAGACAGGGTTTGGGCTGCCCAGGCCTTTTTAACCGGGTTCACGGACTTGAATATCTGTGTTTTCATTTACCTCCAACAAAATTTGAGCATTTCGGCTCGGCAACTGTGGCTCAAGCGGCTAAGGCGCCAGCCACATACACCTAAGGTGGCGGGTTCGAATCCCCAGGCCGGACCCACCAAACAACAATGACGGCTGCAACCAAAAAATGGCCAGGTGTTGTGGCGGGCGCCTGTGGTCCCAGCTACTTGGGAGGCTGAGGCAGGAGACTCGCTTGAGCCCAGGAGTTGGAGGTTGCTGTGAGCGTGATGCCATGGCACTCTACCCAGGGGGATAGCTTGAGGCTCTGTCTCAAAAAAAAAAACAAAAAACAAACAAAATTTGAGCATTTCCTGATGGAATGTAGGCAACAAATCCCAGTAGTGTTAGCTATATGTGGTTAATAATAGAAATCATTAATAGAAAACATAAATTACGTTGCATATGACTTTGTCTGTCTCAAAATACTAAATACTCAAATTAAGATAATTTGATCTTTTTTCCTTAAGGTGTTAATAAAAAATGTATGTCTTTATATACCAGTGAAGTATGCCCAGGTCCTTTCTCAGGCCTCAGAAGGTCCATTCCCTTTGCTGCTGGGATTGTGTGGCTCGCAGCTTTCAGGAGAGTCTCCCGGAATTGCGCTTTGCCTGACAGAATTGCCTCACATTCCCTCTTTGGCGAGGGACAGTCTGCATTTTATGAGTGTTCTCTCCGTGGGCACTTTAGAGTCAGGGGAGCAATTCCAAAGGCCAATCCATTTTCGGAGCTTCCCATGGGATCAGCGGAGGATTCCATTGAGACTTTACTCACTATATCATGGTTCATCTTCTCCCTTTGCCCACAAGCATTTTGTCTCCTCCACAATTCTCTGTCACCTACAACTCTCAGTTTTGTTCCCCAATTCTCTGTCTCTCTCTCAATTCCTCTATTCCACCACAATTTCATCTCATTCCAAAGATTTTCTGTTCCTTCTCACTATTCTCTGTCTTGGACAATTCATTCTTTTGTCCCACAAATCACTGTCTTGCCACAATTTTCTAGTCTCTCCCACAGTTGTGATCCCCCAATTTCCTGTGTCCCACAATTCTCAGTTCTTTCATACATATTCCCATCTCTCACAAGTCTCTCTCTCTCACAATTCCCTAGTATTCCCAAATTTCTCAGTTCCTTCCAACAATTTTCTATGCCTCTCACAATTCACTTTTCTGTCTCATAATTCTCTGTCATTCCCACAGTTCTCTTGTTCTTCACACAATTCCCTGTCTCCCGTAACTCCCTATTACCTACAGCTGTTTCACCCCACAATTCCCTATTCACTCACACAATTCCTGCTTATGTCTCACGATCCCCTATCTCTCCCAGTCCCCTGTTTTTCCCCACAATTCTTTGTCTGTCCCACAATTTACCCTTTTAAAACCATTTACCATGATGCTTTACTTCAAATATAGTCCTTTGTATTCTGAGAATTTTCTTCATTATCTCGCATAATTCTCTATTATTCTCACAATAACATTTTTCTCTCAAAACTCTGTTCTGTATCACAAACCTCATTTCCTTCTCATGATTGCCACTTCTTCCCACTATTCCCTTTATTTTTCACAATTCTCTATCTTCTCTCACAATTCTAAGACCTTCCCATAATTCATGTGGCCTTCACCTTGTCCATTTTCTACCAGAATGCCATGCCTTTCCCATAACAGTCTAGTTACTTTTGTATAGATGAGCACTCACTGAAGCAGTCAGTAAGGAGGTTCTAAAAGGATAACAGAATCAATGATACTTGAATAACATCACTCCTTCATCAGTATTTATGGAGGATCTGTGACGTGCCAGGCCCTGCAATAAGTGCTGAGAATACAAAAGTGCTAGACAAAGTCTCTGCTCATAGGAGATTTATGTTCTAGTAAATGAATAGAACAATGAACAAACAATCAAATACATAAATAAATACTTTCAGAGCATGAGAAATACCACCAATAAATGGAACTGGCAATGTGACGGAGATTGCAGGGCAGAGAGCCTTCCCAAAGTATGATACAAGGAGCAGCGGGTTTGTATTCTTGAGAGCTTGTCAGAAATGCAGAATTTCAGGCCCCACCCTGAAGCACTGAGTCCAAGTCTGTCTTGTAACATGATCCCCAGACGATCAGTGTGTACAGTATAGAGCAAGAGCTCAGGATACTGTCTCTAATATGCTTGTCAGAAAATACCTCTCTAAGAAGGTGACATTTTAGCTGAGACCTAAATGATGAGAAGGGCCCAGCCATGTAAATGTTAAGGTAAAGGGTGGTACAGACAATGAGAACTGTGCAGGAAAATGTTCTGAGGTCAGAACGAACAGAGGAAGACCAGTGTGGCCCACATGGGGTGAGTCAAGGGCAGAATGGTAGTTTGGGGCTGGAGCCCAGCATAGGCCATGGAGAGGAGGTTACAATTTACTCTGATTGAAATGTGAAGCCATAGAAGGTTTTTTTTTTTTTTTAAGACTGATAATAAGTGGTTTTTCTTGACTTTACTCTCTAATTATGTCTAGAGACCTTCACTGGCTCCCTGCCAGCACTGCCCATGAACTTCACAGGCTTTGCTAAGGCCTGAACGAATGAAGGTGACTTTCTAAAACACAGCCAGGGTACCCCCTTACAGCTCAGTGTTCTGTGGACTCTTCCAGGATTCACTACATCTGTACTCAGAGGGATCGTGCTGTAACAGGAGCTAGGGTTACCTCTTACTCTTGAAAATAAATGCCACTTTTTTAAAAAGGGATTTGTTGCCAGTAAAATTACAGATAGAAACAGGTTGGGATTGTGTTTAATATTCTCACAACCATTGTAATAATATCTGAGAGTGTATTATTACTAATTGGTAAGTCCCAACGCTTTTTTTTTTTTATGAGAGTCCAGGATCTCTTAACATAAACCTCTAAAAAAATTGAATTAATTAATTCAGTGATCATGAATGACTTATTGTGGATCATTCCCAATTCCTTATTCAAATCCTAGTTCCGTATATCCAGATGTACACAGAGCATTGCTCTTTGAGAAAGTTTCTGTAATTTATAGCTGAACATATCTAAGACTGGACTGTTTTTGACACCTGCCGAGGAGGTCTGAGTGGGCACTGATGACCCTGCAATGAGGCCAATTCAGAAAACTGAAGGCTCTGCTCTGCTAGATGCCAACAGGGAAATGCCCAGCATCTTCCTCTGTTGTGACATCCAGCGTGTATAATGTCTGATATGAGACAAGGCCCTGCTATCCTCCATGACAATATTTCATAGCTAGGGCTGATTTTGTTGCCCCTGTGCTGAGAGCATATTTGGCAATGTCCAGAGACATTTTTGATTGCCATACTGGGGGGTAAGGGTTTCCACTGGCATCAAGTGGAGAGAGTCCAAAGTCTGTACTAAACATCATATAATGCAAAGAAGAACTGTAGCAACAAAGAATTATCTGGCTCCAAATGTCAATAATGGCAAGGTGGAGAGACTATTCTGGGAAGATCAAAGGCCATAAATTCCTCTCCTTTACACCTGGCAGCTAGAGAACGGGCTCCTACTTTCACAGTCTGTCTTCTGTGTGTGTGTTTCTGTGTATACTAGATAACTACACTGAGGATATTTAACTCATTACCCCCTGTTTCTACCCCAAACCAAAACCCACAGTCATTCTAAAGATGAAATGGGGAAAAGCTCACTATTGTAGAGTAGTAAAAACTATTATTATTGGGGTTATTATGATTAAGTTGCTGATGCAGTTGTTGCCACAAGTGGACCTTTAAAGTGACCACATTTAACATGGTGGGCTGAAAAAAGGTGGGAGTAGCTCTGGTAGGAATGGATAAAATAAGCTTTGCTCTGGAGAGAAGTTCTGTGGAACCAAGTGTGTCTCCACTAACCCAGGCAGAAGACATCTGTATAGCTTGCCTAGAGGATGGCAGATTTGATCTTTTCTTCCCTCTGGAAATAATTCGTAGTGGATCTGGTCTGCTAATGCTTACTAATGTTGGAGAGAAATGGGTGAAACCACAGGGTTATGTTAATGAAATTTCCAGTGGATATTGGATTTTCCTTTCATTTTTAAAAGCATAAACTGTAGCTAAAGACCTTCCAACATGCTTATTCTTTTGAAGGAGAGAGTCTTATGTTAGACTATAGTAGCCTATTACTGCATAAAGAGAAAGCTGAGATGATGTAAATGTGAGAGGAATAAAAAATGGCTTCTGAGCTGGGAATGTAATCCTGTAATCCTAGCACTTCGGGAGGTTGAGGCTGGTGGATTGCTTAAGCTCAGGAGTCTGAGACCAGCCTGAGCAAGAGTGAGACCCTATCTCTACTAAAAAAGAGAAAACCTAGCCAGGCGTTGTGGTGGGCACCTGTAGACCCCGCTACTTGTGAAGCTGAGGCAAGAGGATCACTTGAGCCCAAGAGTTTGAGGTTGCTGTGAGCTAGGCTGATGCAATAGCACTTTATCCAGGGCGACAGAGTGAGATTCTGTCTCCAAATAAATAAATAAAGTAGGAAAACAAATGGCTACTGATTTTGAGAAAGACATAAATTTTGGGGCAGGATGAGCTCAAGGTTGGACACATTGCAGTTGAAATGGCAATGGTTATCTAGGCAGTGGAATCCCAGAAGCAGTTCAGACCACAGAATTGGAACTCAGGAAAGAACTGGTTGCACATGAGGCAATGTATATCATAAGGTGTGGTAGAATGTCAAAGCCACAAGAATGTATGGTAACATCCTTCAAGGCTTTTGTTTTTCTTTGCTGTTATTGTGTATTTACCAAAGAACTTTCTGACTTTGCTTTGGTTTTCCTATTAGGAAGAAAGTGCTTGACTAGGCCACTTAAATTTATTCCTTTCTTCTTGGCTGTTTGATTTCTTATTGTAGGCCCCATGAATTAATAAATTGGAGAGAAGTGAAAATGGAAGGAACATCGAGAAGGCAAGGGACCAGTGGCTGTATAGGAAGGAGGGGAAGGCACTCCTGAGTGGTTTGGAGTCACTCTAAAGTGGGATTGAAGAATTAAAGCCACAAAAGACAACTTGACAAACCATTCTCTAACTATTGTATGAAATGCCCTTTTCCAAGAAATATGCTTTGGGGAATACTGAAATTCATATTTTAATTCTTGAAACCTACTAAATAGAGATATTTGTGATAGTATTGTATTGTGTGATGTCCCTATGCAATAAGGCCCAAAGATATACAGGCTCTAAATGTAGAGTTACTAGCTACAATCAAAGAGTTACAATCAAAATGTAGCAAGGATTTGGGCAGCGCCAGCCCCATGTGCTGGAGGTGGCGGGTTCAAACTCAGCCCCGACCAAAAACTGCAAAAAAAAAAAAAAAAAATGTAGTGAGGATTTGAGTCCTTCCTTCCTTCCTTCCTTCCTTTCCCTCCTCTTCCTCCTCCTCCTCTCTCTCACTGGCTCTCTCACTACAGCTATGGAATATAAAGAAAATGTACTTAGTATTCCTGATCCTCAGTCAAGGAAGTGATTTCTCAAGTGATTTTTTATTTTCTTACCTTAACCATCTTTAAGGGTGCAATCCAGGGGCATTAAATGCCTTCACAATGTGCAATCGTGACCAGGAATTGTTTTGTAAAGGCTAAATAGGGGTTATTCCAGTGTAGCCAATACTGCCAGGTGCTATAGAACAGCTATTCTTTCCATGACTCCTTTTTTTTTTTTTTTAACACAAATAGTAGCATACGTTTTCTAGAGTTTTAACCCTTGTTGTCTTTTACCTATTGTTGTCTTGGAGGTTTTCCATATCAGCACACATGATGTTCCTTTTGGTTTTCATTGAACAGATTCAAGAATTAACATATCAATCTCCATATTAGTACACATATTGTTTCTTTTCTTTTTTTGCAGTTTTTGGCCGGGGCTGGGTTTGAACCCGCCAACTCTGTCATGTGGGGCTGGTGCCCTACTCCTTTGAGCCACAGGCGCCACCACACATATTGTTTCTTTTTGTTTTTATTTAACAGGTGAATGTGATTTCCATTAGACAGATTAACACAGTTTGTGTAACCAATCCTTTACTAATGAACTAAATTTTAACCATTTCCAACACTTTCCTGTTACAAACAACACTACAATGAGTAATACTGGGCTTACGTCATCTCTCACACTGTCTGAGCATATCTGTGACATACCTAGAATTGAAATGGCTAGATCAAAGGGAATATGCACTTTTAAAACTTTAATAGACCTTTACAAATGACCCTTGATAGGTGAATGTACCAATTAACACTTCCCCCAAGAGTGCAGGAGAGTGCCTGTGTCCTCAAACACTCATCAACACAGTACATTGCTCTTTATTTTACTGATTTGTAGGCATGGTTTAGAACTTCTTCCTAAAGTGTGAACTTGAAATGCTTTTAAGATTGTTTCTTTCATTTTTGCTTGTGGTTTTTCTTTGAGTAATTTTTATGCATTTTAGTTTTATAATCTTTTATGATTTCCAGGCATTGTGGTATAATTACAAATATTTTCTTTAATTTCTTTTCTTTTTTTTTTGTATGAAAGGTCTTTATTGGTGGGGGAGGGAGGCTGCAGAATAGCACTAAGGAGGAGATATAAGGAGGGGAGAGAGATAGGGAGAGAGTGGGGAAGAGAAGAGAGAGAGAGCAGAGGAGAAAGGTGGGGAGAAGGGGAGAGAGCTCTTTTTTTTGAGATAGTGTCTCACTTTATCACTCTCAGTAGAGTGCTGTGGCGTCATAACTCATAGCAACCTCAAACTCCTGGGCTTAAGCCATTCTCTTGGCTCAGCCTCCTGAGTAGCTGAGACTACAGGTGCCCACCACAATGCCTGGCTATTTTTGATACCAGGGTGGGGGTGGGGGTGTCTCGCTCTTGCTCAGGCTGGTCTCAAACCTGTGAGCTCAGGCAATCCACCCACCTCAGCCTCCCAGAGTGCTAGGATTACAGCTGTGAGCCCCTGTGCCCAGCCGTTTTCTTTAATTTCTAAATTAATTTTCCCATGTTTCTTCAATTTTAAAAAATAGATGTTTTACTATAAATCATTCATATATTTGAAGTTGATTCGGGGGTAAGGAATAAGGTACAGCCCTGCTATGGTTTGGACATGGTTGGCTCTTCCCCCATCAAATCTCATGTTGAAATTTGACTCCCTGTTTGGCAGTGGTGGGAGGTGGGGCCTACTGGGAGGTGTTTGGGTCATGCTGTGGATCCTTCATGGCCTGGATCTCAGGATCTCTCATGATGGCCTGATCGTGTATTCTCATAGCTAGGAGTCTGCACTCTCAGTAGACTGAGTTAGTTCTTGCGAGAATGGATTAGTTTGCCCAAGAATGGGGCTCTTATATAGCAAGGTTCCTCCTCTAATCTACAGTCTTTGCACATGTTCACTTTCCCTTTTACCTTCTCTGCCATGTTTTGCTGCAGCACAAAAGCTCTCACCAGAAGCTGAGAAGATGCCAGCGCCATGCTTCTTGTATAGTCTGCAGAACTGTAAGCCAAACAAACGTCTTTTCTTTATAAATTACCACACGTCAGGTATTCTGTTGTAGGAACACAAAATGAACTCAAATACGCTCCGATGACTACATTCATCTTATGCTCTTCTAATTTTTGAATTCTTTTGTCTTTAGTTTTCATTTTTGCATGTTTAACTTGGCCTTTTCAGGGATTATTTCATATAACCAGAACTAATAATAATTTTACTTTCTCCTTTCTAACTTTAATGACTCTAATTTCTTTCTCCTGTGTGGGGTAGGACTTTCCACTGAAATGTTAAATAAAAGTGGGTAGGGTACATTCCTAGTTTTGTGGAAATGTTTCTAGTGTTTATTAAGCATTTTGCTAAATTTTAGATTGGCATAACATTTTTTTGTCATGTTTAGGAAATACCTACCCCTATTTTCGTTATGAGTTTTAAAAAACTCAACAAGTGGGAGGCGCCTGTGGCTCAGTGAGTAAGGCGCCGGCCCCATATACCGAGGGTGGTGGGTTCAAACCCAGCCCCGGCCAAACTGCAACAAAAAATAGCCGGGCGTTGTGGCGGGTGCCTGTAGTCCCAGCTACTTGGGAGGCTGAGGCAGAATTATCGCCTAAGCCCAGGAGTTGGAGGTTGCTGGAGCGACTCCACTGCACTCTACCGAGGGCGAAAAAGTGAGACTCTGTCTCTACAAAAAAAAAAAAAAAACTCAACAAGTGATTTGGTGAATGTATTTTCATAGCGGATGATGAAGTGGCTGAGTTTTCCATCTAGTGAGTGTGGACTGAGCCTCCACAGACAGAAAGAGGAGCCTAGAGGTAGAATTGACCATGGGAAGATAAGTCCCTGAGGAGTGCATTATTACTTAGGGAAAACTTATCTTCCAAGGGCCATGACTGGGAGATTCATGTGAATCAGACCTTGAGCTCTAGGCGGTAGGGAGGTCAGGCCTATCTGGCAAAGGCTCATACTTTGCTTAAGGGTGAATTTATTAAACAAAACATCATATAAAACATGATAACTTGATAATAAAACATGTGTTCTTTAATTTATATGTGTGTGTGCTTGTGTGCACTAATACTGTGTTGTTTCTTCAGACAGAATCTCTGTGGCCCAGGCTAGAGTGCACTGGTGTCATCCTAACTCACTGCAACCTCAAACTCTTGGGTTCAAGTGATCCTCTTGCCTCAACCTCCTGAGTAGCTGGAACTATAGGCACCTGCCACCATACCTGGCTAATTTTTCTATTTTTAGTAGAGACAGGGTCTCGCTTTTGCTCAGGCTGAGCTCAAGGGATCTCTCCCCCACCTTAGGCTCTCAGAGTGCCAGGATTACAGGCATGAGCCACCACACCTAGCCAGACTAAGGATCCTCAAACAAAATAGATGAGGTGAAGTTTGCCCTTCAAAGCCAAGGGGAAATGTTAGAGCAATGTGGTGACTTGAAGTAATTGCTGAAATAATTGAAAAGAGCAAGTCAAGTTTTAGCAAGAAAAAGTAAGTTTATTAGTGACTTACACAGCAAACTAGTGGAAAGCACAGTTTGGGGTTTTACACACAACTTTGAGGAGTAACAGCTGCTTCTTGTAAGTCTCTCAGGGTCTTAATTAACTCTGTTCTCAAAACAACCCACCTGCAAGGTCTTAATCAGCCTCGTTCCCACAATAGCCCAGGTGGGCCTGACTCAAACTAACACAGAATAGCCTAATCATAGCTGCCATCCGCCCTGCTTATATCGAGATAACTGCCTAACAGAGAGGTGGGCAGGGAAGGAGAATGTTGTGGCCGGAAAAGAGACGCGATCTGAGTAAAGGAAGCTAAAGGACATGTACTTCCCACTCAGGATTTAGCATTTTCAGGACTGCCTGGTATGTAGTATGTAGGAGTTTTGTTTGGTCTTTAATTTGAAAGAGGTGTGAGGGTGGCGTATGGCAGGTGGTGAACCAAAGGAATTTACTCTGATCTGAAAAATAAGCTTAAGTACTAGCTCCACTGTGGGCAGGAGGCAAGGACCTCCTCTCGTTTGAGTTGCCAATAAGCCTCTTCAGTCTCAACTTGCTTTCCTAAATTCCAAGTCTTGCTTTTCTACAAAATAAGGTGAAGTACTTTATGCTAGCCACCAAAAATCATTGACTGTTATTTAACATGAATTTGCAAGCTTATTATGCTATCAAAGTATTCCCTTTTGTTTGATATTTGGGGAATCTCGCATAGTCCATATTTTGTTTGCAGCGAAGATATTAAACAGCTGTGGCTGGCTGAGTTCTTATCTCTGTGCAACCAAGGCTAACTGGTTCTCTAGGTATCTTGATGCCACCCAGTGAGAGTGTTTGCTGGACTTAGTTATTTGGTACTGGTTATTTCCACCTTCTCTGAGAGTGGAGACTCAGAATAGAAACCAGACTGAAAAATCTGAAAAGTCCTTTTTACTTTGAGAACCATGAAAGTGGGTACTATAGCTTATCCACCTGTGATCCTGTGACCCAGCAGCTATCAGTTAGACATTACCAACTCACCTGCACACAAAGACTTCATTATCTTTGATGTGAAAATTAGAAAAAGAAAAATTGACCAACCTTGGAAGGAAGGAGACTGCTAACCTAAACTTTCGCTGTAAGAAAATCCCTAACAAAAAGACCTAAGAAATTACCACTGGGGGGCGATGGAAGTTCAGAAATTGCTCTGCTAATCCCCGAGGCAACAGAGCACTTTAGTTGGTTTATTTATTCAAAGCTGGAATTTGGATGTGTGAACCTTCAAACTCAGGGAAATTCTTGGATGAGAAACACAGTCCTGGGAAAAACCTACCAAAGATGGAATTAGCACCTTGGTGGACTGCCTTCAGCACAAAGAACTTTCCTTCCTTGCGTGTCTGAAGAATTTATTTCAGTTCCCTTCAGTCTGAAACAGAGGAAGTCAGGTTAAACTACAGAGAAACCAGACAACAAAGCAGAGTGCTTATTTATCACTCCTTGCAAACATATGTAAGTGCACAGCTTAACCAGGATTAGGGCATCTCATCCACTTGGATCAGTTTTGGTCAGTGTGGGTGGACCTCAGTAGGCACCTTTCCTGGGGCGAGGAGGAAGGTTATGGAGATTATGTTAGGAAACTCTGAGTCACAGTTAACACTTCAGGTGACAGTTAAAGATCTAGTGAGGGGGAGTTTAGACAGGTTTAGAATGGTATCCGGTGGAAAGCAGAAGAAAAAAACCTATATGTTCATTGCAGGAGTAATTTTGCAGCCACTTGGTGGCATGCTGTGGGGTTTATTTCCCTTTCCTGATTCCCTTGCTGGTGCATAGGGCTGCTGGGAGGGTTGGGGTCCAACCCTGAAACCAGAGTTTGGCCAGCCCATTCCATGAAGCATTGTCAATGTTATGGGTGCAGTTATTAATCCTACTTGGACCTCTTTTCTTTACCAAGATTGCCACTAAAGAAATAAATGTCAATAGCATAAGAATTTGTTAGGCTTCCACTCTAAAAAGGGCCAAGGATCAGGGAGATGTAGAACTTAAGAAAGCAAGTCCAGAAAGCACTTTTGTGGCTAAGATCCAAGAAATTATGTTGCATCCCTTGCCCGATAGGCACCCCATTTCTAATGCTCTCCAACCTGGGGCTCTAGGGTTACAGCTAGGATGGGGGCCCCTGGATCTCAATGCTCAGTGTCCTATGCCTTCTGGAAACTACATGTTTTTGAGGGACATTCAGAAAACCTGAAAGTATGTTATGTTAGGAAGAACATTTTGGATTTTGAGTGAAGAGTCCAGCTTGAGTTAGTTTAAATGGAAAAAGAAAGTTTGGGTTTACATCCCTAGGAAATCCAGAGATGGGCAGAGCCTCAGGAAGGGCTAGATCCGGGCACTCAGACGGCATCTCTCAGCCTGGTGCCGCTCTGTGTGAAGGCCTCTCTCCCAACTTCTTTGGCAGTCTGGGGAATTTGTTCTGATTGGGTCACATTTTCCCCCTAGTTCAATTACTATGTCGGGGGGAGGCTGGTAGTATGACTGGCTTTACCCAGAATGCTATGATTGACAACTCATCTAGGACCAACTGAGATGAGGGAGAGGATGTTCCTTAGAGGAACTGCTGCTGAGAAGACTAAAGCAGCATGAATCTACATGCAAATACTTGGTCTATGTGGACAGGAAGACCAACAAGCAGAATGAGTGATCCATTAGCCAAAGGTGAAGTTAATCCTCACTGTGGTTTCGCTTCCTTAGATTCCACCATAGCCTAATGAAGAGACTCTGGATTCTTGTGTACCTATTTGGGAAATGCCTCTGGTAATTCAAAGATCTTGGAACTGTTTTCTATTGACAAATGCTCATGAAGGAACCTGAGCTGTAATCACATGTCTCTTTTATTCCTACTATGAGGAAAGTACCATGAGTTCAATATTGAGTGCTGAAAAGAAAAGAAAATACCTAAAAATTGCTTTGGGGACTAAAAGTCCCAAAATTATCCCTGGAAACCCCTTAAGGTCTACATAATTATTTGCAAGGCTCTCTTAATGTGAAGATCTGCTTCCTATGTAAATCCTGGATTTATAAAACCCATGCCTCAGTGTAAAACAAAGTGAAACAAATAAAATTTCCAGAAACTGAGGGCCTAAAATAGCTGTAGCCAGTTGCAGATAAGGTGTGACAGTGGGACATTCGGGGCTGAGTGACAATAGTTCTTGACACGCAAGGCTGAGAGGATTGTGGGAAGCCATTGTGTGGAGAGGACAACTTGCCTAGGCCACATGCTTCACAGCTGCATCCAGACACCATTCTATTGCCTATGAGAAAAGCCGGAGGCCCGGAGGGGAGGTGGCCTGGAAAGGGCACCACCGATTGATGTCACTGAGTTCTTACTCCAGGCACTCTCCCTACCAGCCATGTAGATGTGGCTATCATGTCACCTCTCAGCACCTCCACTGCCTCACTGGTGGAGTGGCAACAATGCTGAATTCATGGCATCATCCTGTGGATGGAATGAACAGTCACCATTGGTCCAACTCAGGTGTCAGCACTTTTGATTCAGTGGAGGACCAGAGAAAATATTTGAGGTTTTGTGTGCTATAGTCTCTGGGGCAAATGGTCAACTCTGCACCACAGCAGTCAAGGACAATATGTAAATGATGGATGTGGCTGTGTTCCAATGAAAACTTATTTACAGACTGAAGGCAGCCCTCGAATTTCATCCAGAGGCCATCGTTAGCTGACTCTTGGTCTAATAGTTAGTTCCTCCCTGTTCAATTAGTGTTGGCCTCTCCCTGCTCATCCTGTTCACTCTCCCACCCCTCATCAGAGAACATTACTATGATGGATTGAATTGTGTCCCATCCCTCCTAGATGCCTATGTTGGAGGCCTCACCCTTAATGAGACTGTATTTAGAGATAGGGCCTTTAAGGAGCTAATTACTGCTAAATAAGGTCATTAAGAGAGGGGCCCTACTCCAACAGTCCTGGTATCCTTAAAGACAGAGACACCAGAGATTGCACTCTGCACACACTCCCTCTAAGCACAGAAAAAGACTGAGAACACAGTGGGCTGAGAAGAGAGGCCTCCCTTCAGAGACTAACCCTGTTTGCACCTTGATCTTAGACTTCTAGGCTCCAGAACTGTCAAAAGATACATTTCTGTTTTTTAATCCAGTCTGTCTGTAGGAGTTTGTCATGGCAGTCCCAGTAGACTAATATGGGGTATCCATAAAGTTCGTGTACAATTTAAAATTGCACACAAACTTTATGGATACCCAGTGCAACATTAATTAGCTGTGTGAATGATGATGCCACCTTAAATTTCTTCCTCCCTTCCTCCTTTTTGTTATAAAAATCTTTTTGTATAAAACTAATCTTTTATATAAAAATGTTGTATCTCTTATGTAAGATTTTGTGTTTTATATCTATTTTTATAATGTCACTAAACCATCTGCTCTGCTTATCTAACAATATTTTTCTGAGGCTTAATTTAGGTAGAAAACATGAGGTATGATATAGTACAAGAAATTAGGGCATTTCTATTTAATCAATATCACCCATCTTTGTAAGTGTAAATTATCACATGGGGCAGCAAATCTGGACCCAAACGTCGTGGTCTTCAGTGAAGCAGTGTTTGGGTTTATTTGCTTGTTTGCTTTTGTTTTTTGAGAGGTAGGGAGTTATGAGGACACTAGCAGAAGAAAACATGCGCAGAAAGGATTCTAGCTCTGGCCCAGAGTATTTATTTGCCTCTGCCCTTTGGTCAATGGGGTCATATCATTCAGTCAGTAAATTCAGGGAAAGCTATGCTGAGTCAGATGCTGTACTGGGTATGGTACATACAAAAGTAACAATGACAAGGTCTCTCCAGGGAGTTTATATTCCAGAGTAAAACCAGAAAAGGTTGAGCTCAGAACAGACAATTGAATGAAGTCTTCATGCCCTCTTCTTCCCTTTCCTCCTCTTCCCTCAAATTTCATCCCCTAGGCGGTGGAAATAGGAACCTTCTCATGAAAATGTTGAATCAATGTGCTGTTCTTCTTGTTAACATCATCTCTGATGTCTGTGTCATGATCATAGTAACGACTATTCTTAACTGTGTGGTTCTGGCCTGGGCACTACGATGCAAAGGATTTTCTTTCTTCTTTTGTAATAAGCTTTTGAATTGAGAAGAGTTTTAGATTTACAGAAAAGTCACAAAGACACAGAGTTCTCATTCACCCCACATCCATTTTGTCCTTTTATGAATATCTTACATTAGCATGGTACATTTGTCACAAATAAATGTGACATTTATTTGTGACAAATGTACCAATAAACCAATGTGACATTTATTTGTGACAAATGTACCAATAAACCAATTTGGATACATTAATATTAATGAGCATCCAAATTTTATTCAGATTTCCTTAGTGTTTACTTAATATCCTTTTTCCGTTCCAGGATCCCATCTAATATACTACATTTCATGTGATTATCGTATCTCCTTGGACTCCTCTTGACTGTGACAGTTTCTCAGCTTTCCTTGTTTTTGATGACGTTGGCAGTTTGAAGAGTGCCAGTCAGGTATGTTGTAGAATGCCCCAAACTAAGATTTGTCTGATCTGATGCATTATTTCAGATTCTCATGGCTGATTTATATCTAACTCATAATGTAGGTGTAACTTATTCATTTTTCACAATGAAAACACTGAGGTACACAGAGGTAAAGGAGCTCCTCCAAAGTCACACAGCTAGTAAATGGCAGAGCTTATGCTTCAAGCTCAGCGTTCACCACCTGACTTCATGCCACACACTTACTTTGCCTCCCTGATCTCTATCTACTAAATTTCTGACAGTGACATAGTTCCTATTGAGGCTACCAAGGAAATCTTTTTTATAGTTCTTGTGTACAATTTTAAACAATTTGATGATATGTTTAATTAGACTAGAAAAATTTCCTCAGTCAGTTATTGGATGAACTGGTTATTTGTGTAATTTTAGTGGTTTTTTTCTTAGGGCACTGGTTAATCCAGAAAAAAAAGAATCACTAAAAATTATTTGAGAGCCTGTGGTTTTAGGTGTAGTTCTCAAACTGTGCTTTTAGAAGTTATGATCTGGACTATTTTGTTACAAATGCATTCTCCTGGGTTAGGATGACTACATGACTTGGTTTGCCCAGGACTGAGCAGTTCTTAGAACATCAGATTTTGTGTGCTAAGAGCAAAACCCAGATGGTCCCAGGCAAAGTAGGATGGTTGATCAACCTACCACAGAGCTCTTATGACTCACTAGGGCCCAGCAATCTATTTTTAAATAAACTATCCAGGAGATTATTCTAAACACACAGAAGCCTGAGCTACATTAAAAAAGATATGGAAATGCTGAAAGAACTGGGAACCAGTGTCTGAAGATACTGAAAAAAAAAAATGATTTTTCAATGTTTGGGTATGTCTGGTTGGGTATGTTTGATTCTGCCTGAAGTAGAAGGAGCATATCACCCAAACTCCAGCCCAGATAACTAACATTAGAGGGGATGATTTTTCACTCCTTGTTTAAAATTTTAGATTAATATGAGGGTACAAACCATTAGATTATATAATTTACACATGAAAGGTGATAGTTAGAGCTGTAGCTGTGTCCTATACCCAGAGAGTGTGCCATATGTCCATGCATTGTACTTCTTGGGTGGGAAGCTACTGAACCCCCTCACTCCCTTCTTGAATTTGAGATTTTCTGTCATGTGGGTCTGTGATTATTAATCTCCTAATTTCAAATTGGTATTGAGTATGTGTGATGCTTGTTTTTCTAATCTTGCAATACTTAGGAAAGTGTCCTCCATATCCATCCAGGTTGTTATAAAGGACGCAAAATTTCCATCTTTATTACAGCTGGATAGTTAGTATTCCATGGTGTGTGTGTGTGTTTGTATATACCATAGTTGATTAACCCATTCATGTGTTGATGGGCACTTGAGTTCTTCCCATGTGTTTGTGAACTGAGCTGCTGTGAACATTCTACTGCAGATGCTCCTGTGGTATATGTCTTTTTATCATTTGGGCAAATGCCTCATAGTGGAATTTCAGGGGTAAATGGTAGGTCTGCTACTTTTAGTTTTTTGAGGAATCACCATACTTCTTTCTATGGAGACTGTACTAGATTTTTCATTCTTTGCTTATGAAATGATACTACTTTACCATCTCCACATTTTGAGTAATAATAGGAGCTCTTAAACAATACAAAGTCCTTATGAAGCCATTATTTGTCAGTTGGGATTAATGAGTCTATAGTAACCTAGGGCAGTGGTCCTCAACTTTGGCAGTTCAGTGGAATCACCAGGGAGAGCTTAAAAATCTGAATCCTCAGTCCCACTCCAGACCAATTTCATAAGGATTTCTGATAGTGGGCCTTGGGCACCAGTAATTTTACGGTTAGACAACCACGGATTGAAAGAAACACTGTTCAGTAGAAATAGAATGTGAGCTGTAATTTCCTAGTAATCACATTCTGAGATGTAAAAGAGAACCACATGAATTTTAAGAATATATTCAATTTAGCTCAACACATCTGAAATTTTATCATTTTAACCTGTAATCATAAAATTTTCAATGACATATTTTATGTAAATGTTTTTTCATGCTATGCCTTTGAAATCTGGTGTGTGTTTTACACTTATAGCACTTCTCAATTTGGACGCTACATTTTCACTAGAAATATTTGATCTATATTTAGATTCCCATACCCAATTTGTTCTAAGCATATTTAAATGTATTCCAATAATTGAGTATGAGGTTTTTGAAATCTTAATTAATTAAAATTTAAAAATTCAGAGTCTCAGTCTCACTGGCTGACTACAAACATATGTCTAAGCTCGTAACAGACAGCACAGATATAGGGCAGTGCTTCTCAAACTTGAATTTGGGTGTACAGATCAGGCAATTTGGTAGAAATCTAGGTTCTGATTCAGGAGGTGTGGGGTGGAACCTGAGAGTCTGCATTTCTAACAAGATCCTGGGTGATGCTGATGCAGCCCAGCCAGGGACCACCCTTTGAGGAACCAGAGTAATGATTTTCAACCCGTGTGCTGTGAGAGGATTTTAGATGTGCCATGAAAATTTTTAAAGATTATCAAATAATTTTTGAAAGAAGTTCAAAAAACAGTAAGTATATATATATATATATATTTTTTTTTTTTTTTTACTCTCTTTTTTGACCAACATAATTTAAGTGTGCTACAGAAGTTTAACTATAGGTTCAAGTGTGCTGTATCC
>NW_003852460.1:8357348-8368742 GCF_000181295.1 Otolemur garnettii | reverse complement strand
TTCTCCACTTGCCGGTGCTAGTCTCTTCTTTCAAAGGCTCAACACAAAAACAATAAGCCTTTGTGGTTAGGAAATGTGTGTGTGAAGATATGAGTATATACATATGTATGTAAATATATGCACATATGTATGTCAGACACATACACAGATGATATGTGTACCCATATGTAGGTAGATGTATGACTGAACTCGCCTAGAAGCATACATAAGCTGTGCTAATATAAAGAACGCTTCAGTACCACATATATTATGTGTCTTCACTTTATTTTAAATTCAATTTACACTTCTTCATTTCACTGGAACTGAACAATAGCTGAATGTTTAATCTCGGTGTAAGTCCCTATATTTATTTGATTTTTTAAAAATGAATGCAGTAGGTTCTTGCATTGTGTTTCAATGTTTGAAGGCATTTAAAAAGTATGTGATGACCCAAGCTTTGGTTTTTGTACAGTGCAGACTAAATCCCGGTTCCATTTAGTTCCCTTGTATACGGAAATTTTGAGCCCCAGTACTTGTGTTTCTTTGTATAGATGCTTTTTCATTCTTTAGACATCAGTATGGAAAGGAATTGCTTCCAAAATGCTATTTTCAACATTTATTCAGTTATCCAATTGATTCAATTAGTTGGTTCCTCTGAGCCAAAGATGATTTAATTTCTCTATCAGTTTCTAAAAAACAAACCCCAAAACCCTAAAATTGGCTGAGGTTTTTTTTTTTTTTGAGGATTTATAATCTGAGAAAGTCATTTGAGCATAAACAACAACCCAAATCATAATGAAATTAGAGAAATTGGTCATGCTTTTACTTTTATTATCCTTTATTTTCTTTTAGGGGACAAGTTTTTGAAGGGAAACCACCATTGTCTTTAGTAGTTATTGAAATCATACAAAGATGTCAAGAGGCCGGGTATGATGGCTCGTGCCTATAATCCTGGCACATGGGGAGGCTGAGGCCAGGCGTTTGCGATCAGTCTGATCAACAAAGTGTGACTCCCATGTCTACAAAAAAATAGAAAAATTAGATGGGCATAATGGTGTACACCTGTAGTCTCAGGTGCTCAGGAAGCTAAGGCAGGAGATCACTTGGGCCTGGGAGTTGGAGGTTACAGTGAGCTATGATGGTGCCACTGCACTCTAGTCCAGGCAATAGAACAAAACCTTGTCTCAAACAAGAAAAAAAAAAGGAGAAGAAAAACAAAAAAGGAAAAGAAGAAGATGAGGGGGACATAGCTATTAAAAGCTTTTTGGACAAAACAGGAAATAACCCATTAAAATTAGAGGAAATGAAAGATAACAGTTGAATTTGTCAAGTCAGGATTGAAAGAGAAAATATTAACTTTTAATTTTGTTTCTTTAGCTATTCTATCAATTATTGGCTATGTGAGGTGGGAAAATTATATTTCCTTTTCATTATGGGACAGAATATTCTGTATATGGTTATAGATCCCAATAATTATAAGATCATCGATGAAAAGGGCTCCTAATTCAAAAGTTTGATTCCTTGGGCTAGAGGCACAGGGTATCCAGACTGCAGCCCCTACATGCAGATTATTTGAGGACTGCTTTCTTATATGTGGTGTCACATATCCAGGAAAGTATGCACTATCCAGAGATCCCCCCAATCAGCTTTCTTTAGTGTTTGTGTATTTAGTTTGTGGCCCAAGACAATAGTTCTTCTTCCAGTGTGTGGCAGAAAAGAAAGTTTGGACACTCCTGGTAGATGCTAGAGGTATCAAAAGTTCCAAAGGAAATCAAGCTGGAGCTTGATATTAAATGAATATTCTCTGTTTTATTTATTTTGTTTTAACTTCACAGGTATCTGGGTGGTGCCTATGGCTCAAAAGGGTAGGGTGCCAGCTCCATATGCTGGAGGTGGTGGGTTCAAACCCAGCCCTGGCCAAAAAAGAAAAAAAAATAACTTCACAGGTATCTGTAGGTGATGTTAATATTTAATATATATTTTTATTTCCTATGGACCAAAATACATTTAATAATAGATGATAGCAATAGCTAACATTCATTAATATGTATATGTGTTGGGGCCTTATTAGTTACTCTGTTTACATTATTTTATTTAATTTTCATGACAACCCTATCATGCAGCTATTGTTGAAGCATAATTCTTAAAGAGTTAAAAACACAAATATTATACAAATATAGAATGAACACATATCAAACATTTATTCAACTTATTAATGATAGGATTGATTAGATTCCAAGAGCATTTTGAGACACTTGGTATTTATAGGCATTTTGAGAAAAATGTGTTGGAATAAGATTTTGAGGCTATATTCAAAACTGGTTAACACCTTTCAGAACAATGAAACTACAATGTTTGGAAATATTTTTTCTGCTGGATAGAAATCTATGAATTAATGTAACTTCAGAGCATCTGAATTTTATTTATTTATTTAGAATTTCAGATTAATATAAGGGTACAAATGATTAGGTTATGATGTTTGCATTGTTGGGTAAGGTCCTGGTTGTAGTTGTGTCCTGCACCTAGGAGGTGTGCCCTATACCCGTACATTGTACCCACTAAATAGGAGCACACCAGTCCCCTTCCCTCCTTCCCTTCCCCCTCTCCCTCTTCCTCCTTCACCCCCAACCTGAATTGAATTGAATTGAATTGAATTTTTCTCTTGTGTGGACATGTATTAGTTGGTCCTCTGGCTTCATATTGGTATTGAGTATATTGGACAGTTGCTTTTCCATTCTTCTGATACTTTACTAAGATGAATATGTTTCAATTCCATCCAAGTTAATACAAAAGTTATAAAGTCTCCATCTTTTTATGGATGAATAGTATTCCATGGTATACATATACTGCAGTTTATTAATCCATTCGTGGGTTGATGGGCACTTGCGTTGTTTCCACATATTTGCATTGCAAATTAAGCTACAATAAACAATCTAGTATAAGTGTCCTTATGATAAAATGATTTTTTTCTTTTGGACAGATGCCTAGCGAACATCTGAATTTTAATAAAAAACAAAATAAAAAGTCAAATATGGGTATATTCCCTAAATCATTAAGTAACTCTTAGATAGACCTGAAGTACCCTGATAAGATTTTGAATAGTGATGCTACATCCATTTTACCTTCTTCAAAGTTTGGGTAATTTTTCTTAATAAAATTATAATTTATATATTACTAATAAGGACTTTAATGCTTAGAAAGATGTTATTAAGAAATCACAGTAAGACTGGAACCTAGGTTCTTCTGATACTTAAATCCACTCTCTTATACTAGTTGAAAGCCATTTTGATCTGTCCTATAAAACTGGGAGGGAAGTGTATATGAGTATACTCAACATTGCTTAAAATAAATGAGGTCAGTATTTTACAATGAAAACCCTTTATATATGAAATGTTTTATTATGGTGGTATAAGTTGCAATGACATTTGTCCTATCACAGACTTTTTTGCTTTGTATACATTTACAGATGTACTTAAAATAGAGGAATGATGCATTGTTTTCAAGCAAACCAGACTGCAACCAGTGGTAGTTAAGAGATTCAGAGTTAGGAAGTTATGCCAAAGATAGACCCTAAGCAAGATATTATCTTGGGCTAAAAAATGAAGAAGGGGGATTGACTCTGGCAGCAGTGACCTGAAAAGGCTTGAGGGAAGAAAGCTGAGAAGGAAAGAACTACAAACATTGCAGTCTATTTGGCTCCCACCTTTTCAGTTTGAAGCTTTTTATAGTGAACTCAGTCTATGTTCTAATGGAAAGACATCAAAAATTATGTTGGAACTAGGATGTTGACTCTAGGATTTTGAAGTTTGAGCTGATTTATAATATCACAATTGTTTGATAAATGTCTAAAATGTTTCAGTGCTTAAAACGAATCTGTGATTTATTTTTATATGACTGTAGTTTTATATCATTTAAAAATCAGCATGCTTTTTGTGTGAGTTATTACAGAAAATCTTTACTTAACTATTCTGACTAATTAAGGAAAGAACCAAGTAACTTACTAAAAATTCTGACTAATAGACATTTTAAAATGTGTTTGTTGGCGTGGCTTTTAAAAAATGAGGGGTAATATAAAGTAGGTTAAAATAGTGTTGCATGGTGAAGGGCCTTAGGAGACCTAGTTGTTTTATTGCTTAAAATAAACACAACAAAACCAAAGTTATAGACTTAAACTTTAGACTAGTATGGAATGACAGGGACCAGACTTACCTTCTTACCAGAAACAACCAAAAATGCACAAAACACATGAAACAGTGGTTTTCAAGACACTGGTAGCAGACAATGAATGGCAGTGGTCCTTGAGAGATGGGAAACAAATGATGGGATCCCTATGATTTCCCAAGCTTACTGCAGTGAGAATTAGGCTGCCATGCAAGGCGAGGGGGTTACCCAGGTGAAGCTTAATGAATTCTCTGAATTAAGGAGATGGAACTGAGAATCTAAGACAAACAAAAAGGCTAGAACTCACAGGAAAGAATAGCAGAGGAGACTTACTCAGAGATAAAACTCTGAATACTTATAGAATATCCAGCACAGTACTGACTTGTGTGTGCATGTAAGGGGGCTACCCAGGACCAGAGAAAGAATCACCCAAAAAGATTACACAGGACCATATTCAGGTACTATTTCCTATTCACAAAGGAATAGGAAATAATGCCTGTTCTACTGGCAAGATTTAGATATCTTCATAACTCATGGGGAATTAGACAAGATACTCAGAAGTATCTTGCCTCAGTAGTGGTGAAATAATTATACACAAACTAAACACAGCTCTGGCCCAACCTAATAAACCTTAATAGCAAGACCCAAAAGGATCACAGATTTAAGCAGATAAATGAAATATATAGAAAAGATTCCAATTCAAACTTCTAGACATTAAAGCTACAATGTTGGAGACAAAAATAGACTATATAGAAATAGTGGCAGAGTAGACATTATAGAAGAAAATATTAGTGAATGTGAAGATATAGAAACAGAAACTATTCAAAATAAAACATAGAGGAAAAAAATGTTAATGAATAATATATCAACAACCTGTGTGATAACTTCACATGGGCTTAGGTATATGTGCAGTCCCGGAAGGAAGAGGAGAGATTACAGGAAAAAAAATAGCCAAAATATTTTAGTTTTGATGAAACTGTAAACCTAATATCTACATAGGTCAATAAACCCTAAACATAAAAAGCATGAAGAAAACGACAATAATACCCATCAATATAAAATGTACATAAACCTGTGATAAAGAAAATGTCATAAGAACATCCAGATAAATAAAGATCCATTATAAACAGAGGAACAAAGATAAAGATAACAGCAGATTGTTTGCTGGGAACGATGTAATCAAGAAGACAGTGAATTGACATCTTTACAGTACCAGGGGTAAACCAAAAAAAAAAAAAAAAATTCCTGTAAATCTAGAAAATACTTTACACTTAGTGAGAATATTTTTAAAAATAAAAGTAAAATCCTTTTCCAGGTATCCACAGGGTGAAAAAATTTATCACCAACAGCCTCACAGAGGAAAGTTAAAGAAAATCTTTCAGTCAAAAGAAAATTGATGCCAAATGCAATATATCTACATAAAGGGGAAAAACTCACTGGAAATGATCATTGTATGTAGTCAATTCATGAGATATTTTTGTTACTATTTATATCTTTTTGAAAGATAATTGAATTCTTAAAAATAGTAACAATATCATATAGGTATTAGAACACCACAGGTGAAAGTAAATGTACAATAACAATAGCACAAAGTTTTGGAGGAGAGAAATGGAAACATACTATTAGAAGATTCTTATATAAGAAATGGTGTAATATTACTTGAAGTTAGACTGTGATAAGTTAAAAATGTGTGCTATATATGCTAAAGCAGTCACCAAAATAAGAAAGCAGAGGGTTTTAATGAATAAGCCAACAAAGGTGATAAAATAGAATCATAAACGATAATTAATTGAAAAGCTGGCAAAGCAAAGGAAGAGAAAAAAGAACAAAGAACAGATGGGACAAATAGAAAATAAATAGCAACATGATCTGTTTAAACCTAACCATATGAATAATCACATTCAATATAAATGGTCTAAACACTCCAACTAAAAAGCAGATATTATCAGCAGAGGTTGGATAAAAAAAGCAACTACATGCTTCCTGCAGCTAACTCCCTTTAAATATAAAGATGAAAATAGGTAAAAGTAAATGAGTGTAAAAACCTGTAGTAGCCATATTAATATCAGACAATGTTAATTTCATAGCAAAGAGTATGCCAAGAAAAAATAAACTCATTTAGAATACTAAGATGGCCATCAAGATTCCTTCCCCTGGTGTACTAAATAGTGCAATGGGTCATTCTTGATGAGAGCCTTGATGATTTTAAAAATCACCTATGAAGGGCATGATTTGATGAATAAGGAGAATGAATATAGATTGTGTATTAAATGATGTTAAGTGAAATGTAAACATTTAAAATTTAAATAACATTAAATATTTAAATGACATTAAATAATGTTATTTTATCAATATTAAATTTCTCAATGTAATAATGGTATTATGGTTGAGTAGGGAAACAGGATACTGTCCTATTTGTGACAGATGCATGCTGAAGTATTTAGGGACGGAATGCCATGAGGTCAGCTTTACCTGGATTTGACTTACTGTCAAATAGTTTAGAGAGAGAGCACAAGCAAAAAAAGAGGCAATATATTATCAATTTGTGAGTATAGGCATATCGATGTTTATTTTGCTATTCTTGCAAATTTTCTGAAATTTGAAAAAATTATTAGAATATGACGAAAAATGGTATATGTCTTTTTAAAAATTGAAAGCAACATTTTGGGTGGAAGGAAATAATTTGCCTTAAAGGGAAGTTTTTAAAGCTCTATTTAACTGCTTATCCGTTCAAATAAGATTGCAGCCAGCTTGGAGAGGAACAGAGATTAAAAACAAGGAGAGTGAACCTTAGTGGGCCAATGCACTTTTTTCACCTTTTTCCTTTATGGTGGTTCAGAAATACATATCAACCTCCCCTTGAGGTTGACTCTGGCTTTAAGACTCTGTGTAAGAATCTTAAGTCTTAGAATCTGACAATCAGCCCTGAAATCATGGCTGTTTCTCCTAAAAATTAGTCCTAAAGCTTACTAATTTTTCTGTTAATATCCGAAGAAATTTTTACAACCATAGATTTCTCAGGTCTGCTCCTAGAAATTCAGATTCAGTATGTCTGGGTTGGGGACCTAGAAATCTATATTTTTTTCTAAAGCTTCTTTAAGGAAGATCGTAGCCCTGTCTCTTGAGAAGTTGTATTTTTTAACAAGTGTCATTAATATTTATTATCATTAAGAGAATTTGGGAAATACTGATCTGTAGAAAGTCCTCATGCAAACAAAAAATCCTGGTGGTTTACTCTAACATTCCAGAGATTTTGACTCTAGCTGTCCCTACATCTTTATTGCACTGAGATTGAGGTTAAGAAAAAGAGTGTATGCGTGTGTCTGTGTGTGTGCATGTACATGTGTAGACCTGCATGTGAGGTGGGAAGAGAATTTGGAAACTGTATTCTCACTGGGATATTTTGGGGGCTTTTATTGACTAAGTTATTCATACGATGTTAACATTTTGACCATTTTTCTCTTTTTTTTTTAATAAAGAAGAATCTCATCGCTTGCCCATTAAAAGTCTATCATTAAGGCAGAAGTTTTCTCTTGGTTTCTTAGGAATGGAGGAGGTATTGCACTGAAGCATCACATATATTACCCTTGCCCTTGACCACCAGCATACATTGAGAACTGGTTGGCTAGGAGGGGTTAGACTTTGAAGTCTTGAAATAGGCTTTCCCCTGGTACAAAGCAAAATGTGTTCATGTAGAATCTAAATCCATGAAGCCTAGTCTATAATCAACTCAGCTACCCAGCTTAGATCAAAGAGAGTTAATACATGCCTTTTAGGTATAATTTGAACAGAGATAGTCTCTAAAAAATCTATTGGATTTTACAGTGAGTGAACAAAGCAGATTACATAAGTTGAAGGAAAAAGTAAATTTTATATCTGTTAAACTTTGACAGTTAAAGGTCAAAATACGGGAGTAGGAGATGGGAGGAGTATAGCAATATAAGAACATGGCAGGATGAATGGATCTGCTCCCATGCTTGGCATTCCTAACTCTAAGCTGTTGGCCTCCCTTGAGCCAGGATGCTGCCAAGAAATGAGTGACTGGAGCAAATGAGGCCTTGGGCTCTGTTGGGAACCTCTGCAATTGGAGAGACCTGGACTGGACTATTGTACAGTGGGGGTTACCTGGCAATTATTGTAAGGAGGCAGATCCCAGCTTGATGTTCAGGGTGGGTTATGACCCTACTTGACTGTCCTGGTTGTCTGTGATCCTCATGAATGTAGACAAAGAAAGTTACATGACCATCATTAGTATTTATAAGCAGCTGTAAAAGCATGGAGGATTGTAATAAGAATATTTTCTTCCTTAGTTTGATATGGATATATCTAAATATATTAATAACATTTGCTTTCCTTTTCTCTAGTATGGAATATAAGTGGTGACTTAAGCCTGTATTTCAATAGTTAAATTGTAGGATAGTAATAGTTATTGTGACAGAACTATTTCAGAAGGCAAATAAAAACTAACCAGTTATGGATAAAATAACAAACGAGACTTTGTGGCTGTACTTTCTTTGGGGAAAAGCACAAGTGAGTTTTTGGATGTATGAGGGATGGTTGCATCAAATAGGACAGAAGCACTATGTTTACTTTATGGGCTGTGCACGAATGCTGTGTTGACAAAGGGGCAGACTGTGGCAGATTATCCATTGTCAAGTGGCCATCTCTACCATCCTCTTCTACTATCTCTTCTGCACTCAGAAGAAAAGTAGGGTGCTGGTTTCTATCCCATTCTTTGTATGACTCTGAGTTAGAATTTGCCAAAGAGAGTGACATAAATTATCTTTTTTAGGTGAAAGTGAAGTAGAAGCTACTATGCTCAGGGGTCATGCAGCTCAGGGAGTGTTTGAGAGCAAGCTGCTCTGCTGGTGCAGACCGAGACAGTTGGTGAGAAGTTTCTAGTAAATTGGAGCAGTTTTCTGTTGAGCGATTGCTAACCACTTACACTGGTGTGCTAAGCTGAGATGTTCAGAATCTGCTTTCCTGATTGTTGGTAATGATTTTCTTGACCCTGTTTCCCCAGATGTTCTAATATCCATGCAAACCCTAATTTTCATGTTAACTTCTTTATTTCTAGAATACTTAGAATGACTATTTGTTTTTTAAACTAAATCCAATCTTTATGCAATAGTTTGATAAAAAGAGGTGCACCTAAAAGATAGCTTTAAGAAAAATTTGATTGGAAGGTAGACACCAAAAGATCCATACAAGAATTGTAGGTAATGCTAAGCACAGTTTAAAACACAAGGACTTTTAAAACACTGTGATTTTCCATTTGACTTTGAGATAGCATCTTTCCTCGGGCTTCAGTCTGTTTTGGAGAGCCATCTACATCATATCCCAGGGGTCAGCAAACTATGGCCTAGGAGCCAAATCCAGTTTGCTGCTGTCTTTTATAAACAAAATTTTATTGGTACACAACTATGCCCATTTGTTTGCACATTGTCTATTGCTGCTTTCACTATGATGACGGAGTCGAGTGGTATGACAGAGACCAGGTGGTTTGTAAAGCCAAAAATATTTGCTCCCTGGACCTTTACAGAAAATGTTTGCCGATGCCTGTATTATCCTAAACCCTACCTTCATCAAAAATTGAAGCTTTCTCTGTCTTTGTCAACTTGGCTCACTTGGTGGGATTAGACTTAATAAAATTATTTTTTTTGGCAGAAAGATTTAAGATGCCTAAAAGAACATTTTAGCTGGCTCAAAGCACTCACTCATCAATGCTTCCAACTTGGCACAGCGACGTGCCATTTTTAATTAGTTGAATTCCTCTTTACTCATTGGACTACCTTTGCAGTATTTTTCTCCTTGCATTGCTTAAGGTAGATAGATACCATGTTGTCACCTTATGTGGCTTCCAGAAGTCCAGTCAACTCCCGGACTTTACTGGAGACTAGTTTGGCTCTCTAATTAGATTTGTGCACATCACAAATGCAAAGAGGATTACTCATCTATGTTGCAATTTTTAAATAATAGAAAAAATGGTTTAGATGTAAAATTGAAGCATTTTTGCATGTTAAATTCAATATTTGGGAGGCGATTAAAGAGCAATTCAACACATAACTGGAAATACAGAGGAATGGTGACTAAAGTGCTTTTGAAGCAAAATCCTTTAGTCAATCTAGTGGAATTGTTATTTTTTATCAATGAGCCATGCTAATCTTTGCTCCTTATTAAGCAACAAAATAGAGCTTGTCCTCCCCTCTAAAAAGGAACTTCTGTGGAGAGGAATAATTTAGAACATGTAACAGCCATGTTACAGCAGTGAAAGGGGATTCTTCAGCCTTTTGTTATGATACTGCTTTTGCTGTAATCCAGTGAGTCTGCAAAGACAGTCTGTAAGATTATGAATCCATTAATGAGTATTATTCATCCACGTGCACATGTCATTCATTAAGTTTATTTCATTCATGATTTAAAATGTATGCCTTATATATTTATATTTTCTATCTATCTATCTATCTATGCAGTTCTTACTATGTGTCAGGCTCTGCTTTAGTTTCAGAGCTTAGTAGGGCAAGATGAAAATAATGAGTGAAAGGAAAGTTCTAGAACCCTGTCTTTCTCTCTGCTACAGAGAAGTAGTCCAGTTATACAAACCCTCTATGTTTGGTTGTCAAATTAACAGCTGAAGTGTGGCTCAGTCCAGTGCCCTTCTCCACTCTTACCTCTGGCTTGTATCCTCTTGCTGCACAGAGGAACTGCAAAAACACATAGAAGGATCATTTGAAATGAGTTTTTTTTGTGTGTGTGTGAAGAATCAGCTCTAAAGTTTGTATTGGACAAAGTTAATGTGGAACAGCAGGAAGCCGCTTGCACATCTCGTTCCAACTCCATAGTCTGATATTTATTCCTCTTGACAGAAAGATAGACTGCCAACTTTGTTTTTAATTATTTGAATAAAATCACATACATCATTCTCCCTCTTCTTGTACTTTCCTCCGAAATCCCATCTTCTGTGTAACTGATGTTGATGAAATTGCCAGTTTTGGCATTAATGCCTCTGTCAGCCAAGTGAGATGGACTGAGTTCATCTCCACACCCTGAAATGAAGCCAAGAACGTAGAGCCCAGCTTCTCCCTCTCTCCCCTAGCTCTCTTCCTCCCTTCAGCTCTTTACCTGCCACTCTCCAGACACACCACAGGGCCTCCTTGCATCTAACCTGGCACCTGAATAAACATTTTCAAGTATTTTCCAATTCCCTACATTCCCACACCCCCCTTCCTTTCCTTTTTTTCTTTCTGTCTTTTT
>NW_003852460.1:8351727-8357258 GCF_000181295.1 Otolemur garnettii | reverse complement strand
TTTTTTTTTTTTTTTTGGTATTCTATTGTAAACATGGAACAAATGTGTAACTCATCATAATGGACATCTGTTACTTGAATACTGGCGAGCCCATATCTCCCAGATTAATCACTGTTTCTATTCATTTGGAATTAGCAACCTGTGACTTCAAGTAACTCCCTGATGAGATGGAACACACATTCTTTTCACAGATGTATAGTAATAGGAATAAATCTACAATTTGGCAAATGTACTAGATGCAGAGCACAGTGCGTGCTTATAATAAGAAAATATAATAACCGTCTTGGACTAATATGTGGTAACTCTGACAAAGAGGAATTTATATGGTCGAAACTTCGTGAAAATAGCCTCACCTGCATAAGTGTTTTCTAAACTCTGGCCCCTGGTGGGTCTGTAGTTTCCTGACAAAGTTTTCTCATGTTATTTGCTCTCCTTGGAGACTTGAAATTCCTCACCACTTAGAAGCAAGATAGAAATTTGGAGGCTGTGACACAGAACAGGATTATCTGTGAATCCAGGGTCTATCTATAGGATCCAGGGTCTTACTGGCTACCTTCCTTGTTGAGGTATGTTTTTAGGAAGAGTATGTTTGTGTGTGCTAGAACTGTGTATCCAAGACATCTATCACATATGGACCGTTGAGTAATTGAGTCAGCGTAAGCTAACGATTCACAGTTGTATCCCATTGCACATTTAGAAAGAATATTGTACTCAGACCAGAATAAGGAGTGTCCAGCATAAAGTATTTGCTGAATTTATTTATGCTATGAAATAATGCCATCATTCACAATGAAGCCATTTGTTCATACATCAATCATCTTTTGAACACCTACTGTTCTGATCCTGGCATGATTCTCATTTGGGATATAAAGACTCAGACATTTTCCTTAAAAAAATGAATAGCCTAGTGAAGGAAACAGGTTTACCCACTTACGAGGTCACTACTGTGTAATATGTCCTTTGATAAGCACCTTCACAGGGAAGTGCTCAATCTTTCTTCAGTGATCAGGAAGCAGTGAGAACAAATCCAGAAAAGACTCAAGAGAGAGGGTGGCATCTTGGAGGATCTTTGAAAGGGAATGATTTACTGGGGCCTTGGGGAGAGTATTGGATGTAGGGTGGGGACAAAACAGCAAGATTACTGTCATCAGTTTCTATTCTCCAAAAGCAAATGTAGAGTATATAAGACATAAGCAGGAAAATTATATAGAAAGGTCCAGGTTTAAGAGAAAGGTAACAGCTTAGGCTACTTGAATAATTATAATCATTTATAATCTGATGGTAGAAGAAACATCAAATAATTTACCTCTGGCTCCTATACTTGACTATGCTGAAGAAAAGATATAAATCAAAAATTGTCAAAAATCATCTCATAAAGTTCAATCTAATAGCTATAACATACATGTACATGGTATAAAATCCCAAGAGATAAAAGAGTAAAAAGCAAGTCTTGATCCCCTCTGTCTTCCCTAGCCCCCCATTGCCCCCCTCACAAGAGGCCACTGCTGGAATTCTTCCCAAATAGGTCCTTCCTATATTCAAGCATTTCCACAATGTAACAGGTTAAAAGAGGAATCTGCCAGGGTCACTTTTGGCTAAGAATGAAGACAATGGACACATAAGGACAATAGTTCTAGGTAGACCATGGAAAACCCAGTCTTCCCAGAAGACCCACCTAACCTGGAAGATAAAAGGATCAAGAGGACAGAGGAAAGAGGAGTTTGGGGGGGGGGCTATTTTCCTGGAGGAAATAACACTGAGAACTTCATTTCTTACTCTCAAGAATGATGGCAAGAAGCCTCCTACCCTTAACCCTGATCCTAGTGAAGGGAGTGTCCATGAGACCCATGCTGAGACACAACATCTGTCCTTTGTAGCTGGGGAGCCCAGAGGACCAGTGTCTGACTCATCTGAGGAAACTTGAGTGGCCTATAGTAAAAGGGAGGGGGATCCATCTGGGAGGAAACTTCCCTTCCTCCAAAGCTGCATGGATTCCAGAGACCAGATGTGGAACTTGTGAGGAAATATTGGCCCAGGGTTGTTTTAACAGGAATCTTATAGCAGGATGTTGCAAGTTGGTTTCTCCAGTAAGCTTACCAGGAAAAGGAGTTTCATGTGCACATGTCTAACAGGGACACCCTTGGGGTCAACACCTGGGAAAGGGAGTGGAAGTAAGCAGGATTTGCAGAGGGGGGAAGGAAGCTGAGCTTAAGTGCAGGCCCAGAGTCAGCCTCGCCATCCCCACAGGGAGCTCTGGAGTAAATGGCCCATCATAATGGTCCTACTGCGGCCAAATGATAGGGATTTTATATATTTGCCTTGGCCAGCAGTCATTGGGCATAGGCCTCCTTGGGAAGGATATGACTTTGATTGTGGCAGCCTTCTCATTCTAAGTTGCTGCCAGCTGAATGCTGTCTGATCGTAGCACTCTCAGCCTCCTGGGCTGCAAGGCCTCCCCTGAAGGGAGATCCAGATAATACATATCAGTGTCCATCACACTGGGCAAGGGAGCACATTGGAGGCAATTGTGTGTACTGCTGAGGGCAGATGCTAAGAGGGAACTGGAAATAGTGAATCAGATGAAAGGCCATGTCATGTCATAGGCATTGGTGGTCGAAGAGGCCCAGAGTCATCTCCCAAGAGCTCAGGTAGCTGCTACAAGAAGGCAGCCAGCTTGAGAGTAAAAATCCTTCTCACAACAATGAGTTTAAGTTAGAATTTTCTTTAACTGCTTGTATGAGTCAAGATGCAAGTGGGAAACAGATGGCACATTCATGCTGACTAACATGAAAAGACTTTAGTAAAGGGTCTAAGTTACAAAGGCGTAAAAATCTCAAGGGTGGGTACGGTACCCTTAAGCTAGTAAGAGTGGGCATGTTAACATTCCCAGCCTAAAGGGTGTAGGAAAGAGATCAGCTTCTAGGCCTCATAGACAAGGAGAGCTGAGTTAAGAGGGCCACCTGACCAGGCTGTGACCTTCAGCTAACAAACAGACACAGCTGAGATAACCCTGCAGCTAGGGCACTCGGGGAATTTCTACTTAAATCTCACCCTTCTTACTTTCTCGGATATTATCCTGGGACTTCCCATTGGAGGGCTGATTCATGCAGTCTGTGTGGGTTAGCCTCCAGGAAACAGAGCCAGGCCTCTGGGAGAAGAGTGGCTCTTCCGCCACTGGATCCTGGATGGGGTCCAGAGATGAGGCTCCCAGTAGGCAGGTGGTGTGGGGAGAGACTGCCCGTTCCACGCTTGTGATGACTGGGGAAGGTGCAGAGAATGTTTTTGCTGAGAGCTGAGACCACCTTGCATATCTTCACTCTGTACCACCCTAAGGTCACAATACATCAGTGCAGCCTCTTGGTTTTCAAGATGAGACACAAGATAAGGAGAAACTCTTGGGTCTAATTGAATCACAGAATGTAGGGGGAGGTGAGAGAGTAACCTGTCCCTTCATGTTTGCTCTGGAAAGACGAGGGGTATCATGTTTGGTCCCTCTTCTGATTACTGCTTCCCTTCCCCCCGTATCAAGGCTGTTCTTTTCATCCTAGGTCACATGGTTGGCGACAGCTTTCCTTTCACTGAAACTTCTGAATATGGATGAAAGGAATCCCTAGAATTTTAACCCTAGGCCTTAATTGAAGAAATTAGTCCTGTGATATTTGAGCCTTGGGAGCAAAAGACAACCTAGCGTTGAAGTTTCTGTGGTTTATTTTGTTGCTAGAGATGGATGCTTGATTCTCCTTTGAGGATGATTGATCTTTAGTTGTGGGGGGGAAAATAACCACAGTAACTCTTTTGGTTATGCCAAAGGGAAACCATAACTCTAAGCCATTCAAAGAATAATTCTTTGTTGCAGGCTACAGATGTACCCTGGCAGGAGGGGAACCTGAGGCTGTTAACCAAGGTCAAACTTCTGTTTCCTCTCTCCAGGTCCCAGGAGATCTAGGTATGGCGTACAAGGATATGAGAGATAATGGTCAAAAGCCCTTCCAGAAATAGTGGGGCGTGGGGTAGGGAAGGTGGGCTCAATTCTGCAATGTAGTGGGTATTGAGGCTATGCTACTTCCTATCCAGTTAGAAATTTCCTCTTCTGCACAGTACTCTCCTTTTAATCTTGCATGGTCGGTAAAGTTTATTAAACTCTGTAACCTGGTCTTATCATTGCTTTCTGAAGTTGAGGGAGGAGTCAATTTCTCTGTAGGGACAAGAATGTGAGAAGAGTTATCACAGCCTTCTGGGAAAGGCCATGAAGCATCAAAATGCTGAGTTTCAGGGCTTGCTGGAGCCACAGGGGCACCAGGCTGAACTTAAGGAATAGTGATCATCAGTCTTTAGGAACCTCCATAGCAGAGCTCCCTGGGCAGAGGAACATGCAGTGACATGGAGTGGAGATTTGACCACTTCTCTGGGACGTTAACAGAACATGCCACCCTGAAGTAGGAGCACTTGGCACATCTGGACATTAATTTTAAGCAGGAACCTTAGTCGTTTCTCTGATACACTATTTTACCCACCTGCTTCTTGGATGTTTGTAGTCATCTTTTTACACTGTTGGATGGGGCTACTTTCCAGAAAAATTTTTCCAATGACAAATAAATTTGCATTTCCTTGCTCTCCTCTTCCCAGCTGCCTCTTTGTTCTCCTCTCTTCTGTACTTGTCCCTTCAGTTAAACGAAGTACAGTGCAAGGTAGAAACATTCATTTAAAATCTTGAAAACTCATATTCAACCTTGAGTTTACTTACTGGCTGTACATCCTTGGTAAACTACTAAACTTCCTTCACCCTGAGTTTCTATAGTTACTACTCATCCAATAGGAAGGCTCAACTGCAGCTGTTCTTTTTGTTCATATCATCATAGATTCAACAAGTAGGAGCCTCTCTAAGCTCTTTTGTCCTTGGTTTCAATGTCCTTTTGAAATGATCCCATTTATCTTTGAAATTTTCCTTGATTTCTGGCACTACATGGTATTATAGGCTTCTCTTGTGTCTTCCCTGCCACCATACCAGACCTTGAATTGACCATCTCTTCAAGGAACACTGATACCTTTCAGTGAGGCAATGGAATTAGAGGCCAAAATCTAGGGACTTGGGCAGTTTTTCCTACTGGAATGCCCTTGTTCCTAAATCATTTTAGTTGACAGAACCAGAAAGTACACATTTTTAAAACTTATGAGTTCACATTAACATTTCCAACTCAAATGAACAATACAAGGTTTTTGCTTCTTTAATTTTATAACTGTAACTTTGTTCTCATATATGAAAAAATATTTTTAATAACACTATTATATAATTCTTGGATTTATATTACAAAAAAAGAAAATACTTCACAATAACAATGCAAGGATTACTACAAAAAATAAAACAATGAGATGAATGCTAACATCAACAACAACAACAAACTTCTAATTGAAAAATACCAAACCCAAAGAGTTTGATGAGGGATAAATAACCATCTATGTTCATTTCCTAGAATAATACCTCAGATACAATCAGTACTTAATAAAAGTTAGTCTTCTATTCCCACTTCCCA
>NW_003852460.1:8340910-8351655 GCF_000181295.1 Otolemur garnettii | reverse complement strand
TAATTCCTAACTGCCCTCTTGTGCTCCTGTTCAAATTCCTTCAGTCCCCTCAGCGTGTCGTGTGCACTTTGGCTTTCTAGATTTACTTGTAGTGCCCTGTTCACCTCCTTCGTTCTCTCCCTTCCAAATGTATCATCCATTCCTTCCCCTTTAAACTGAAATGATTACTTTAACAGACATTAAATTCCTACACATATAATATTTTGGGGTCTCTTTCTGTTTTTTTTTTTTGTTGTTGTTATACGGATCTCTTTTTGTCTTTTGGCATGTTAATACCAAACTTTTTTACTATAGTAACTTTATTGTATGTCTTAAAACATCATTAAGCAAATCTTTCTTCATTATTACATTTCAAAATTTTCTTACAATTTTCAAACATCTTTATAATCGTTTTTGACATGATTCAACTTCCTTACACCCCTGTCAAGAAAAACATAATTAGGCTGGGTGTGGTGGCTAACACCTGTAATCCTAGTATTCTGGGAGGCCAAGGTGGGTTGATTACCTGAGCTTGGGAGCTCAAGACCAGCCTGAGCAAGAGTGAAACCCTGTCTCTAAAAATAGCCAGGTGTGGTGGGCACCTGTAGTCCTAGCTTTTTGGGAGGCTAAGGCAGGAGGATCACTTGAGCCCAAGAGTTTGAGGTCTCTGTGAGCTATGATGCCATGATACTCTATCAAGGGGGACAAAGTGAGACTCTGTCTCAAAAAAAAAAAAAAGTCCCACAATCCTATAGACTTTGCTTTATGACTTCAAGTCTTCCCTAAAAAAGAAACTCAGTATTTCTCTCCCAGTAGAAGACCCTGTTTTAATTCTTCTATGATAATATAATTTTGTAGTTTTCTTCATATAGGTTATATGGCATCTTTTAAAAATATTTTTGAAGTATTTTGCAGTTTTCCTTGCTATTAGTTTCTTTCAACTTCCAGTTTGTTTTCATTGTTTTACAATCTTTTTTTTTAAATAATAAACATGTTATTTTCAAATACCTTTACATTTATAGTAAAGTTCCAAAGTGGTACAGACATGTCCCATATTCCCCACATCCAGCCAATTTTCTTCTAATATTAACATCTGACATTAGCATGGTGCATTTTTCAAAACTAACAAACCAATATTGAACCATTTAAAATTAAAGTCCATTGTTTATTCATATTAGTTTTTACCTAGTCTCCTTTTTCTGTCCTTGGATCTCATTTAGGATCCCACTTTACATTTGGTTGTCATGTCTCTTTAGCCTCTTTTGGCTGCAATTGTTTTTCAGATTTTTCCTTTTTTTTTTTTTTTTTTGAGGCAGAGTCTCATTTTGTCACCCTCAGACGAGTGCTGTGACATCATAGCTCACAGCAACCTCAGTCTCTTGGGCTCAAGAGATCCTCTTGCCTCAGCCTCCCAAAAAGCTGGGACTATAGGCACTGGCCACATTGCCTGGCTATTTTTAGAGATTCCTGAGCTCAGGCAGTCCACCCACTTCAGCCTCTCTGAGTGCTAGGATTACAGGCATGAGCCACTGTACCCCTCTTTTCCTTATTTTTGATGACCTTGAGAATTTTGAAGAGTACTGGTCAGGTATTTTGTAGAATTTCCCTCGGTTAAGATTTGTCTGATGTTTATAAGTAGCTAGGGTTGTGGGTTATTGGTAGGAAGATCACACAGGTAAAGTGCGAATGTCATCACATCGTATTAGTGTTACGTACGACAACTGCCGATGTTGACCGTGGTCACCTGGCTGAGCATGTTTGTCAGGCCTCTCCACTGCAAAATTACTTTTTTATTTCTCCTTTTCTATACTACATTTTTTGGGGGGGGGGAAGGAAGTCACTATGCACAGATCATGTTTAAGGAGTGAGGAGTGGGGAATTGTCCTTTACCTCCTTAAGGGCAGAAGACCTACAATCAGGCATCCTCAAACTACAGCCCGCCGGCCACATGCGGCCCGCTGAGGACATGTATCCGGCCCGCTGGGTGTTTTTGCTGCTGCTGCCTGTATTGCTTAGCAGCTGACTCGTCCCAGGACCCACAGTCTGGCCCTCCAACGGTCTGAGGGACAGTGAACTGGCCCCCTGTTTAAAAAGTTTGAAGACCCCTGATCTATATGAATTATTTGAAATTCTTCTGCATGGAAGATTTGTCTGTTCTTCCATTTATTTATTTCTTCAATTATTTATTCACATCAGTATGGACTCGTGGATATTTATTTTATACTTTGGGTTATAATCCAATATTGTTTTATTTATTTTTGCTGCTCAATTGTCCCCACATTGGCCATTTGGAGATCCTTCAGTTGGCTCCCATGTCCTTTTTACATACTCTTATGATTGTGATTGTTTGTTTTTCAGTTCCTTCTTTATTTCTCCCACTAAAAGATGCTCCAGGCTCATTTCACATTTCTTGAACAAACCATCTCTCCAAGACTCCTTGGTTCTTTTTACCAAGAACAATATTAGAAACCAAGATCTGAGTGTTAATTGGACTTGTTGCTACTAGGCCCTCTCGACAACGGCTATAGCTAGGAAGTATATGTTTGCAAATTAACCCATGTACATGTACATATCTGTAAGTATTTCTATATGTGATACCTGTATCCATATTAAACTAAATACAAATAGCCATTGATTTTTGACAGTATCTTTTAATTTTAAAATGGACATCTACTTGTACCTAGTACTCTTAATATGGAGACTTGATTCTACTTCTGTAGAAGTAGTAAAACCACCAGTAGATAAACATATATAGAGAGGGTTGGTTATTGCAGCATTATTTGCAGAAAAAATTATTATAAGTAGCCAAAATGCCTAAAATAGTGGGAACATTTGAATAAATTATTATATATTCATAATATGAAACATATAACCACTAAAATAGAATGAATGTTTTCATGTGTTAATTAGAAGAACATCAGTGATTTACTGGTATATAATAGAAGCAAACTGCGGAGTAGTCTTTTTTAAACTTTTAAAAAATATAGGTACATGTTACACTAAGCCTGAGAAAAATATAGAAAGGTATGTAACAGACTACCAAGTTGTTAACAAAATTGTGGGATTTGGGTGGAATTAGAATATTATTTTTAAATGTATGTACCTTAATATTACATGCTTCTTACTATGATCATGCATTAACTTACTTTATATTCTTAAGATCTATTAGGATCATTTTAGTCACATACACAAAATATGGAGGGATGAATTTGGATCTACATAGAATAAGTGCTTGAATTTTATTCCATTTTATTTTGTCTACTAGAAGCTCTATGTATTCTTACAAATTATCTTTAGGGTTATTTGGGGGGCAAACATACAAGATAGAACAAATCTTCCTTCTTAGAATTATGTAAGTCACAATGGCATTTGAGAACCTATTGTCAAATTATGTATTATATCTGGTAAAAAAAAAAAAGACAGCAAGTTGTAGTCCAGTGATAGTTAATATTTCAATCACAAAAGAAAATATTTATTTTTAAATAATTTATATCTCTCTATGCAATAAAAATAAATATACTTTTCCCAGGTTCTAAAGTTAGTGTACAAGTCCCCCTCTCTTCTTCTAGGGCCGATCCAAAGACATCTTGTTTTCATTTTTCTCCCTTGTGAAATATCAGGAAGAGGGGTGAAGTAGCTAATTCAGCATTTATGAGATGGTGATACAATTTAGCCACGTTAGGTAGTACAACTAATATATTCCCATCACCTCCCCTGGACCCCATCAGGGCTCTTGAACAGTAGTGGCCAAAGTGTGCTGATTTATTCTCAGGCTGAACACAACTACTCCTTCTCTCTCAGTTTTGCCCCCATGATAAATTACTAAGTCTTCTCCACTACAAAGAGGAAACAGTCACAAGGATAATGAGAACTTGTTCAATTTCTTGTAGGAAATACTCTTCAAATCCAGTATAAGTATTTCATTGAGAAATTACAGTTTGTATGTACCTTGAATTTTTATTAACTTTATGAAGTAATGAATGTCATATTTATGAAAATACTAACAAGCACTTAATTAGGGTCAAAAGAATCTCCAACAATTTAAATGTAGGTAATTGACTAATATGAATGATGCAGGACTAAGGGGGATGATTTTAAAGGTCTTATAGTAACTTGTTTTTTAATCTCTGAAATTGAGATGAAAATATCATCTGCAGATTAAATCAGATAATATATAAGGTAGCTAGAGTGCCTGCTTAATAAATGATAGTTATTGATATATGTACAAAATAATTTTATAGCTCTCTGCTTCTAAGTATTGAGCCAATGAGTAGAAGTGATGAAGTATCTGCATAAATGAAGATAAAGTGAGGTTCAGAAGTTATGCAAAGGAAATTAAGACCTTGACCTTGAATTCAAATGGATATTTGATAAAGAATCCAACTGCCTGAAACACAATTATTATAGCCTAATATTACAAGGGAAAATGTCAGTATTAAATGAACCTATGAATGTATCATAGAACTGGTTTGAATGATGAATTATTTATAACTACAGTTCATTTTTTTAACCAAAACAGAGTATATTTCCTCTAGAAGTTTCAGAGCAAATATATCCTTCTCAACATTAATCACATTTTCTTCAATCCAATGAAACTTTAATTGTTGCCAATTCACAGGAAATTTGGTTTGAAGAAAGCATTTATAATTTTGGGGTATCATTCATTGGAATGCCACAAAAGTAGAACACAGATTAAAGAAGCACTTTCCAAACCAATATGTGGGATTTTATTTGGAATTATCCTCAAAACCCCAATTCTGGAGCTTAACTGGTAATATCAAATGGCTTTCCAATGTCAATTATTTCTCCTGTCCCCTCCTTGTCCTTCCTTTTGCCAAGTAATTTTTCCCTCTAACTATGGCGTTATTCATTCAGCTGAATGAACATATAAAGCACACTGAAAAGCCACACAATGTCAGAAGTGGAAACATCAGCTCAGAGTTTTGATTGTGTTATAATGAGATATGGACTATACACATTGTAGTCCGTTCATGTTGCTTCATTTTAAAAGGTCTTAGATACCACTGGCACATGGAGCCGGCTGTGCGCCTTCCCAGCATTAGAAATGTTAGACATTTCAAGAAGCAGTTCCTTGTGCTAACATTTGAAATGCAAGCTCCTCTGTGAGGTGTCCCACCCCATTCTATTACTGGTATGAAGCTGCATATTTCAAAATGTCTTGCTTATGAATACCAGGCAGAGAAAGTACCCATGTAAGCATTTAGAGCAAGGAAAAATGACTCAACTGGATGAAGAAATGAATTTTGAAAACCCTGTTTGCTTTTTCAATGGCATCTCCTGCTTCATTTTTTCTCCCTTCCTTTCAATCCTTGTGCAGCTATTTCAGAGCCCTCAAAATGATATTTCAACTTTCATAATGTTGCAATATTCCTGTCTTCTTTGCATTTTTCTTGTCATGTTGAACAAATAATTCATTTCCATTATATTTTTCCTTTGCTTTTCGAATTTATATTTTTGACATTTGGCCATTGTGAAAACACTTATAAAAGCACTCTATAGCCAGGCATTATGGTGGGCTCCTGTAGTCCCAGCTACTTGGGAGGCTGAGGCAAGAGAATCACTTAAGCCCAAGAGTTTGAGGTTGCTGTTAGCTGTGATACCACAGCACTCTACCCAGGGCGACAGCTTAAGACTGTCTCAAAAAAAAAAAAAAAAGGCAGTCTAACCTCTTATTGATAATCAGATTTTGCCTATCATCATCTCTTAGTTTCTGCCATTTGGCTTCCCTGTCCCTGCCCCATCTGTGTAAATCCATTCTCTCTTTCTTGCCTGTCCTGAAGACTGTTGCATTTCCATGATTTTTATGCATTTATAATTTGGGGATCTTTTACAATTTTGTCATCCACCACAGATATTTCAGTCCTTAACTAGGTCCCTGACCACCCCCCACCATTAGTATGAGACTATTAAGGAAAAAATTTATCCTGTTTTTTTTTTTTTTTTTTTTTGAGACAAGGTCCTGCTCTGTCACCCAGACTGCAGTGCAAATGGCCAACCAAATCATAACTTATTGAAACCTCAAACTCCTGGCCTCAACTGATCCACCTGCCCTAGCCTTTCAAGGAGCTGAGACTGCAGGCATGTAACACCACACCTAGCTATTTTTATTTTATTTTATTTTATTTATTTATTTTGCTGATGAGACCTTGTCTCTATATGTAACCAGGCTGGTCTCTAACTCCTGGCCAAGAGTGATTCTCCTATCTCAGTCTCCAAAAGTGATGGGATTGCTTGGTGTGAGCCACAAAGCCTGGCCTATAATAAATGGTACTTTTAGGTCTATGGCTTATCACTTTGCAAATGGATTTATTTTTTGCTTCATTTTATATTATGAACAAGATTACAAGCAAGTTAGCCAGCTTGTGATAAGTATAATTTCTAAGAAGAAACCACCAGAATCAAAGTGTAATTATTCTCATTTATTAAAGGCAAAGATTACCTATTTAGTTTTGGAAATTCTTGTCATTTTAATTTATTTATGCTTATGTTGTCTGTGGTCAGTTCGTATGACAATAGAAACATCAAATTAAAGGGAGAAAAGAATCAGAGTGAGTTCTCTTCCTCCCCTACCTCCTCCCCCTGCTCTTTCCTTTCTGCCACTGAAGCCTTGTTAGTTTCCTTAAAGAGCAAGTGAAATCAAGAGAAGTTCTCTATAGAGAAGAGATGCTCTGTTTCTAGAAATGGGGCTGATGATGGGCAGAAGTAAGAGACATCCACTACATTATCATCCCAGATGTGGGCAGGAAACTCATCTTGGTTATTTACCAGGCGTCCTTGGATGAGTGGAAAAACTTTGGCTCAGTGGGTAAGGCCCTGGCCCCATATACCAAGTGTGGTGGGTTCAAACCTAGCCCCACCCAAACTGCAGCAAATAAATAGCCAGCATTATGATGGACGCCTATAGTCCCAGCTACTTGGGAGGCTGAGGCAAGAGAATGGCCTAAGGCCAGAAGTTGGAGGTTGCTATGAACTGTGATGCCATAGCACTCTACCAAGGGTGATAAAGTGAGACTCTGTCTCTTAAAAAAAAAAAAAGAATTACATAGTTGGAATTTATACAAAAATAAGCAAAAAACAGAAACTATCAGTGCTGCCATTTAGAATACCAATTACTATCACCCCTTGGGAAAGTATTTTAATAATATCTAGCACAGCTGAAAATATTCAGTGTTATGACCCAGTAGTTCTGTCCTTGCTATACTCCCAAGAAAAACTCTGCCACTGGGAAATATGGAAAAGACTAAAAGATATTCATAGGATGGAATGGTATACTGTTATTAAAAATGATGTAGACCTACATGTATCAAAAGAGATAAGCTCAACAGCGTAACACTGAATTAAAAAAATCAAATTACAGTATCACGAGTACTGTTTGCAATAGCATTTATGTAGATATTAGAAAATAAATAAACTAAATTTTGAATTGTTTTGGGATATACATATATGAAATAAAAGTATAAACTCATCATGTTCTGGAAGAGTACCCCACAAATTTAATGGTGATGAGGCAGATAGGACATACACAAAAAAACCAAAGGGTTTTCATCTTTCCTGTACTGCCCTTTTTCTTAATTTTAAAATTAGCTAAGTTAGATTAACTAAGTGTGAACAGTTGTTAATTTAGTCTGGTTGGTGCTGTATTTCCTTCACTTTTCTATAATTTTCAAGATTTTTATAATAGTATGTTAGAGTTCAAGTATCAATTTATTTTTTTTTAATCTTAGAATTTTGGGATATGTATATAGATAAATAGGCAGAATAGTTAGGTAGAGATAGATAAATAACACATTGTGTTCTTTTAACTTGATTCTTATCAAGTAATCGTAAGAACATGCTCTTAGCAAAGTTTCCCTGCAGCACTATACTACTTGATACAATTTTATATCATGTATATGTTAGAATGCATTTTGTTTTTAATCTTCCCTATGCCCTTAACACGAAAATGCCCAGTGTGTTTCCCATTAACCTCAAAATTCATACCAGGGTTCACACTTACAACCCTGAAATGCATCCTATCATTTCAGCAAACAATGAGACTGCTCCCTGAACATTAAAAGCTGGCAAAAATAAACTATCCAAATCAGTATTCCTATGAGAAGAAAGTCCTGGGAGGTGAAGATAAGATTTCAGAAATCCTATTCATACCAAGAGGGAAAAGTCATTAAATAATTATGTGTGAGGCAGTTGGTGACAGCCTTGTCTCTCTTAGTTTTGCAAAAATGATAACAGAAAGATTTGTAACATCTTGCTTGATTCTGAAGTGGTTAACATTTTATAATAGGAACTTGAAAGGCAAGAAAAGAATCTCAGAAAGAGCATTGCTCACTGAGCACTGACATCACTGTGTGGGAATGAATGAGTATTATCTTACACAATGGAATGCGTTCTATCCTTCCCCTGAGAGGGAATTTGGCTTGGTATGCAAATTAAAATATTGTTTTGAAAAATCTGTTGCATCAAATTACAGAAAAATTTTTTTTTGCTAATCCAGTTCTTTGGTCCATTGTTGGCAAAGCCATTGACAACAGGCTCGTCTAGCCAGTTTGTCTGGAGCTATGCTCTTGGATTTTTTGATGGAACCCAATCAAGGAGAATTGTCCTTTGGCAAAGAAGAAAAGAGCCCTAAATTCTTGGGGTGTCTGTCCAAATGGCTTTATCAGGCATAAAAGAAAGGAAGGATAATTTACTTGAAATACTTGTAAACCCTTAAAGGCATTTCGAATTTGAGTGTTTATTATCTTGTTCTCCCTTTGTTGAGTTGGCAGGTGATCTTCCAGGTAGCTGGTTTGTTTTGGTAGCTGTCTTTCTCTTCTTTCAAGCTTACCTGGAGGGGGTCTATCTCCAAATGAAATCTTTTAGTCTGAAGTTCTGCAGCTGAGAAATAATACAAAACTATTCAGTTATGTCTCATTTTATAGCTCTGCCCCCTCAATGTCTTTGGCTGGCTGGGGTTGACCTGAGTTCACTGGCGGGCGGGGGGGGGGGATTCAGGGAATGCCTGATGCCAACATTTGTGCTCATGGCTCATGCCTCACTCGAGGCAGTGAGCCTGAGCAGTATCAGCAGCATCACCTGGGAGCTTGTAAGAAAGGCAGATTCCTGGAGTCCACCATAGGCCTACTAGCAGCACAGCTCAGGAGTCTGTGATTTAACAAGCCCAGCAAGTGCTGGGACCCACACTCAAGTTTGAGAACCACTGCTCTGGATAATTTATCTGCTTGTATGCACTGAAGCCCGTATCTGAGCTCTTTCACTCTTCCTCTTCCTGTTGTAATAATTATTCCTTTTTGAAATCATGCTGGAATTATTGATGAGAAAGGTTAAGGGAGAAAACTGGCATTTATCAAATAGGTAGTATAAGCCAAGTACTTAAGGATAACGATACATCCTGTCTCATTTAGTGTTCCAAGCAGTTATGAGGAGAGGCCATTTGGCCCAATTTACAGATGAACAAACTGAATCTTTAATTACTTACAGTAGCAAATCTAGTTGTTTGGCTTTTCAACAGTAATTTCTTCTTTTTTCCTTTTGTTAACAGAGAACCCAGGTTTACTGTAGGTATCAGGTAGTTCTGTGTTCAGGGAAAGACGGCTCAGTCCCAGGGTCTGAAATAAGCACCTATTGTTAGGTTTAAGTCAAACATGGTTATTCCTTCTCTTTTCCAGTGATTGAGATGAGAGTGGTCATATGACCTAGTTCTGGCCAATTAAATGTAAAGAAAATTTGAAATTTATGGATGCTTCTGGGAAACCTTATCTTCTTTGATAAAGTAGAGACTTTTCCATTCTTCCACTGGACTGGTGTCTTGTGAGGATATGGTGCTTAATCAGAACTAAAGCGGCCATCTTGCAACCAGGAGGAAAAAGCCCAGGGGGAATTATTGGGATTGCCTGCCTGGTGCTGTTCTGCTTCTGGATTTCTGGTTGTGTGAGTTAACAAATCTCTAATGGTTCAGCCATTTTTGGGTAAGTATCCTAATCGTTTTTACTGAGATTATACATTCTGAAGACACACATGTTTACCAGGCACCAGAATAAGGATTAGAATTTGGGTCTGCCTGCTGGTAAACACCATCCTGGTTTGTTTTCTCTCTCATTCACCTGCCCTCCTGCCTTTTTCTCTAAAAAACATAAATTGTGTGTGTGTGTGTGTCTGTGTGTGTGCAGAAATCTCCTTACCTTCCTCTTGATTTTTCAGTGAACCTAAACTTACTCTATAAGAAATCTTATACAATTTATAGTTACTGTTCAAGGATCCTTTACCTCCAAGAACAAATATAAACCTTATCTACCATTAGCCTACAGAATTTGAAGTCCTAGAAAAATGACTAGCAAGGATACGAAGGTTTTTGAAAACATTGCATTAAGAACACTTTATTCTAGACCAGATCGTGATGAGGAATGTTTCATTAGTACTTTTCAGTTAGCCTGATATATTTTAGGTGCACATATGATCAACACATTCTTCTTGTGAAAATGCAAACATTTTACAAAGCCGAAGTTTCTATGACTCCCTGAATCCTGCTTTGTTCTCCAGAAGTATTTACCCACTCCCTATTAGTGAGTAGCTTCCTACATTATTTTCTATTTATGTGTACACGTATATGCTCAGATCAAGATGATTTTTAGAAAACATTGCACAGGTAGAATATATTGCACTGCAATTTTTTAACTTCCTGGTATGTTTTATAGTTTTTTCCACATCAGTTGATTACATGTACTTTATTCTTTTTTTTTTTTTTTTTT
>NW_003852460.1:8250971-8340797 GCF_000181295.1 Otolemur garnettii | reverse complement strand
GCCCGCCACAACGCCCGGCTATTTTTTGGTTGCAGCCATCATTGTTGTTTGGCGGGCCCGGGCTGGGGATTCGAACCCACAACCTTAGGTGTATGTGGCTGGCGCCTTAGCTGCTTGAGCCACAGGCGCCGAGCAGATGTACTTTATTCTTATTGTATGAAGCCTGGTCCTGTAGTAGGAGCATACCAAAGCTTTATTTACTCATTCCTCTGGCTAAAGCAATACCTGGCACACAACAAGCATTTGATAAACATTTGTTAAATGACTATGTCTTTGAAGTTACTTAGGGTGTTTGCAATTTTTCCTTGTCTCAAACTACGATTCTAAGTAAACTTTAGAGTCAGTTTGTCAATTTGCCCAAAATAAATCCGTTTGGGACTTTGACTGGAATTTTATTGGCAAGAATTGACATTTTTATAGGACTTTCCATGCTTTTTTTGTATGTGCATTTCTGTAGGACATATCTTGAAGAGAAGTTGCTGACTCAAATATTATAAGAATTTTAATGATTTAGTAGTTATTTCCAAAATTATTTCAATAAGGCTTCTGTAATTTACTGTATTATCAATAGTATGTGATGGTGGCAATAATAGTGAGGATGACAGTGATGACGGTGATGATGAAGATAGTGGAGGGTGTGGTGGTGATGATGATGGTAATGGTAATGATACTCTATTGCAAAAGAAGTCAGGGCTTTTCTGTAATAATTTATTTCTGATTATCCTCAGATATATGATCACCTTCATATTTCATTACTACACATTTTGAGTGTGGAGAGAAACCCTGGTTCTTCAGTTATACCCATGTTAAGAAAATTTGGCCTACCTTAATGTATGCATTTTATGATTCCTATAAATATATTGGGCTAGTCTCAGTTAAATGTTTGTATTGCAGTGTTGAGTAGTGCCTTGAACCACTTTCATAAAATGCCCTGGCATATCAAAGGAAGATTTCCAGAAGGGAGGACAAGCAGTGAAAATAAACTAAATAGATGACTGTTGGTCCATGCTTATGTAGCTGTCTTATTGAGTACTGGTTATCCCTTGAAGTTACTGTTTCCCAGTAAATCCCCAGATCTCTGTGTATGAGTAGATCCCTGAACCTGAGTGGTTACCTTCATGCAGAATTTATTTTCACATTTTAAACGAGCTATGCAAAATCTGGAACTCCTAACCTTCATCACACCATGTCTGGCGCCTCCTGTTAAGCTAGCAAGACTATGAGCAATTTAAAGAGTTCTTCTGTTGCTGTGTGTGTATGGGTTTTAGTTGTTTGTATTTCTTTGCTAATGAAACTGACTCAATACTAAACCTAATCAGCTTCAATAACTCATGTGTCTATCATACCACATATGTGTATATTGTACCACATTAAGCATTGGTCTTTCTTGTTTTATATATAAAGTTTCACTCTAAATCGTAAATCCTTAAGCAAAGTGGTTAGGGGATTTATGAGTATGCGGAATTAGATTCAATGATTCAAGTGTATTCTTGAGAAAATCTGAAACTCTTGCATAGAAATATTTTGTATTACCTTAAATATTTATTTGAAGATTTAAGACTTTCAAATTTTGTCCTATGAGATGTCAATTATCATACTGTAATTGCAATTGTACCATCTCTTGTAATGCTATTGCCCAAATGTCACTTTGTGGCAAAACCTGTTTTTCTTTGTGTCTGCGGGAAGAACAACATTGTACCTAGCAGAGACATTGGGAAAAGAAGCCTCCCCACCCCTTGTCATGGAAGCAGGCTCTAGCCTCCCCCAGCCCCTATCTGTCAGGCAGGATGCTCCTGCCAACTGGTATCAGTGAGGCTTATGCATGTGGCCCACTGCTCTGATCTCAGATGATTCTGGAGGTCTGCTACCTGCCCAGCAGGAGCTGTCCATCAATGGGAATCCTACTGATTGATGATGAGAATACATCAGAGGAAATAGGTTGATTTGGAGTCAATGTGTGAAAACTAGAATGCATTTCCAGTATACTTATTCTGATTTCCAAAAGCTATCCTCTGTCCACTGGTGGGACCCTAAACTTGCATGGTTTGAACTATTAATACAAGCCATAGAATACCAAAGCCTGGATCATTAATCCATACATGTAAAGAGGCAGTCTAGAAACAGAGTACATATCCATTGAGAAAAGAACACTTGAGCCTTACAACACAAAGTGTGGCCCATGGACCAGCAGCAGCCCATCTCCTGGGAGCTTGTTAGAAATACAGAGCCTCAGGCTCCATTCCAGACTTACTGAATCAGTATCTTCATTTTTAACAAGAGGTTTTGGTGCTTTGTATGTCCATTAAAGTGTTAGAACTGCTATTTTAGGCAGTGTTAAGACTAAAAGATACGCTTTTTCTCACTGACAGTCACCATGGTTGGTTCAGAGCAATTCAAAGGAGCCTCATAGGAAAGTGTTTGCACAGACTTGTGTAGAGACTTGAGATCAGAAGTGGCAATAACACAACAGTCAAGGTTAATGGTAGCGTTCTAGCAAGCCATGCAATTGATAAGTTCTGCATGGTTAGAGTGGGAATCCCCAGTGCTTTAAGGGCTGACCCTAAACAATTACAGGCTGACACTGAGAGATTATAGCCGTGACACATCAGCAGGTTTTGGGTGAATCAGCCTGAGATAACACTGGCTAGAGACAGATGAAAGGAGAGGCTCGCTCATCAGGTGTGGGATTGTGCCTCTTTTATAGCAAGCCCTGTCCTGTCTGTACTCAACTGTTAAATGCTCTGAATAAGATAAGTACAGTGATTTTTTTTTTTTTTTGACCTTGGGTGGCCTGCAGAGCCTGGCTGTTAACTCTTATATCATGGACAGCATTTGGAGCTGATTTATTTTCAATATTCTGAAATAATTGTATTTGCCCTTGTATATTTTTTAAGTTAGTTTTGAATATTTTTAAAATATACTTGAGCTGCAATGAACTGCACAAACTTTGTTTCAATTAAGTTTTCCCAACCACATGCATTAGCCATCTAAAACAAAATAAAGAACATTTGTATCATCCCCCAAACTCCCTTGTGCTACTTTGCTGGTCAGTTCAACCACTGTTTTGATTTCCATCACAATTTTCATCACCATTGTTCTAGAATCTCATAGAACTGGATTTATACATATGTACTCTTATGTTTGGCTTCTTTACTTAGCATAAGTTTGAGAATCATTCATCTTTTGAGTTTTATCAGTGATTTATATACTTTTGATAGCTTAACAATAATTGATTGTATGAATAAAGTTTTCTCCACTTACATGTGGTGAGCATATAGGTAGTCTCCAGTTTTGAGCTATGATAAGATTATTTTGATCATTAGTAAAGAAGTCTTTTGTGGACACACATTTTCCTTCAACTTAGGTCATTACCTAGGTTTTATGATAGATGTACATTTAACCATTAGAAACTGTGAAACAATTCTCCAAAATGTTTATACCATTTTACACTAACAAGAAATGTACAAGAGTTCTAGCTGCTGCTTATTTTAGCCAATATTAAAAGTTGTCAGTCTTTTAAATTTTGGCTAAATTAGCATTTTCCTGGTAACTGATGACTTTGGGCACTATTTTGTGTACTTACTTGCCCTTCCTGTATTCATCTTCTATGATGGGTCTGCTCAAGCCACTCTTTTGTCCATTGTTACTGGGTTGTTTGTCTTTCCATTTTGATTGGCGACCTGTGGGAGTGTCATGGGTTTCTCTCAAGTTACCTGACCAGAACCTCACCACCCAGTGTGTTGTAGATGCACTTTCCTCGGGTCTGCTTTTGGAAGTGGCTGCTTTGTACTTGGGAAATGCCCCATCCCATTCATCTCAGGGGAAAATATTTTTTGTGTCCATCCCAACCCTTAGCACAATATCTTGAGCACTTGGTGACAACCCATGGGAATAATCTGTTGGTTTTATTTGTTTGTTTTTGGCCAGGGCTGGGTTTGAACCCACCACCTCCAGCATATGGGGCCAGCACCCTACCCTTTGAGCCACAGGCGCCACCCTGGGATTAATATGATGAGTCAGTGCAGACTCTGTGGCTGTGTTCCTTGGCATTCTCATCTGTCATGACAGACCACATGTGACTATTGAACTTTCATTAAAATTTTACCTGGTTCCTCCAAATTCCCTCCCACAGTGGGCTGCTTCTCTACCATTCTGCTCAAAATGAGAACAGTGAGGGCTCTCTTTTCACCTATGAAAGGCTTGTTTTCTGGAGATTCATTCATTGAGCGTTCTTTGCCTTTTCTACTGTCAGGTAAATTTAACAAAACTTTGATTTTGTAGCTTATCACGCTTGGTTTGGTGGTTAGGGTGAGAGCCACGCTCTCCAATGATTTTTTATGTTCTAGGCAGGAGTAGAAGTCCTGCAGACTTTTACCCATGCCATTCTTTCCTATATGTGCCAGAAATGCTCTCTACTTAAGCCTGGAGAGGGACATTACTTTAAATACTACACTTTTATAATAAGCCAAGAGGCTCACAATAGCCTAGTATAGAAACCCTGGAGTTACCAAAAGAACTACGCTATGTTATACCTTTATGTTGATAATTTAAAGGTTAAATTAGCAACTAGTAAACCAAAATAGGTGTTAACCCTGAGGACATTGCTAAACATTACTGTTATTCCGTTTTCTTGTCTATAAAATGGGAATAAAAAGAGAACTTACATCATAGGATTGCTGGATGATTAAATGAATATATATGAAATGCTTAGTGGTTTGCAACAGGTACATAACAGATACTTGATAAATGAAACATTCGCCGTCATTAATAATATGTTACTACTAGTGATAGTAGTTCTAGCAGAAAAATTTTCTGTACTTGGTGTTTACTGCTTCTTAGCCAGTCTTTCTTATGTCCCAATTAAACTTAAAGGTTTCTTTGGGTATTAATGAGAATTAACGGATATCACCAACCAATGCCATAGTCTAGTTCAGCTCCATGAACAAAAAGGTCATAAAAGTATGTTTTAAATTTTGGTGACTGTGGTAGCCGTGAATATTATTCAACAATACCTTTGGTTCTCCTATCTTTGGGTAGAATTATACCTTAGGGCCCCATAGGCATAAAGCATGGCTGTGTAACTTGCATTGGCTAATGAAATATTGAAAATACACCATTTCTGGGCGCATTTTTAGGAGCTAGTTTGTAATGCAACATGCTTCCTGCCTTCTGCCATGATGACCAATGATGGTCTAAGAAGAGGAGCATCTGAGTGATGGTAATTTAGAGTAATGTCACAGCTGGCCCCTGGTGGGCTTGTAGAATGAGCCAGAAATAAACCTTTGCTTTAGACTCAAGGGAATTTGGAGCTGTTGGTTACTGAAGCATCCCCAAGCTTCCTGATTGACTGATGCAGTACTTTCATAGGATTTAACCCAGTCTGCTCTCGTCAGACTGGGTTCTCTGGCCAAGCAGAGAACTCCTGTAGGCATGGGCATCAGGGAGGGAGTGTCTGAATCTGTTTAAAGTACAGGTGTGGGACCAGAATCAGGAGACAGAAAGTGGGACTGAGAGGTATGGAGCTGAGTGAACACAAGAATGGAGCAGGAGCTAAGGAACAAGCCCTGGAACCAGACAAAAGGATCAAGGAAGAGCCAAAGTGCAGACTTATTGGGGCAGCTGGTTGGTGTGCAGTGGGGTGCCTGGCTAGAAGTGGCACAGTAGAGCCTACCACATCTTGAAGTGATTTCTCCTTATGCATGTATGAACCGATATTCATGCCAACAAGATTGTTTAGTACCTCAAGGATTGAAGAACAACTACACAAAAATTTAGTCTGTTTTGGACGATGTTTGTATTTATTCTCTTTCTTACACTGAGGATCTCCCAACCCAGGTTTAAAGGGAGATCACTTTCAGATTGGTTGGACAGTCACACTCACTTTGCCAGAGAGAATCACTTCTGAAACATCAAAACACATATTTTGGCTCCCTTTTATGGTACCTTGTCATTAAAATATACAAAATGTTACAAATCCAGAACTGTCTTTGTATGTTTTTAATTGGGTCAGTGATCTGAACACAGCAGCAGTGTAAGCAGAGCATTAAAAAGATTCTTCTACTCCTTTTGGAATTCAGCTCATGGGCTTAACGGACATGTATTGACATAACTAACTTGTTCAGCATGTCTTTCTGTAACTTATAAGGGAGGCAAAGTATAACTTTGCATTAACATAACAGACGAGATTTTTGTATTAGGGATAATATACTAATATGATACACACTAATAGGATATAGATCCCGAAGTGCAGTTACATCATTCAGTGCAAAGTTACTGCCTATGGGGAACTAAAGAGTATTTTACAGAAAATATAAATAATGTGAAGACTTTCTGGGTACTCAGTGATAACCTGAGATGGGAAGTAAGTTCACTTGTACCATTGGCCACACACAATATCTTTTTGATGCAGGTGATTGGATTATATGGAGAACAGATCATCAGAACTGGAGAATTGACTGTTAAGATTCACTAGGGACTGGGCTTCGTAAAAGATTGCTTGTTTTTGTTCTTCATTTTTCCTTTAATAAACCACAAAGATAGAAATTGGTCACATAAGTCTATTTCCATTTGTGGCCCTGTGATAGTTTCATGCTATTATTTATTAAGTCATCTGATTTTTTGGACAATTGACTTACTATGACTGGAACACTCATAGACATACACTAGCCTAGCACATCCACCTATAAACAGTAGGTGTTTAATAAATGTAAAAAGCAATTCTACAAATACATTTATAAAGTTTGCCATCTACATTGTCAGAAAGCTGAACTCTTCTGTAAGAAAAAAATTCAGAGCATATCAGAGACATTTCAATAGTTTGTTATTCATATGTGTTATATGTAGTATAAGTACAATACATATATAAATACTTTGTAGGAAATACCTTGAAAGAAATAGTATCACATGATCTTTGGGTGTTTAGAGGGAGGTTTGTACTAGAAAGTTCTATTCAAAGAGAAAAGCTGCCTTCATTTATTTTATTGCCTCTTTGCTAAAGGTATTTACTCAGTACATCAGAAGTGAAACTTTAAAGTCAAATGTCTGGAGGAATTTAAATATATGTGAATGCATATGTTTAAATTGAAGAAGAATGTTAACAGAAATAAATCACTTTTAGAGAGAATTCCCAGGGCCTGGTCCCTTTTAGGAAAGCTCTCCTGGTCCTTGTGCAAATACATAGTTCTTTAAAGTACTAGCACACGTACTTTATGAGTTTATGTCTGTATGCCTCTGTTTATTTTTGGTGTAAAAATCCTTGCTTATAAAAAGGGCAGTTAAATATGGTATAACATAACTGTGATCCCTTTTGCCTGACTTAAGAGTTTGTACTTAAGGAACATAAACTCAAGTCGGAGGTAATTGAATTAACATTTTGAACACATAGAGGTATGCTTACTTCCCAGCTTTAAGGCACAAAGAAGCTCCATTCAATTACAGCAGTAATTATAGCACTTACACACATTCTTAAAAATTTCATGAGGTGCAAGGCCCAGCTCTCAGTTGAAATGTTTGTCTCTGGAGAATGAACTGAAATAGAAATCTAGAAGCCAGATAGCTCAACTCTGCATCCAACTCCTCTAAATAAAACTCACCACATTCCCTCCGAGATGCATATCTGATTCTCCCTGTTCTCTTCCCACTCCTGCTAATTCATCCCTGAATGCCATGGATGCTAACTCTGAAATGCTTCTCGACTCTGCCCATTTCTGCCCATTTTCCTTGCCACTACCCTGATTCAGGGTGTCACTTCCTCTTGCCCACACCTATGGCAGCAGGCAGCAGTCATCTATCTGTTCTCCTTGCCCTAACATGTTCTCCCACATCTCGTCTTCCCTCTGCATAGAACTATCCTTTTAGTAACATGAAATCTTCCCAAGAAACATACCCTGAGTCTTGGCTTAAACATCACTTCTCAGGTCATGGCTGGTTCATCTCCATTCCTCTGCACTGCAGAAGCCCCTGTAATTCCTTTGCTGTAATAAGTGCCACATTTTATTGCACTTCCTTGTATAGTGGTTTGTTTCAGTAGATCAAAAGTTCTGCAAACATAGAGACCATGCTTGTCTTGTTTACCCCCAAATCCTTGGACTTAAGCCTAGGGTAGACTTTCAAATTATGAACAAATATATCACAACTCTTCAATATTAGAGCAATTCTGAGCCAAGGCATGCACCAACACTCTCTAATGTACTAATATACTTTTTTTCTCACACTGGAGCCTTTATGGCTCTAAAGGAAAATTCCCCAAGGCGGCGTGTCCCAACAGGCTTCATTTTACTAGTGAGAATAGTAAAATTTTATGAATTTCTCCTTGAACTAAAGGAACCAACTTAAATTCCTTTTCTTGACTTCTACTAAAATGCTAGTAATGATATTTTAAAATATTTTTGCTTTAGACCTCCTTTATGATTCACAGTAGAACCTCCATAGTGGACCACCTCCCTACACTGAGCACCTCTGTAAGTTGACCTAATTCTCATAGACTGGACATGTACCACATGTACCTATCAGTACAGTAAGCCTAGTTTTTTTTTTTTTATGTTGAGCACCTCTGGATGTTTATCATTTTGTTACCATCCCTTCAGGGGTCAACTTACTCTCCCCAGGCCTATGGGTCAGTTCATTCCCATGAAGCGGTGTTGTCCTCCAAGCCAAGTTTCCATCCTGTGGGTGACAACTGCTTTGCCATCCCCTGCGTGGGGACAAACATTTCAACTGAGAGCTGGGCCTTGCACCTCATGACACTTTTAAGAATGTTAAAATGACATGACATATAATGCTGGTGCAAAACGGGATACGAAAATGGTCACCTATGTGGAATGGGGTGTGGCCTTGGCTCCTTTGACTGTTAATATGTTAGGTGACTTTTCTTATATTTTTCTTATTTCTTTCTCTAGCACCTTATTTACAGACTTTTCCCCATGATTGAAAATCTCGTTCAGTTTAGGCTACAGAAATGTGATATAGAAAGAAAAATTACATCTGTCTTTCTGTGTGTATTTGTATGTATGTGTGATGATTGATTAATGACTATTATTAGCGATAAAAAATGGAGCACATTAGGGTTCATGGAGCAGAAATTTCTTCACAGCTCTATGAGAAGGTAAAAGGTCATTGCCAGTTCAAATGAAATCTCTGTAATTGTGTTTGTGCCCCCAAAGCAAGCACTTATCTTTACTGTAAGTGGTAAAAATGACTAGTATTGAATGAACTTGGTTCCTGTGATGAAAATAGTAGAAATAAATATAATTCTCCTTGTAGAAGTTAAAACAAATACACATTTTAATTATGGCTTCTGATAAATTTGGCGTAGAACCTCATACAAGAAATATAAACTGAAACATGTATGTATGTATGTACAAAAATAATTATAGATGAAACGGTCAGGGTTGGATTTGCTTCGAAATAATTACAGGGTGGAAAGACGAGGGAAGCGTGGGTAGCAGCATAGAGGAAATAAGAAAGGCTCTGAGGTGATAGCTGTTGAAATTGAGTGATGGGTGTATGTTGAGTTACCATGTTCTCCTGACTTCTGTATATGTTTGAAAATTTCCATAATACAAAAGTTTCATAAAGAAAACCCGTATATAAGAAGATGAAGGCCCTGGAGCTGATAAAGCTCGCGTCTGACCATCTGCCACCGGATGGTCCCTTCTGGAAAGCTGCGAGAAGCCCTTGGGATGTTTTCAGAGGTTCAAAAACTTTTATAAAATTTGTAGAAGTGAGGAAATTTAACCACAGTTAACTACTACTACTGTCTCTTCACCTTTCAAAAGCCCCTCCATCATACTTCACTGCATAGTTTGAGAGGCTATAGGCTTTTGGAGGCTTTAGCTAAGAGGAAGTTGAGTTGGGGATATAAATAGCTACCTTCTAGTTATCTTTATTCATAGATTCAAGGTACAGATGTAAAATTCCCAGCAGGGACACGCACTTTGACACTTTCACAATTTAGGAATACATTTGTTTCTTACCAGCCCCTTTTGAGTGTGTTATCACTGGTCATGGCAGTGTAGGAATGGCTTCCAGGAATGCTGTCCACTGTGTGGAGCCACTTGTGTTATGACCTGAGGCAGAGGGCCAGAGTTCGCAGTAGGATATGAGTGTGCTCCATGGTACTTACCGCCAAAGTATGTAGCTGGTCAAGAAAAAACTAGATTTGAAACGTACATAGCCAGAAGCCAGTTTATGGGCAATGCATCCAATCATCAGATGTGTAAAATCATTTGCATCAGATTTGGTTCTCCTTGATATTGATTTAAACTTGAAGTCAGAAATATACTCGATGACACTTTATGTACAATTATAAATGCATCATACTTGTTTTTAGAAATCAAGAGAGATGGGATTTATCAAATGTTGTATTTTTAGGGCACGTACACTAACAGAAATATAAACTTAAGTATGTGTTATGTATGGGTACTTGAATATCCATTAGTTGTGTCTTAGCCTAACTAACACATTTTTGCCATGAAGCAATGGAATGCCAAATAAAAAGACACATAAAACTCGACTGCCTCTGATGCAATAAAATGACCAGAAGCAAACACAGACACACACACGCACACACAGGGACACACAGTGGATTGAGCCCATAATGAGTGGTGGAGGTGTTCCGACTTCAGTGAGTGCATGAAAGTGTTGCAGTCCAGCAAATACTTCTGTGAACTGAAAGACTTTGGGAAGCCGCCTTCCAGCATGACTTGAAATATGCAATGTACTCCTTGAGGATAAAATTTAAAACAGAATAGTATTAGATGCATCTCTAGGCTCGAAACTAAAGCTTCTTACTACTTCATATTTGAGCCCTTTGCAGAGAAGGTTTCAAAGATAACAATCTAAGTTTAAAAAAATAAAGAGTCCCTCCAGAGAACTGAAGCAAGCCAAAATCGGCAACGCAGAAAAGAATTGCTTAAAAGGGAAAAGCAAGTCTTCCTGTTTCACTTGGTTGTTTTCTCTTACAAATGTCGAGTAGAGACATCTAGAAGGCAGGGTAACAGTGAGTTAATATTCATCGTGTTTTGTTTATCTTGGCCTTAAAATAACAAACTGCTTCAATTTCTGGTTTGTGATGATTTCTATATTTATCCAGTCAACCTTATATATTTTTTTCCAATTTTTACCTTAAAGCAAAAATCTTAGTCCATTTTCCTCAGGTTTTCCTTCTCTCCTTCCAGAAATTGTTCACCATTTTTGCTACAGCCTGTTTACCAGGAGCATGTTGGCAGGATGTTTTATTTTTGAAACAAAATTTAAACACATTAACACACAAGCAATGGTGTGTATAATATGTATGGGTGAATACAATTACATGATCCATTTATTTCTTTCATAGATAACTACAGAATGCCAGTTGCTTATTGGTTTCTAAGTGGTTATGCCTTTGATTAAATTATGCTATGCTTGTAATACCATAGAAAATCTTTTCTTTTTCCTGAATTTTCCAGTATACTGTTATGTGTATGGCTTCTCTGCAACAGAGTTCCTAAAACATTCAGAAACCTTCTGGCAAACTTTGTTCTTGTGACTTTATGACTGTATTCAAATGTAGCTGGAGCTAATGTGTTCAGATAAGCATTACTATATAGTGACAAGTGACTTGAAAATTTCTGCGACACAACCAAATCATGGTTGATATGGAATATAGAAACTCCCCACTGCATTCAGCCATTCAGGGACCCAGGTTCCATCTTCAGAATTTGACTGAATCATCTACAACCAGATGGTAGAAAAAAATAAAATCTGGAGAATTGTGGAGTGAAGCTTACGGACCAGGCCTAGAAGTGTCACTTCTTACCCACATTATGTGGGCCAGAGTTCAGCCACACGACCTAGCTGCATTACAGAGGATGCTAGAAATCTATTACACTGAGCCAAAGAGGACGAGAAAATGGGGTTTGGTGAGTTCACAGCATTGCCTCTGTCACCATACAGTTCTACCTGCTATGGCACCATAAAGGTCTCTGTTATTCCCCCAAGTAGTCTCCAATGGGAAGCCGATTCTTTGATCCGCCTTGAATCAAGGTTGAATGATAGCCTTAGTTCTTGCTAGGTGAGACTTTAAAATATTATCAATCATTTAGCTCCGTGTAGATGGAGGCTTTGATAGCAGGTCTTGTGAAACGGACTGAGATGGAGATTTTCATGCAAATAATTTATTGGGGAATGCACTCAACAGCGTTGGGGGAAGGAAAGAAAAGTAGGATGAGTCAGAGGGAGGGGTTGAAATGGTCACTGGGATGGCTCTCCAAAGTTGTCCTGCCTGAGACAGGGGCCACCTCTTTGGGTCCCTCTCTATGTGTCAGTCATTGGATGTGAGCTACACCCAGGGAGAGGGTGTGATCTATGGTAACGATGACCCTTGGGCTTCTGTCACTGCTTTTCTATATGCTTCCCCTCCTGGAGTACTGTGTGAGAAGAAGCACAAAATAAAACCCCCACAAATGTGCTTTTAACTCTCATGGTTCTGTTTGGCCAAATGCCGCTGTAAGGACCAGCTTTACTTAGGCTGCGCGTTCCGCACCCCACTCCCACCAGCCCAGAATGGCCCTTCCCCTGTTCCTAGCTTACACAAAACGTTCTCATCCTCTCAGGTGTGTTTCAGTCTTCACTTTTGTGAGGCACTCTCTGCTTACCTGCATTCCAGGGGAGTTCACACTCACCAGAAATCCTTGATAGCAATTATTTGTCCGTTACTCATTAAGCACTATTTTACCTTGCTAGTTATCTTTTCCAATGTGTACCCAAATTGAAAGTACTGGAGGGAAAAGGTTATATTTATATTCGGTGAATCATAATCAGTGTTTGGTACGATGCAAGTCTTAAGTTATTTTATTAGTCTGACAAATGTTTATTTGGTACCTATTATGTTCAAGCACTGTGTTGATGCTGGAGAAACTTAGGTAAGAGCTTTCACATTCAAAAAGATTGTTCTTGTGTGAGGGACGGACAGACCTTCAATTCCACTGCAAATAGTCTTCATAGGCATACCAGGTGGCGTGGAAGGCCCTAAACTGACCGATGAGACAGGTGTCCAGGGTGAGGGACTGGGGCAAGGAAGGTGTCAAAGAGGTCAGTCACCATTGATATGGTGTATGAAGAACTCTGAAGCTTCACATGGTGACTGGGGTGGAAGCTTGGGAATCAGGAATGGACAGAGCCTGAAACTTTATGGAAATAGGTGCTCATTTATGAAACTACGGGTCTATCCTAGGGTTTCTCAATCTTGGCACTGTTGACATTTTGGACTTTAACTTTCTCACGGGAGGCTTTCCTATGGTCAGTGAGATTTTAGCAGCATCCCCGCTAGATGCCAATAGCTCCCCCAAGATGTGGTAACCGAACATACTCTAGAGCAGTTTTTCTCAACCTTCCTAATGCTGCAACCCTTTAATACAGTTCCTCATGTTGTGGTGACCCCCAACCATAAAATTATTTTCATTGCTACTAGCAACAACTGCTCTAAATGTTACCAAATGTGTCCTGGGATCCAAATCAGCTCCACAAAGAACCCCTGAGCTAGACCCTTTTGCAATAGGCAGCACTGGCTGTGATAGCAGCTTCTCTGAGAACAGAAGACATTCCTTTCATGAGGCTGAAAAGTTAGGAGTGCTGGAGTTCAGTGCTAATGGAAGTCCAGATGCTCACACTCTGTCTTGGGAATAATACACTTGAGAGTGGGTGTTTAACTCTCTCTTCTTTTGATGGTTTGTCTATCTCACAAAATATTCCTGCAGTTGAGATCTGGTATGAGGAGCCTATTTTTCCCAAAGTTGATAGCTACACTTTTTCAAGTGATTCTTATAGGGTACATGGTCATAGAATAAAAAGATCAGAGTTAATAATCATTTGTTTATTGTTTTTTGGAAATGTTGACCAGCAGGGAAGTATGAATATTTCTAGAAATCACTAGGGTACAGTGAAAGTTGCCAATAAAAATGTAAAATAATACAGATGTTGTTATGAAGCAGAAACATGTTATATTTTAAATAAATCAGGATCCTTAACTATTAGCAAGAGAGCATGAGTTTTTTAAAAAAAAGAACAATGGTATTATGACTTTATTATCTTTTTCCTACACATCTGGAATTTTGAAAACTTTTTGAATAAGAAAAACATTAGATTATTTAGGTCACCCTGGAGTTTAATAGTAGTTTTTTAAACAGACAAAAAGTTTTGCCTCAAATATTTTCTCCTTTTACAGAATCTTCTTAATTATTTGAAAAACCTTATCTTCAAGTTGGTCTTGTACGTAATAATATACAAGTATGTAGGCAAAATCCAGATAGAGACTACAATTTTTATTTTTAAATCATACCTACTATTTTTATTATATAACTATAACATTTGAAAAATAGACAAGTATAACAAAGAAAATAAATGCAGTTTGTAATAGTTTGATGAATTTTTTTTTTCTGGCCCTTTTGCTTACATTTTAGTGGCTCTTAGACTTTACTCTCAGAGGGAGAATATCTTTTAAAAGCGTGTTCCAGGGCATATAAGAGTACAGGATGAGGTCTGTACAGCATTTCAGTACATACAGCAGCTGATTCAGATTCAGATGGTCTCTAAAAAGCACCTGGAAAAACTCATATACCTTCTTATGTTGCCCTCATCTCATTCCCATCCACTGACTGATTAGGGGAGAGAAGAAACTATAGGTTTTTACTTCTGCTTTGTTTGTTTTTAAAAGAGCCCTGTTCTTTGCAAATATCATTTCTTCCACAATAATTGGCTTCTATTTAAGGCGTGACGTTCATTTAAATCTTTCAGTACCCTTTTGGATGATTTTCCATGGATTAGTAATCATTCAGTGTTTTCTGGAACAGATACATGAGTAATCCATTTAAGAATTAATAATGTCCTCTGAACTCCCAGTATTCTTGGTCTGTATTTCTCTTGGGGTATATTAACTCCAGGCATAAAATAGCACTCACATGACAGGGCTGGCATGAGACAGTACTGACAGTGTCAGTGGTGGCAGGATCAGATGAGTAGCACAGACCGGATGATTGGGAAGGGGCAGAATTAGTATCTTTTATGGTGTGAGGGTAAATGAGAAGGAAATGTCCCAGGTGAATCCAACTTTGGGAACCAGGGAACCCCAACTGAGAGGAGCTGTGTTGGAGAGTTTGGGGGTATGGGTCAAGGAATATAAGAAAAGCAGCAGGCCAAAAGCAGTAGCTTCCACCTATAATCCTAGCACTACAGGAGTCTGAGATGAGAGGATTACTTGAGTTCAGGAGTTCAAGACAAGCCTGAACAAGAACAAAAGCGAAACCTGGTCACTACTAAAAAAAAAAAAAACCTAGCTGGACATATGGTGGCAGGCACCTGTAGTTCCAGCTACTTAGGAGGCTGAAGCACAGGATCACTTGAGCCCAAGAGTTTGAGGTTGCTGTGAGCTATGATGCCACAGCACTCTACCAAGGGTGTCAACATGAGACTCTTTCTCAAAAAATAAAAGAAGAAGAAGGGCAACAGGATGCAAGGTTTCAGAGGCCAGTGGGGCATCTATTAGAGATGTGTAGAAGTTTGGAAATTTTAACCATGTTTAAGAAGTTTATCAGGGCTTGAAATAGAAAAGTAGGAGGCAAAGGAGTAAGTGGACTAACCTGAAACATGTAAATATTAAGAAAAGAGGGCCAAAACTAAGCTGTGAGGTGTGCCCTAGTTTAGAAGCCTAGGAAAAAGCATAAATAACAGAGCTAAGGAAAGACAGAGAAGAAGTGGGAACACCAACAATAACCTGTCCTGGATTCAAGGGGAGGCTTTAGATGGAAGACATGTCCAGCAGAGGCAAGACCAGCTGAATGGAGAGAGGGAAAGGATTGAAAGCTTTTGAGTTGGGTGGCCAGGATTTCACTGGTGACCTTTGGCAAAAGGTCAGTTACTTGAATAGACTTAAATGAAGTAAAAAGTCATGAGCTTGAGGAGAACTTAAAACTCAAAATCACAATTAAGGACATGATTCTTCCGAGTCCACTCATTGCTGGGTTATAGTGAATTTCTGCCTGCTGTCCTCTCTCAGTGACTCCTTTAGTGTAATCACTTCAATATTCTGGCACCCCCCCCACCACGACCCTTAGTTGAAGCCCTTTGAATTAGGTGGGTCACTTCAGTGGACTTAATTGTTTCAACTGGCAATTCACAACCATGGCACTTTGGCATCTCCTGACTGAGCTCTTGATGGGGTCCATCACAGAATGCGAGGTGAGTTGAACTAATCTTCCATGATCTTTTCAGTTCACATCCACAATTACTCTCCCTTTTGCTTATCTAACACTATCTCAAATATTAAAACCACCCATTCCAGTTTATAAGATCCTCAAAACAGCATAACAAAATAATAAGACATGGAATTTGGATATTTGAAAAGGTACATGGTAGGGTTGGTGTGTACCTGCTCCCATTCCTTTCTAAGGTTCAAAGCACGTTTATTTTTTTTTATTAAATAATAAAGGGGTAACATTTTTTAAAAACTAGTTATTTTTCTTCACTGGGTTCCATTTAATTGTCAGCTTCTTTACTAGGAATTATTTCTAGTATGGCAGTAACTCCATGAACTTGCACTTAATTCTGAAAAGATAAATAGCTTGGAAGTTGCAGGATTGAATTTGTGCCCTGATTGCTCTGACTACATAGACAATAATAGTTTATACCATACCATGGTGCCTTGACGGATCATCTTTCTCATCAAATTTTGTTTTGAAAGAATGGATAGTTGACATGTATTTTTTTCTGCTGCATCCTCTGGCACATAAATATAATTAAACAAGACTCAGAAAACACATAATACCACATATCAAATTGATCACATATGATCCACAAGTCTATGAAAAATTTAACCTTCTACCTATTTGTGCTACTGCGTGAGTCCTAGTTTCTTAATGCACCTCTTGAGGAGCTATTAAAGGATCGTAATGAACTTATCTTCTACAACACATCTCTAACGTTTATAAATATTTTATGCAAAGTCAATTCATAGAGTTATAGATTATTGGATCTGACATATCTATCTCAGGCATAAGTTGAAAATGTCTAATTCAAAGGCATCATAAATTATTTATATTTGTATGTAAGTTAAAAGTTCTAAAGTTTCATTTTGGCCTGTTTTCATTTTTGGAGAAAGAAAGGGCTATGTTAGATCCAATATTAAGTTGTGAGTGTACTTACAATACATATCAACTTATTTCCATATACAGGGGTGTGGGATACCCATACAAAGCATGTCTGTGGAGCAGTGTGCCTTATTTCTAGATTTGAGTGCTTGGAGGTTTGGGCTAGTGTGAGGTTGAGGACATCAAGCCTAGAAAAGATGTAGATTTGGTTCTGCATGGTGGTTGTAAAGAAATGTGGTCTGGCTGTTGGGTCAGAAAGAGACTGGAAGAACGATCCTTGTGGTGGTGGATGATGACTTTCCCAGAGAAGGGCCCCAGGCGGCAGCTGTGAGTCTATGTGAAACAATACCTACCACTCTGGAACAAAGAGGGTAAAAGTTGCCAGTGGGTAGGTCAATACCAATCAAATGTAGATCACAGGAGAGCCTCAGTCAGTCCCAGGAGAGAACTCAGAGGGTAAGGACAATTGCCACATTGCACTGAGAATTGTGGGAATTTTAATGGCCGACAATTGGACAGCACCATCTCCTCCTGGCAGTAGGACTTGGTACTCTATGGTCTCAGAAACTCAATAGCATTGAGCCTGCAATGATAACTCCAGCTACAGAGATCTGAGAAAGAAAAAAGCTGATAACTTTCTAGGCTATTGGTCTTTGATCCTACAGTTCCATGATTTTATGCAGTTTATTTTTATGTGTGTGTGATTAAGTCTCTCAAAAGTCAACCAAGAACAGACTGGAGCCAGGCTACCTGGGTTCAACTGTGGGCTCTTGGACAAATTACTTGACCTGGTTGTGGTTTAATTTCCTCATTGTAAGTTGGAGATAGTAATCTCTACATTATTAGTTACTTATGAGGATTTAATGGGTTAATATTTGCTTTACATAGAGTAAGAGTTCTCTATGAAATTTCTAAAACTAAAAATAAAGCTTTATCTAGGTTAGTAGGTCCATTTGTATTAGTCTCACATGGGGTATTGTTAAAAATGCAGATTCTGGAGTGTCACCCCAGATTTACTCAAATTCTTAAGGATGGCCCTAGGAATCTATATTTCTAACAAGTCTCCCAGGAAATTCTATTGATCAAAGTAGTCTTTGGGAATTAAATAGGCCATGTTTCTGGTTCATAAAAGATTTGAGGTCGTTAGCACATTGTTTTCTGACTGATTTCTTAAGAAAAATCCTCAACAGATTATACAAAGCTCACTTACTTAGTTCAAGTCTTATTTGGAACAAGAAAAGATGTAAGTAAACCAGTTTCCCTAAACCACTTTTTTAATGAAAGATTTGCTTCCAACTCCAGATGCAAATATATCACCTTGAATGTTAGAAACTACTTGCTAGCCATTTTCCAGCATGTTAAGACTAACCTGGAGTTTGCTTTGAATTGTCAAGTGTCTGTAATACGATATAAAGGAAGTGCATTTGTTCTACATGTCAGAAATCTTTATACAGATTTCTCAATTTCTGAAGGAAAAAAAATCACTGTGATAGGCAATTGCTAACTGTTCTTGGGCATGGTTTTTAAAAGTAGTGTAGTGATAGAAAGCCAAGCAGGAGAGGTCCCAGAAAGATATATCTAAATGTGACTGCCAAGACAAATAATGTTGCATTTAATAGAAACATGGTTTGTTTTTAGTTAAACAAAACAAAACAATGTGATCTGGTCTTCTGTAAATGAATTCAAGAGAGTGGTAATATGCAAATGATTTATTTGAAAAGAAAACAAAATAATTTCTTACTCTTATCACTATAAGTGTTTATGGACTGTGCTTTTGTAGGCATGGAGATACTAGTAATGTATTTTCAGTAGATCATGTGCTACCAGAAAAGATAATAGATTTGCACAGAGTGGTTCTTTAGAGGTGAGGAGAGTCTGGTTATTCTCATTAGCAATATCATTTGTTTTCAAGGTGATTGACTGGAGTTAGGGACCTAATCTATGACCTTGAAGCAAAGCAGAGTTAATTGATATAGCAAAGGACTCATTAGTACTTGTCCCTCAACCATGAAACCAGATGGACAGAGTAGCTTAAGAAATTAACTGTATCTTTTCTTGCCTGTAGGTTTTTAATAGGCAGAAATAAAGGAAACACTTTTTATTCTTCCTTTTCTTTTTGATCATGAGTCACCATGAAAGTTTGAGACAGACTGTGTTACAGTCCATTATTTCATTTCCAAGAAACACAGTCTCAACAGCAGCAACATCCTTGCTGATTCACGTGTGCGAGTTTCACTTTGCTTGGCTTATGAGTGTTACTGAGAGGGGTTCATTTGTTTCTGTCCATGCAGATTTTATATTTCTTGATTTTTGTGTCTCTCAAAATTTTTGTAATAACTTACATGATATAGAAAGCCAAGTGTGGCAAGTTACATTTTCTAAAAATTGCCACAGCAATATATCCAGTCCCATGTGTTCCTCCAGAACTATTCTTCCCTCCCATTAGGAGTTGGGGTCTATTTCTACCCTGCACACCTGAGTGGAACTTTGGGTCTGGCTCAACATGAAGAATGCACTGGAAGCGATGCTGCATGACAATGGAGGTCATGCAGGGTCACATAAGGCAATATGGTTTTACCTGGTTCTGTCCCTTTGAGAACTCTCCCTTGAGACCTAACTATCATGCTGTGAGGAAGCCTCTCTCGCATGAGGAGACTGGTTGTGCTCTTAGTAATAGCACTAGCTGAGAGCCCTAGCTGGCAGCCAGCAACACCACAAATCTTAGGGAATTAGCCTCCATTCCCAGTCCTCAGCCTTCCAGCAGCCCGAAGTTGCAGGGTTTTGAGCAAAATAAATGTTGTTATTGTTTAAGGTACAAAGTTTTAGTGTGATTTGTTAATAGGATGAGTAACTATAACACCAGAGCTTTCTGCTGCAGAGATGCATAGTCTTTGCTTCAAGGATGGAAAGAGACCTTTGTGTCCAAAAGGCAGGCTGAATAAGATCAGAGCCCAGATGCTAAGGAGTGTGGTGGTAGTCTAGCATCTAAGGAGTAGAATTCTTTAATCCAGTGGATGAGTGCTGGGAGTTGTAAGGGCAGAGGAGATGGTGCCCCCTCCCAATGGGGCCTTAGAGAAGGGGCAGGACCTCTGGTAGGGTTGGTACTATGGAGGCTGTGGATTAAATACTAGGCTCAGTGACCTTGGGAACTATGGTAAAGCTGCCATAACCCCCTGTGGGGGTGTGCATGCTTGTGTGTGTGGGTGTGGGTGTGGGTGGTGGAGGGATGGTATCGGAAAAGCCAGCTACCTTCAGAAGGACCACAGGAGCCATGATAAAGAAAAATGTTAGAGTTGAAACCACATACTGAAAGACACACTTTGAATCTTGTCATCCCTGGGACTCTTGTCTGCCCTAGGAAGTGAAAGAGACCCTCAGACTTTATTCTGATAGGATTATGCATATATATTGGAAAATTGATAGCTGTTTGTTTGAATATTATTTGCAGCTACTTAGTTAGCTAGTTAATACTTTCCATGCTAATATAAAATATTGTGCTATCTTATACCAAATATGTTTGCTTATTTGGTTTGCTTTGGTTTTTGTTCCATTAATTTTTCTGTCTATAATTGTCGATATGATTCCATTTTGGTGATGATATATTTTAAATGCATTTTACTATCTTGTAGGAAAAAGTCCCATTATTATTTTTTCCTCAGAAGGTTTTTTGCTTTCTCACAAATTTATTCCTCTTGGTGGGCTTTCAAATCATTTGGTGAGGTTCTTCCACAAAAAAATACCTATTGGGGTTTTGATGGGTATTGTCTTGCACATAAATAGTTAAGAACGGTGGATTTGAACATGTGCTTAAGCTTCTCTCCCACTCAGAATTTTAGTAAATAAGAATAAAGGAATGTTAAAGAAAATGTAAATACAGTAGAACAAAGTATGAGATAAAATACAACAGTGACAAAATTTTGGAAGTTGGCAGACAGACGGATGGAGTTGAAATGACTTAACAGACATGAGAAAGCCGAATCCTAAGCTAGAAGATGGGAAAGGGGGAGAAATAACCTAATGTACATTGCAGAAGCCTTGAAAGGAGCAGGATTTGGCAGGTGGAAGAATTGGTTGAAAGTCTGTTTAAGAATTTAGTCCCTCATATCTCCATTCCAAATTCAGGCATCTGAGCAAACATCCTCCCCCATTCTGGCAGGAGACTTGAAGTTTATTCTCTCGGGATGATAAACAGATGATCTTTGAATTAGGCAATACCAGGTCCAGCTAAAACAGAGATACCAAACACAAAACTTAGGGATTAAGATAAACCTTATATATATAGTAGTTAAGATCTCCAGCCATTTTCCCTTATGTGGCTCAATAATGTTGACAGCCAGATACAAAAACTTCCATGAGGGAGGTCAAAAGCATCTTCTCTGGGAAACCTAACTTCCAAGAGAAATGATCACAAGATATTCAAATCAGAGCTTTTCCAAATATAACCCTACAGAGAATAGCATCGTTAAGAAGCATTCCCCCTCCTCCTCATCCTCCCAATCTTATTTTTAGTGTGCCACTCTTAAATATAAGCAGACAGCTGAGGACTTCCAGACATTTATGAAAAAATAAACCCCAATTTTAAATCCCAATACAAATGGAAATAAAAATTTTGTAATAACTGTTAGAACATATTAAGAGAAGATATGAATCTATGAAGCAAGAAGTAGATACTGTAAAACAGAAATATTCAGTGAAAACAAAACCTTACAAATTAAAAGTGTGATTAAAAAAAAAAAAAAACAGTCCAGGAAACAGGGCATCCAACTCAAGGGAAAGGCTAAGGGAATTCCTATGAAGGTAATGAATGGAGATTCCTAGAGGTCTTCTTGTTGTTAGGTATAGTTAGGTAAGCAGAATTCTAACCTGGCTCCAAAGATTTCTACCCCTTGATATACAAGCCTTTCCATGATTGTGGGCAGGAGCTGTGAGTATGATGGGCTCTTACTCCCATAATTATATGGTGAAGGTGAAGAGATTTTTGCAGATGGTATTAAGTTCCCTCATCAGTTGACTAAGTTATTCAAAACGAAGATTATCCTGGGTGAGGTCTGATCTAATCAAGTAAGCCCTTTACAAGAGTATGTAGCAATCATAGAGGGGAGAAGTTAGATTTAAAACATCAGAGATTCTCCCCTGTTCACTTTTAAGAAGCAGGCAGCCATTTATGTGGCAGGGACAATATGGGAAATGGTGGGTGTAGAAGCTGAGGGCCTCAGTCCTAAACCATGAGAAACTGAGTCCTACCAAGAGTCACATGAGCTTGGGAGAGGACACTGAGCCTCAAATGAGAACTCAGCCCTAGATAATACCTTGATTGCAACCCAGTGAGATTCTGAACGGACAATTCAACTATGCCATGCCTGGATTTCTGACCCAGGAAAACTTTAAAATAATAAATGCATGCTATTTTAAGCCAAGAAATTTGTGACAGTAGGATAACTAACGCCAATGTAGATGGCAAACAATCCAGATTGGAGCAGCTCAGCAGACTCTGGCAGGAGTTACTTAGAGATATAAAGTTGTCCTGATATCTTGAGAGTTATATGCAATATGAGGATAACTGGGAACTGAATTAGTAGTAAGTATTAATAAGTAAATAGTAATGTATTAGCACACAAAACTAAGTGAACAAATACAAGGCCACTACTAACTTTAAGGAAAACAAAATGTTGCATGGGAAAATAGTTATGGTATATAATGTGTCAGCTTTAAATAGGATTTACAGAGTCATTATAATATAAAAACCAAATAATGTCTAAGCAAAATCACATGATAAGTACAGTGCGGAGCTTGAGATAGGACGTGTACATGGGGGTGGGATGAGAAAGTGAATAGCAACAAGTTCATCTCCCACACTAGGACTGATAAATAATGACTAGAATGGAAAAATTTGGAAGTAGCAATATATTTCTATCATTGTGCCTCTGGAAAGGGAGACATTGGGGAGGGGAGGTGGATAACTTTTGTTTCTTGCTAAAACCTTGTAGAAGTAGTAGAAGTATTATACTTACCTCTTTAAAATACGCAAATGTACAACTTGGACAAAAATAAAAATAAATTTAAAGCAAATAATCAAAAGTTCAACTAATAAAGATACCTAAGACTAGTTCTTAAGATGACATTTTTATATAATTGCGTTTTCAAATATCTCCTCCTTATTAGCTGTTGATAAATGGATAAGATTATCAACTGTAATATTCAATTGGCTTTATTCCATGTGTGAACAAATGCCACAAGAGAAAAGAATTTCCCTTTCCCAATCCCAAACATTTCCCTAAAAAAATAATCTTCAAGAAGTAACTTGGACAAATAACCAAGAGCTGCCATTTCTCAATTTTTAGCACATCACAGAATTGAGGGAATTATTTTTATTTACCTTTTCATCCCTTAGAGTAATTAAAATATTTGTAATATATTGACAGCCTCTGGTGAAAGAGCAAATATTTCAATGTTTGTTTCTTCAACAATCAGCTTCTCATATGGGATAGCTGGAATCTAAATTCATTGTTCTCACACATTTTCACTCTCCAGATGCTAGAATTCAGCTAGATCGTGAAGGAGATGTATTGTAGTTGTCACTGTATTTTCTATGAGTAGTATTCACCACAGTATACACTTCCTGTCACTGTATACACTTACCACACAAGTTCATACACCATGGCAAACAGCTCTTTCCATTTCAGTAAAAAGGAGATAATATTTTCAATATAGGATTTTTGAGTGGCTTGCAGGAGATAAGTAGGCAAAGCTTAGCACAATGACTAGCACAAAGTAAGAAATGAAAAAGCATTAGCTACCGTTATCATTGTTATTCAGTAGAGCAAAATTGTCATTAATAAGTATTTATATTCAGATTTAATAAATTAAAGAATAAAATTCTACCTTTAATCCAATAGTTTTTCAATTTAGTATATGAAATTTTCTCACCCAATTTAAGAGATAAGTGGTTAACTGATCCATTTCAAACCTCTTTCTGAAACTAAATTAAACTTACAAAGCATGATAATTCACATACTCTTTATACATTTGAATCTGTGCTATTCAGAAAATATTTTGATGCCAGGTACATATGCATCCATAAAAAACATGAGTTTTCAGACTTAGAATCACCCCAAAAATTTTGCTTAAAATCCTCAAGTTCTTTGGGAAGTTGGAAGGAAAATTGTGTTTAGCCATTGGTTTTTAGTTCTCAGCAGATACAAACAAATTCATCTATCCTTGTCTAGAAAATCACATGACCACACATGGTTATTATTTGCACATATGAAGCAAGAAGGCATACTAAAGATTCGTCCTTGTGAAAACCTGATTATTTAATCATTAAGACTTTGGGCAGGAAAAAATAGTGAGACAACGAGGGTTCCCCAGTTCAGTCTCTTTCTTCCTCAATCACCTTTGTCCATTTATTTCTTGCTCAATTTTTTTTTTTAAAGCAGAAATGCTTGAGTGTGCTCACCATTGTTTGGGAAAAATTCCCAAAACCAATGTATAGAGCGAAAACCTATACAGATATGTGAATATTTTGTTTTAATTTGTTTTGTTCCATTGCAGTCTCATAAAGACATGTGAATTAAGAACTTTTAAGAACTAAGTATTTCTCTAGAAAGCTTTCTTCCTTTGTAAGCCCAGGGAAATTAAATACAAATACTATGTTACCACAGTATCTCTGTGCAAAACCCAAACTTTAGAACAGTTGTCAGGAAATTCCAAAGGTTCTACAGCCCAAATGTGTGGGTGTTGTGGCCTGAATGTAATTTTTCTATTCCTCTTTCCCTTGTTAAATTTATACCTTCAATGCAATTCTGTTCATGTGGTAAAAACCGTGTCAAAATTTGCCCAGGGTATGCAATGTGGCCACGTTCTCACTGTTCCTAAGATCCTTAACTAGGCATTTCCTGACTTTTGATTTTTCATCCTTTAAACAAGTTCACATTAATGCACACCGTACAGAATACCAGCTTGAGAGAAGGGAAGGAAACTGAGGAGAAGGATATTTGCAAACACGTGACGTGGAAAACAGTTCCATAAGACCAATTTTGCTATTTGAATAAAAACGCTTTTTCAGGCAGTCAGCTTGTTCTTCCAAGCATGAGCAGAGGAAGAAAAAGACAAATCTTTACTTCGTATTTTGTGTCAAAGCTGTGCTGGGTTCGCCTCATTTATCATTCAGCTGCAAAATGGAAACTTGGCCTTTGTTCACTCACAACTCTCATTTTTCAAGAAAGCGTGCACAGATTTGAATAACTCCCACTTTTTCTGAGTGCTCAGTATGAAATTCTAAGTTTTTGGACCTTGCAAGACAATTTCAATGAGGTAAGAAAATAGTTTAATTTGGAGATCCAAGCCCTTAAATACCAGTGTTCTACAGAGGGGCTGGGAATCAAAAGTGATCAGAGATCTCCACAAACCACAGGCAAAATAAAACTAGTTCTAATGTGGTACAAAGTAAAATTGATCTGAATATAATTAGTTAATGTCATAGGGGATTTAAGGAATACATTTCCTGTGCCAGTGTAGGATACTATGGTTGATATCTAATAGAATGGTGTTTCCCCTGCTTTTTAACTGAATTCTTCTATATCATCATCCTACCCTTCTTCCCTGCTCTCTCTCCCCTCCGTTTTCCAAGTGGGACAGATGGGGCTGCAGAGGGTGGTCTCAGGTGCATGTTCTTTCCACCCTCCTTCTCTCCTTGCCTGACCCCTCCTACCTCAGAACCTCAACTCTGTGGATTCATATACTTTTGGCACTCGGCACTCACTCGGCTCTGCCATGTGGCCATTAGCCACTGTGTGCTCTCTGATGGGGCAGCTGGCAGAAAGAGGGGCCATCACTTGCTTGATTCACAGATCTGATCATTTATGAAGTCATTCAGGAGTTACCTACTGCATGCCCCCACGTGTCTGACACTTGAGTTGCAGTCCTTTGGAGTGATGGCATTTTTCTAACTCTACAGTTCCACCACCCAGCATGGTAAGCAGGCTCCCACTCACTGTGGGGATCCTGGACTCCCAGCTTTGTTCTACTAGCTTTAAGAGACTATCAGACTGTCAGACATTCTGATCAACTTCTCAGCCACTCTGTCCCCTCTTTTGGGCTTGACAGATATCCCTAAGCAAGAAGGAACACCTAAATGGCTTACCTCTCTCTGCAGTTCTGTTTATTCTGACTTCCTTGAAGTTAAAAATTGTTTAATCCTTTGTAAGCAGTTCAATGCCTTAAAGCAGCTGTTTTAAATAACTAGTCCAGATTTCCTTAGGGCAGGGGTGGTTCCAAAGATGTAGTCGTTCCTCACCTTTTAAGATTCATTTCCATATTCTTTTTCTGTGAGGTTGTGTCTCCGATACCCCTTCCTTCTAGGCAGATTCATCATTTCATCCTCTGTGCATGCTAACTCCGGGCTACATGCCTGTGTTAGCGGATCCATTTTACGATAACTTAAAGATTTGTCTTTTACTTATACAATTCCTGTGTAAAGGACACCAACTTTACCTAACTCATAGTTGTGCCTTCAGTGTCTAATGTTGATGCATATAATAATTGTTCAATAAATGTTTATTGGTAGAAGTAGTTGGCATCTCATAGAAATTACATTTTTAATTAAATTCAATGTCTTAAATGAAAATCACTTAAGAGCTATCTCCCCACCACAAAAGGAAAAAAGAAAGAAGGAAAGGAGAAGAAAGGGCCAAAAGTGTTTCTTTTATGATGCTTCAGATAAGGAAATTCACAAAACCAGGTGTCTTTGGTTTTGTGGGAGAGACAGTGAGGAATTAGGAAAAGAGAAGTAGAGTAACCATCATGGTTAGGAAGGAAAAAGGAAAGAAATCCTTACACACAGATTTGGGGAATGGTTTTCTAAGATGCTAGTTTATTTACATGTATATCTCTATCCCCCAGAGGAGAATCGCATTGTCACTGGCCTCCAGGTGGAGGGCTTCCAAGTTCTCAGTGTTCTTCAGGAAATGAATTTCAGGATGCACCACTGGAGCCAAGCAAGTGTCAGATACTAATTGAAGGTGAAAGTTCCCTCTCAGGGAGGAGAGCAGGCAGGCTGGAAAGAACAGTTGGTCTGAGAGGAAATGGTTTTAGATCTTTTGCAGTTTTACTAAGTGAGGGGAGGAAAATTCGAGACCAAGGGGTTGGATTTTACTAAGAGTTTAGTGGTAATTCCTAGAATTACTGGAATGAGTTCTCTCCTATTTTCATACTTTATTTGGTTGCTCAGAGCTGTCCTGGTGAGTACAAGGGAAGAGAAATTTTAAAGGCCCAGTGTAAATGATATTCTAATTAGCCGAGATTCATGTAAGGTGACAGAGATAGCTAACAAGCTGGTGGAAGCCAGTTCTTTCCTGCAGAAGAACTTATCAGCCCCTCTCGTTAGCTTCTGCTTGTGGCTTGTTTACTTTAACACCTGTACACACTCTTCAAGCCCCTGTGTCCAGCCTCAGCCCTGTCTCCCAGTCTCCTACTCTAACAATGTGACACCCAAATTTCTGCCTACAACAGGATACATTTGTCCGATGGCCGTTGGAATGGGAGTTCAGAAAGAATCTGGACAATTTGTTTTCAGAAATATCCATCCCAACATTTAGCTTTTCTGTGTGGATTTTTGATTGGTGAATTTTGCAGAAATATTTAAAAGCACAGCAAAACAGTAATAAAAAGTACACTTTTAGCACAATATGTAGATGGGAAAAAATTAAGTAAATAACACATTTCCCCCTAGTAAAACTCATTTATAACATAAGAAAAATCGTCTTATTTACAATAGATTAATTACAGCAAATGACATAAGCAGAAGAAATTTGTGCAGAATTCTTCATTAATCAAATAGTATGAAGTAGTTTGTGCCAGAAACAGAATGTTGCTATGAAAAACCACTGCCAGATGTAATGTTTTATTTCTTCACCTATTATATTATGAAGCAAGTAGAAAAACATGAATAAGGGTAAAATAATGACCATTTGTCTTTAAAATGAAAATTTTAAAGTGCCAAAAGATTACTGCCAATTGAATTTGTTATAAAATGAGTAAACGAATATAGGTCTATTAAACCCATTGTTACTGGGTCATTCTTGTCCTCTTCTTAGCTTTTTAAATCATGTCTTCTCTTAGAAAATAGAACCGTTTCCCTCTGTTGTTTAAGGATGCCTCATTCTCAGAATAGTAATCTATGCTATAATCAAGTTTCTAAGTTTAAATTTTGCAATAGAAAAAATAAACCTTGTCACTCAGATAAGATCAATAATGTATGGAAGCCATGAAGTAATAATCTCTGAAAGCACCCTTAAAATATTATGGGCAACAAGCTTCACCATCATTGGTTTACTCAGCGCAATTTTATTGTTAAAACACAAAGGCAAGTGAAACTATAAGAATTAAGCACCTTGGCACACCATGTTACACTCTCCCCAACAAGCTTACAAGGTGGGTGATATTACCCTCCGAGAGCCCAGGAGCAAGGGTTCTGAGAGAGAGAATGCCTTATCCAAAGCAGGAAAGCAAAGAAAAAGAACCTAAACACACACTCCAGTTCTCTTGCTTCCACGGTCTCTGTTCTTTCCACTTGACCACACCGTTTTTAGTATTCAGACAGGGCATGGATGGACCATAGCTCTGACACCTAAAAAGACAAACCCTGTCCAGTGTGATGCAAACTAAAGTGATACTTAAAATAAATGCAAAACATCACATGATGGTTTACATTTTCCCCACAGTTACCAAGTTATTTATTTATGGACGTTATTGATAACCACACTTTTCCTAAGAAGCCTTTCTTTCCCCTCTCCTGGTGTCCCTCCCCCTCTAACTTCTCACTTTGGTGAGAAGCACATACCTTATTTTTCATTCGTGTGATCTGGTACCAGTCAGGGTAGGAAAACTTTTTCTCTGTGGAGCAGTTTCTTTAAAAGGATTTGTGGACAACTAAGGCATCAATAACTGGACTAAAGATGTTGATAAGAGCTCCGAAATGATGTGTAAAATGTTGTGTGTATAGGCGGTTTTCTGAAGTGGGGGCTGGAGCTTTTGTTGCCATCTCCAGTAGATGGACAACCACTGCTATAAAAAGTCCAGGTTGCCAGGAGTCCCTAAAAGCAGGAGACTGCAGAACAAATAAAGAACAAGGTTTTCAAATTGTTTTTATAAGAGAAATGCTAAAAATTGCACACATCTGCTTCTAAATTAAGAACAAAGATCATAGAACTCTACTTAATAAACTTAGGATAATTTTTGCTAACTTCACTTGCATAACATTTTTCTGCTGCACTTGGCACTGTTTTACGCATTGTACGTATGTTAACTTATTTTATCCTCATAAGAACGCAGTGACATTGGTGCTATTGTTTCTGTTTTATTTAAGCTGCAAGATATTTCAAAAATAAAAACATATTTGAGTTCTACATATATTACTACAGTAAATAATGGAAAAAGCCAGAAGAGGGCAAGGGAGGGAAGGGGAAAGGAAGAAAAATACAGCAAAGTCAGATGCTGGGTGCAAGGGTGAGGAGAGAAATCTAGTGCTGAAGTATTAGAGGAAGACAAAGAAGTCACAACAGAGTATAGGCTGGAGAAACCATAGCTGTAAAAACACAGTCTGCTATTAGCCAAAGCCGTAAGCATGAACAGATTAATCATTTTAGGGAGGAAGAAAGGAATATATAAATGATTAGCTTAAAAACATGTATAAATACTGTCAAAATGTATCAGAAGTGTTTGCATTGTAGCCTAGTACTTGGAAGCACGGACATTCTTGAAATGTTCTCTTTCCTTCATTTGATGAAGAAAATCCTTATTCACACACCGTGGAAGCAGGCTGAGAAAACAGTAGTTTCACAGAATAAATCTCCATCTTCCACGTAGTCTTTTGGACTTTAATTAATGGTCCTTCATAGCTCACCCTGTATATTGGTGAAATTAAGCCGAGAACTATATCAAAAGCGCAGGTGAATGCCTGTCCATCTTTCCTCACTCACCAAGTCTACCATGAAGTTAAACCTGTGTTGTCATAATTGAAAAGTCAATTATCTATATTGTAGCCAAAATGCTCTGTTACGTTGAAACTAGCTCTGTATACTACCTGGGACAATATACATACTATTGTAGGAATTTAAACTGGATTCTTTTTGGTCTTTAATGAGAAACTCATAAATACTGTAAATGCTTTTAGCATAGACAAGTTCATATGATTTTCCCTTCAAATTAAAGAAGGTTCATTACTTGAGAGGGAATGGATGATCTAGGCTGTGCCAAGCTTTTCATTTTTCTGTACTTTTTCATCTTTAAAAATGCAGAGAAGAGAGTGGATTTGGATATGAAAATGACTGTTTTCTATCTTTATCCTCAGTGATCAGGGTAGACCTGAGATATCTTCTTTAAGCAAGTGTTTTCTAATATTTTTGGTATTTGTTGTCTTGTGCCTCCCCTACCTCATCCTCATTCCCCCACATTCATTGCCCACACTGCATGGAAATGCACAACTTAGGGACTGGGTGGGGGGGAAACACCATTCACGCTCTATATCCCCTTATGGAACTAATGGATTCATGACAACTAATTTTGACTAAGTGGCTATTAAAGATGGATGTTAAATATCTTGAATTACCTCCAAATGACAAAATTTTCTTTCAAAAAGTGAGGCATGTATATTGCAAAGGTAGAAAGGGAACTTATTCATTGTTCTCTTTATGTTCACTTATAAAAATACGTACTCCCTACTTGCCTATTCCTTTTCATTGGACATAGACTGTTGTCACAATCAGCTCATGAAGCTGTCAGCAGGTCCATGGGGACCACTTTAAAGTAAAGGCAAAGTAGCATCAATACAAATCCCATGGTTATTAACAGACCAAACAGAGCTCATTTGGAATGACTTTTACAGTTGAGGTCACCTCACTAAACTCTTTCCCACTACTCTGTTTCCATTTCAAAGTCACATCTTTGTTAATGACATCATGGGATCCTGAATTCAAATTGCTTGTGTTTTGCTAAGTCTTGGGAAGACTCATGCTAGTATTCCAATTTCCTGTGGGTGTATTAGAAAACCACATACTATTTAAAAGGTTTTCAGTATTGGTCCAACACTTTGTGTATCACAGTGCTATATCATTAAAGTAGAGTTGAAAATCTCCCCTTGAATTAAGGGTATTGAGTAAAACAGTGTTCAGCTAGAGGTATACCACTGAAATATTTGCAGCTGAACAACATTTGAATTAGAACTTCTTCAATTTTTACTCATTTTCCCCCAAAGCATTAAGTGCTTGCCATATGCCAAACATCGGCTACATGTTAAATATAGAGAAGAGAATAATGCAAAAAAGGATCAGGTATACTCATGATGCTCAAGAATTGTATGGAGGATATGAGAGAATGAAATGCAAATGCATCATTCCTGTGTAGAATGCTCAGGGCCATGGTAGACAGATTGGGAGCCCAAAGCCTGAAAGAATCTGCTGACAAATCTTGGAAGAGGAGTGTGAGTTTGGCCATTGAAGAGGAAGGATGTGGTAGAGAGTTGCCTGATTATCTAGCAGCCTAGACCCTTTTTACACACTCTTGTAATAATGGAAAACTTGCATCCCCAAGATAGAAGGTAAAACTTTCCTCCCCAGACTTACTTGAAGCTAGGCCCATGGCCTAGATTCCAGCAGTCATAGTGGTGAATAGGAGGCATTGATTATAGAAGTGAGTAACGGAGGTGGTGGGCGTGTGGGTTTTGCCTTCTAGATACAGAAGTAGAGCTTTGGTGTGAGCTAAGCAGGAGGAGGGACAGCTATGATGTTGGGGGTCACATGGGGAAGTGTAAAGCATTTGAGTATTATTCTTGGCATTAGAGGCAACAGGCTGGCCTCTGACTCTCTTGGAGATTTTTTAAGTTTCCTCATACCACCCAATACCTTGTATGGGCTACTTATACCCCATAATGAATGTTCCTTTTGCTGGAATGGATATGGTTTGGACCTGAGGATCCTGACTGATAGAAATAAGTAGGTACTAATGGTCTGGATGAGGCAGGAAGAAGACTGCAATGAAAAGTAGGAATTGCAGAAGCAGACCGAGTTTAGTGTATGACAGGAATGGTTTGGATAGCATCACCGGTGATAAGTCTGGAGTAGGAAATAATGTAAGGAGATGAGATTAAGAGACGCTAACATCAGATGTGGGGAGAACTAGGATCTCATTTAGGTTTGTAATGATAATTTTATGTAAATTTTTAGAAGCTCTCAGTACAAACTTTGAAGTAGGGAAAGGAAAGGGCCCCTCTGGGTTGGAGGTTAAAAGAAGTGGCCATAATAGACAGACTGAAGGAAAGCCAAGGAAATGACTAACCCTGTAGTCCAGTGGTTCCCAACCTTCCTAATGCCGCGACCCTTTAATACAGTTCCTCATGTTGTGGTGACCCCCAACCATAAAATTATTTTTGTTGCTACTTCATAACTGTAATTTTGCTACTATTATGAATCATGTAAGTATCTGATATGCAGGATAGTCTTAGGTGACCCCTGTGAAAGGGTCATTCCATCCCCAAAGGGGTCATGACCCACAGGTTGAGAACCACTGTTGTAGTCTAATTGGGGTGGGAAATTTATTCATTTCTTTAGCCAGTTATTGTGTGGCTGTTTTCACCAGGGCCAGATTACTCTTCTATCCCAGGTTTTTGCTTTTTCAAAACAATTTAAGAAGGGAAATGAAAAGGTATTTCATAGATGAGGAAACAAAGGTTCAGAGAAGGGTAGTAAAGTGTGTAAGAAGTCGTAAGTGGTGTACTCAAAAGTCAGACCCAGTCTATCTACCTCAAAGGCCAATGTTACTTCCACCATACCATGCTGGGGCTCCTTGAACCCTTCATGAACTCACATTATTCTTAACACTTCCCTCTGCTGTCTAGGGGTCAGGCATCCCTAAGAGTGGATCAGGTGCCTCAATGTAGAAAAGTCTAGGCACAAGCCAGGCATGGTGGCTCACGCCTATGATCCCAGCACAGTGGGAGGCTGAGGCGGGAGGATTGCTTAACCTCAGGAGTTAGAGACTTGTCTGAGCAAGAGTGAGACCCTGACTCCTAAAACAAAAAAAAAATGGAAAACCCAGCTGGGTTCCCTGGCAAGCGCCTGTAATTCCAGCGGCTTCAGAGGCTGAGGCAGCAGGGTGCCCACAGCCTGAGTCTGAGGTTGCAGTGAGCTAAGACACCATTGCACTCTGCTCAGGGCACAGGGTGGAACTCTGTCTCCACAAAAAAAGAAAAGAAAGATCTAGGCACCAAGGACCCTGACATAGTCAGAACCTGCATCTCCCCATCTGGGAAGATGTAATAATCAGACCAAGGTTCATTGTCTTTAACCTTTATTCCCTGATGTAGAAATGTATTCTGGGTGTTTGACAGCCCCACACCAGACTCCTAGAGTGCTCTGCCCTACCAGACCCCCTATCCTTACAACATTCTGCAGTCTCTGGTCTCTGACACTCCAGTCTCTGAAATTGATTTTGTTTCTCTGGCTCCTTTCTATACTGTCTGCCAGGGAAGAGCTGTTGTTCCCATGCCTTAAGTTCTGTTTTGGTCAAAGCACACCTTTCCCCCCAAATTTATATTGCAGTGTTTGCTCCACTTGTTAAAAAAGAAAAGCATCAATTATATTAGAAACCCGTAGGGTGTATATGGGAGGAAGAGAGAAGGAAAGAAAGAAAAGAAAATGACTAAGGAAGACAGAGACAAAGGAAAAAGGAAAAGTTTAAAAGCTTGATACACACACACACACAAACTTAGAGGAGGTAATTGTGGTCGAAAGGCTGTGGGAGAGGTTATTAGGAAGTCTTTAAAATTAAAGTATGATAATATCCAATTCTGGAGAGGTGAAAAGGTCATTTAACATTGCTGGAGGCAGTGTAAATTAGTTTGGCTTTTTTGGCAAGAATGTAGAGTTTGGCAAGAGCCTTAAGAATGTTTATACCCTTTGGCTCAATACTATACGTGTACTTCTGGAAATAGATCCTTAAAAACACTTCTAAATTTTGAAGGAAAAACCTCTTATGTACAAAAATTTCTTCTCAGTAATATTTATATAACTAAATAGTTGGAAATAGTGTGCCTAACAGCAGACAAGTGGTTAGTTTTAATCAAGTAATTCCTATCACTTGATTGAATATTAGTCGTCCAAATATAAGGGAGACTACTCCATAGTAGACTCTCCCTCTGTGATCCAATGGGATACATTACTCCAAGTTAAACTTGAAAAGGCAGATTTGATTTTGGAAAATACATTATGTTTCTTGTTCTCTGTCTTTCTAGGAGACTATTAGCTATCAACATAGATATTTGTCAATAAAGCTTACTGTCTCATTCTAAAAGCAACATGATTTAGGCTATAAATTTGTCTAAAATCTTTCCTTGTCAGGTTTTCAATTTTATTTTTATTTTTTAAATTTTTATAGACATGGGATCTTTCTATGTTGTTCAGGATGGTCCTGAGTTGTCTGCTCTCAAATGATTTCCTGTGTCAGCCTCACAAAGTGCTGGGATTACAAGCACAAGCCACCATACCTGGTCCCTTGTTAGTTTTTTAGTCAGCCTTATATTTCTACATTTCTCATAATCTGAATGCTTCTAGAGCAGTGGTTCTCAACCTTCCTAATGCCGTGGCCCTTTAATACAATTCCTGTGGGTTGCAACCCACAGGTTGAGAACCACTGTTCTAGAGCAATAGTAGTCTATCTCTTGAAAACTTGATAGAACTCATCTGTAAAACTAGGGACATGGTGGATTTGGGGGTGCTGTGATTTTTTTATAATCATAGAAATTTTAAAAGTTTTTGTCAAAACCAGTTTTCTTATTTCTTCTCAAGTCAATTTTGGTAATTTGTACTTTGTTAGCAGTATGTATTTATTAAGATTTTGAAGTGTGTTAGCATATAATTATATTTTAATATTTAAAAAAATAATCCTCATGACTGTTTTTTATATTTTCTTTCCCATTCCCACAACTTGGTGTTCAATATTTTTAAATTTTTTCTTTTGCAGTTTTTGGCTGGGGCTGGATTTGAACCCACCACCTCTGGCATATGGGGCCAGCACCTTACTCCTTTGAGCCACAGGCACCACCCCCTGTATTTTTTTAATCTCTCAGTTTCTCAGGTATTTGGTTTGGTCATTACAAGTTTCTTCTATTTTCTAGTTCATTAATTTTGCCTTTTACCTTTATTATTTTTTTCTTAACTTTTCCTATTATCTTTCTTCTTAACAATTGAGTTAGCTCTCCCTTTATTTCCATTGCCTTTTTTTTTTTTTTGAGACAGAGCCTCAAGCTGTTGCCCTGGGTAGAGTGCTGTGGCATCATAGCTCACAGCAACCTCCAACTCCTGGGCTCAAGCAAGTCTCCTGCCTCAGCCTCCCAAGTAGCTGGGACCACAGGCGCCTGGCACAACGCCCGGCTATTTTTTTTTTTGTTGCAGCCGTCATTGTTGTTTGGCGGGTCTGGGCTGGATTCGAACCTGCCAGCTCAGGTGTATGTGGCTGGCGCCTTAGCCACTTGAGCCACAGGTGCTGAGCCTCCATTGCCTTTTTTTTACTAATATCCATAAAATTTAATGCTGTGAATTTATTTTGGGGTATAATTTTGGTGTAGCCTGTTTATTTTGATATGCTGTAATTATCTTTAACTATAGAGCCCATTTCCATTAAATATTTGCACAAATTAAATTCTTGTAAAATTTCCACCTTGATTTTTTTATGTGCCTTTGACTAAAATTTTATATAAATTTCTAGTTTGTCATATTGTAGCCTGTAAAATTTCTACATCGGGTAAATCTAAAATCGTTTCTTTGTGAGTGACCGTTTGTAAAGATTCCTGAATTTGCATATACATTCCTTATAGAGACAAAGTTGTATATGTATTCAGTAATTTCAGCAATTAATCTATTCAATTTATCTATATTTTTATTTGTTTGGGCCTATTTAATATTTCAAAACTGTTTTATAATCTAACACTAGAACATGCTTCTCTTAAACTCTTCTTATAATTATAGAAGCATTTTTTCATTCATATTTACACTAAGACCTACACGTGCACTATCCAATATGATAGGCCATATGTGACTTTTTACATTTAAATTAATTAAAATGAAAGAAAATTCAGTTCATTTGTCCCTCTAGTTGTATTTCAAACAATAGCTTCATGTGGCTAATAGCTACCAGGGGTGTCCAACCTGTGGCCCAGGGGCTGTGTGCTGATTTTTTTGAGGACTGTTTTGCTTACTTGTGGTGTCAAATATTTCAAAAAGTATGCACATTTTATTTGCTTATCAACTATGGTTAGTGTTTGTGTATTTAATGTGTGGCCCAAGGCAACTCTTACTTTTCCAATTTGCAGCAGAGAAAAAAAAAGTTTGGATACCTCTGATTACCCTATTGGACTGTGCAAGTATAGAACGTTTCTATTGACATAGAAAGTTCTATTGGACAGCACTGTTCTAGTCTATTATATTTTATTGTAGATCATACTTTTGATTTGTATAGTATTGGTATATTTATAGTTTAAATATAATGCATTTAATGCTTTCTATTTGTTCTTTCAATTCCCTGATAAACATTTGCCCGATCATTTATTTTCAATACTTCTACATCATTTTGTTCTCTGCATTGTCTTGTGCTTAATACATAAAACATAGATACAGAATACATAAAGCATAGTATAGTCTTATTGCTAAAAGATTTTAAAATGAGTTTAATGAACTTATGTTTATTTTCATGCTATACATATTTTTTATTTTCTGACATATTCATTTATTTAAAAACTATTTTCCTAGTGTTCCAATTGGTTTTCATCTTTTGGTAGATGTGTAGAATATTAGTTAAGATCTTAAGCTCGGCATCATGTCTGCTCAGGCATGGATCTCATTTCCACATTTGAAGAATCAGCAGCTCTTAAACTTCTTGTACTGAAATGTTCTCATTTGTAAAATTTGAAAAAATGGGGATAAAAAATAGTACCCATTGCACAGGGCTATTGAGAGTGTGATATGAACAAATGTTTTGAAAATGCTCGGTACATTGTAGGTGCTTATAACTAGTATTTTTCTGGGCTACTTTGCTTCTAGAAACATTGAATATGTTTCATTATGATGGTTACTATTAAATTACAAAATTTTCACAGCCTGTATATGTATAATTGCCAATGTCACAAAGGAAATAAAATTATTTGAATCCCATGTAAGGCAAAGTCATTACCCTGCTTTTCATTCTTCCCTTGTATACACATTTCATGATTACTGTTGGAATTATTTGTAATTATAGCACCATATTACTTAATATTAAACACTATTTTAATGCTTGTAGCTTTGCTTTTAAGAATGATTATTTTTGCATTCTATACTATAATCATAAGTGTTTGACTCACCTTAAATCTAAATGTTTTACTGCTCACTGCCAGACCTTTTAAACCTTTCTTATGTTCTTTTTTCTTCATGCACTTACAGGTCTTAGCCCAGTGCTATCACCCTGTGTAAATTTTGAATCTGCCTTTATTTCCTTAACCGTGTTTGAGGAGTAGAAAGACTCATCCCAAGAACAAGAAGTAATTAAAGTTCATTTGATATGCCCCCAAATGTGATATCTAGACATCTAATTTCCTCTATTGTTTGGGCCATATCGTTCTGTATGTTTGGGTGGTGTCCACTTGGCCATTTCATTATGAGTGTGTCACTCGCTACGTTGCTTTGCTTGGAAGCTGAATTGCATCTCTTCCCTCTCTATTGTTGTAAATAATTTCAATTACTACTTGTACCTAGACGACTCCAAAATCTGCATGTGCATTTCTGGACTCCCTCCCCCTGACTAGTACAATAACTCCAGATTTTAATAGGTTGTTTCCACAGGTCTGTTATTCATAAGATGTGCATTTCTTCATCTATATATAATGAGAGTGAGTTAAATGATCTCAGAGGTTTATTTTATGAATAAAAATCTATGGTCTACAGTTGCTATTCCTTTATTATTCCACCAGCAGTGCTCTTAAAAATTCTTTTAACCTCTTCTTTCTGAAGTTGTTCTTTTTTCACCATTGGTCTGGAAGCTAGCCATTATTTCTCTAACAGATTGAGCTATCCTTTAACTGGAGCACAGAGCCTTTGTAAAACACTCATAAACTTTGATCCTCTCAAACCCACTCTGCAACAATTAGTGGCTCCAATATCCAGGGGGATAGTCACCACCTGTGTTCTCAGATTTGACTGCTCACCAACTCCCCTCTTCCTTATTCATACACATGTGCTCTCAGCTCCGCAAGCTGCATGATGGCTTACCTTTGAGTACCCACAAAGTGGGGCCGTAAGAGCCAGTACCAATGGGAGAAGAGATTGGCTCAAGTGATGGTGGCCATCTCTCCATTTCTGTTTTCTCTACCTTTTAAAGATTTTCAGTAGTACCTGAACACCTCTCATTGCCCTATCACTCTTTTGGTTGATATTCACTTTACTTGGAGAACTCAAACCACACGCTTCACCTCAGGAGTATTGGCACAGTTTTAGTCCAATAGATACAGTACATGTCATGCTACTGAAAGACCCAGGAGAAAAGAGCAAACCTTTCTGGGGCTGAGGGAGTCACCTCAGCCAAAGGATGGTTACCTTTGGGCATGAGTGCCAGTAATGAGTTCTGGCTGCAGTTTACTTGGCTAGGCAGAACGTAATGACCCCTCTCCCCTTGTCTCCCCTTCTCTCTCTTTCTCTCTCTCTCTCACCCCTTCTCTTCCCCCTCCCCCTTTCTTTTTCTGTCTGCCTTTCCTCCTCTTTTCTCTAATCACTCAATCCCTCTCTCATTAATTTTCATCTCTAATAATCCAAGCCAGAAAAATTTCAAGACTATGTACTTAAACTAATTTACTGTTGTTGCTACTGTTACTATTAGATCATTGCTGCTCATAGTCTACTACCACTGTTACTACTGTTATGGACACCATTACAACCATAGTGCAGCTGTCATTCTGGTAGCTCTTACCACATGGCATAAAATTGGCAAACTCTTTCTATACCAATTTATCTCTATGTAAGCCCTTTTAAGCATTAGTTATCCCTACTTGGGAAATGAGGAAACAGAATCTTAGGGAAGTTAAGTAAATTTCCTAGTGTGACAGAGATGGTAAGGAGTGATGGTATGGTTTTGGAACCTAGATGTAGTTGCCTCTGAACTGCTATAGGGGCCCAACTGGAAAATTCCTGCACATGAGCTGACACCATCTCCTTCTAAAGTCCTGGCAAATGTTTGAGCTCTCCAAATAGACTTCAACCTTCTTTTTGCCTAAGCCCCAAGAGAATCTCAGAATCCCTCTTGAGGAGGGGGCCTAGCCAGCCACTAAAGGAAATTCATGAGATTTGATGTGTGAGCCAAAGCATGTTTATGAATCCTGTACCAAGTGACATAAAATGGTGTCCCCCATTCCAAGTTCTCCTCTGGCATTGAAATGGCAGGGGGATGAACCCAAAGCCCATTCACTTGGGAGATGCAATAACGTGGAACCAGAGGCAGAGTTTGAGGCTGCTATTACTATACGCGCCTATCCCTTTTCTTGAATGGCACATATTGGTGACTGTGCCATATACTTGAGCATTGAGCATTTGATTGTGAGGTCAAGAGTAACCCAAACATTTTATATCTATTCTCCCTTAGTATTTTTAGATTATAGGCAGTTCTGTCCTTACCTGTGCCATTGACATACCACCTCTTCTCACTGGACACCGTTCCTATTATTTGGAGAATGGAATTTACAGTATTTAGAAATTTCTACAGCTAGAAAGCTTTCAAATTATAAACTGCATGTATGAGCATCACCAGGAAGTTCAAGATAATTATAACTGATGCAGTGAAGCAAGGCCAAAGTAGAAATGCATACCCATATTTGCTCATCTGTAGATATATGCTGATTTATTTAGTGTTGGTAAAAGATGTGTCAATTCAAGGAGGAGAGAAGATTTCTTCCTGTTATTATGAAGGAGTGCCAAAAAGAAAAGATCAATTATTCTCAAGACACATTTACTTCTGCCTTCTTCCCACATCCTAAATACTTATGTTTATGTGAATTACACATCTGTACAATGCAGCAATTGTGTCATCTTTCCCAAACTAATAGAGATGCTAGAAACATCTGGTAGTTGATAGTTAATTCATTTTTTTTTTCACTGCACCTTTTCATAGGAAGCAGGGAATGCAATTCAATATATCCCCTGAGAAAGTCTTGCTCTTATGACAGGTGTGTATTTCTTAATGAGTCATCGTTTGACACCATTGCTTCTCTTAAGTCCAGCTGGAAGTACATTCATCTGGCAAAAAAGAGAGTGGAGGAAAAGTAAAATTTGAATGAAAGTTGGAGAGTCAGGAGGCTGTTGCATAAAGTGTCCAATTCACTCCAGTAATATTTATTCTGCTTATTACATGTATTTCCTGCAACTGCCTTTTACAAGTCTGTCACTATGACTTTTTCTGTTTTGAGTTATTTAGCTGCATACTACCAATTTATCTAAGACAAAAATGAGTTTTTTCCCCCTGTGTGGAGCTAGAAATTGATTCAGCATATGGTTTGACCTGTGAGACAAACACCCCCATCCCAGCATCCCACCCCATCTGAGTCTCAGAAAAAGCAGAAGAGTAAAAGATGAGTCATTATATCCTGAATTTTCTGACCCTTAGTATAACTCTTTGATCTCTAAGGACTTATTTTTGGCTCCTTGTGACCTCACTGAGATTATCTCTATCCTCTTCATAGTTATGATTACCTAAGGTTATTTTTACTGAAAACATCTCAGGGCTTGAAGTGGGAGGGTGAGGATGCTGCATTCTTGGTGGAGGGCCCAGTGCTTGGAATTATTCCCTTGATGTGACATAATGAATCTTAATTGGCCTGCCTTTGGGCCATGGCACAGCAAACCCAGCTGGCTAAGCCTGAAGGACCAGCACTGCATAGGGAGGGGTTCAGAGCTAGCCCAGAGAAATGCCATTAGTAGAAAAGGGTGAATGTAGGGCCACCTCCATGACCAAGAACATGGCATCTACCCTGCTGGCTTAGCGACTTCCTCATCTAAGGACTTGGTTTGCTAGATAGCTATAGAATATTTATTCTGAAAGATTCAGTGCTAATGGTATTTATGTCACTCTCACTTATCTCAAACTTCTCAGACTCCTAGACTTTGTTGACAATCCAGCCTTTTAGTGGGCTTAAAGCATTCTTTCCTAAAGAGACACACACACACACACACACACACACACACACACACACAGAATGAAGAAAAGCTCTGCTATTAATGGAATCATTTCCTTGGTCTCCTTTTAATGTTCAATGCCAGGCAAAATTTGATACTTGCCTACTGGCTTGGTGATTTCCTCATTTGATTTCCATGAGAAGGGCTTGGAATATGGATTATTTCAAATTTTTTCTTCAAAGTAAAAATAAAAATACAGGCACAATTGTAGCATACAGCAGAACTTGCCTTTTTTAATCCATTTATCTCTAGTCTTCTAGTAATAATGTAGCAATAATATTCTCACTGGACTCAGGAGGTCACTGGAGCAATGAGAGATTCAATAATTTGACCAAGGTCAATGCTAATGAACAAAGCGGCTGTGCTTCTATGTTAAATTACCCAGTTAGTCCTGGTCATATAATTTCACTTAACACACTAAATTATTTTGATTTCCTCAAAGCATCCACCATAAAGTGGCAGAGCTAATCCAAATAAGCCATTGGATTTACACGGGACTAGGACATGGTGAGTGGCCTCTTCAACGCAGATGACCTCAGTGCCCAGGCATCTCTGTCCCCTCAAAAGTCTTCTCCTGCTGATAAGTTCAGGAAGGATCTAGCCGTTCATGCTCTTCCAACTGCCTGGCAAGCCTCACTTATCACTGTAGCCACTCAGTGACTATGAAGAAATGTGCTTCCATGGGATATCCACTTGGAAATAGCTTTGCTAATTACTGTTTGTGCTGCCTCCAGTCAGGCCTTCTTTTTTCTGTCTTTAGGGGTGGTCTCCCAAAGGTCTCAAGAATGCCACGAATGTGAGGAATGTGCAAGAGTCTGGGACTCCAATTTCAAGGCAATTTTACCTGAACTCTCCTCCCTTTCCTTTGTGCCTGGAATAAAGAGAACTTTAGCAATTAGGTTAATCTCTTTAGAAACATTTCTTGTTAGAAGTTGTGTGTCAACACTGGAAAAGTCACTAGGGAAAGGTCTTCTCATTCATCTTGGCCATTCTGTCTGAAAAGTTTTCTTTGTCTTACAAACCAATGCGAAAGATTTTGGAATGACCTAATAGTAAGTGTTATATTTCTTCCATAGCAGGAAAGAGAGATTTCTTTTCCCAAGTATGGTCTTCTATTCCTCTTTTCTTTAAGTCCCAAGAGTGGTATTTAATCTTTGAGAACATTATACTTTGCATATGGTAAAGATTGTTAAAACCATTGGGGAAATTTACCAGGAAATTGGCGCATTTTTTCCTCCTTCCTTTTTTTCATAGAAGTAACAATGATTCTAACACTGTTTTCTGTGATCTAAGACTCGAGGTAGCAGGATGAACTTTAAAGACTTCAGCAAAACCTGTACAGATTGGTTTGGCCCTTATCTTAGCCATGTGATTGGCATTGGGCTCCCATCTGAGAGAGATGCACCAGAATCACCTAGAGCAGTGGTTCTCAACCTTCCTAATGCCATAGCCCTTTAATACACTTCCTGTGGGTTGCGACCCACAGGTTGAGAACCGCTGACCTAGAGGGTTCTTTAAGATTCAGATTGCTGACTCCCACTTCCAGAGGTCCTGATTCTGTGTTTCTGGGGTGAGCCACAAAAATGTGCCTACTCAACAAGTTTGCAGGTGATACTGATGTTGCTGGTCCCTGGATCATAGTTTTTGAGAACCTTTGGAGAAGGGAGGAAGTAACATTTGCTTCCAACAACAGCCAACATCTAAAGTCACTACCCATCCCTTGTGCTGGGGCAAATCACTGACCTTTCCTGTGTTAAGTGAGTCTATCACACCCTGTTAAGATGCTCAAATAAAATGAATCAATGATTTATTTGCAAAATATGCTGCTAATTTCTTAAGAGATAGCCCTGTGCGCTTACTTTTGTTACTTTTTGTTCCAAATCTTTGTCTTGGAACAATTATGTTGTGAGAAAAATGACTACAAAGGCCATCGGGAAAGGAAAGGGAAGGTCTTAGTATGTTATTCAGTTGAACACTTCTTGGAGAAGGATTTGTTTTTCCTGTGTCACATGGCTCAAAAGGTTAGTTAAACCAGGACAAGCCTCGATGTGTCTGGACTGAGCTAATGAGTAGCTGAATAGTTTACCCATAAGTGCAGAGTAATCCTCATGACCATATGATATAATATGGAAAGTAATCAACAGTTTCAAAAACTGACATCACCCAGCCTTTTGTTTTCATTTGACTTAACTGATAGTTCCTACATGCCCTGAAGGGAAAACTGGACTAATTAGTAGAGGAGGGAGAAACCACCTGGCAAAGAGGCACAACTCTAATTACATATGCAAGCTTCACCACAATTTTCAGTTACAGCATGTGGAGATGGGTGAGAAAGCAGGGCAGTGAGAAGCCAATGCCCAGCAAAGATTAGAGGCAGAGCCTTCTGCCCAGGGCCTTAATGACAAGTTCCAACAATGTCACGGATGCTTTGTGAAAGGAGCAACCAGATTATGACAGACCAGCTGTTATAAATGAACTTAATGATCACGTCTTCCGCTTCTAAATGACCTCTAGAGAGAAGCATATATGATATGTACACACATATCACTCTTGACACCTTAGATATGAATTAGTAGCCTCTAAATGTAAAAGTGTAAAACTTACAGGTGAAAATTAGTTTCTGTTATTTAGCAACAGGAAACGGCACAGAATTATGAGGTGAGAACAATAGGCTAACAAATTACTTACTGACAGAGAAATGTAGTTTATAATCGCTAAGCTCAGCACTGCTGTGTTACACAACTCCAGGGGGCATCATCAGACAGACTGTGTGCTTGGAACACCTTGAAACTATCCAATGGGGTTTTCCTTATTGAGCTAAAAAACTAAGGACAATTATTATACAGGTTTGGGGCTCCGGGTGCCTCCTACCACCACAAAGCGTTTTCTTGTTCTCTAGAAGGCACCTGAAAAGGAAAGCCTGGCAAACATTTGACTGGGAAGTCTAATGATCTTCTTCTTCCCTTGGCATTCCCATCTCTGCTTCTTGGCTGCTGCTGTCTCCCCGTTCTTCCACCCTCACTGTGTCAACCGATACCTTCATCCGCCTTCTGTCTTCTCCCCTGCTGCCACTGCCCACACCAAAATCAGAGAATTTGGAGAATCCCGAGTGCTTATAGTCTGGCCTCTAAGCGACCTCAGCTCTTTTGGGCTCCCCACCCAAAGGAATTTTACCATTTCAGTTTTTTGCCAGTAGCCTCGGGCTAAGCTAGAGAAACTTAGTGTACTGTGTTCCTTACAAAAGCAGCTCCCTCCCAGTCCCTGCCCACGAATATAAAGCTAACCAAAATCCTCTCTGAAATGTATTGAGCACTTAGCACAGTACGTATTTTTTAAACACTTGATTGCATTCATTCATTTTACCTGTGTGTCAACCCTATGATGTAGCTACCCTTACTATTCCCATCTTATATAATAGGAGTTCTAGATACTGTGAGGTTAAATAACATCTACAAAGTTCTCCAGGCAATAAGGGCAGAGCTAGGATTTGAATCCAGGCAGTCAGTCTAGCTTCAGTGTCTGCTCTTAAACCTCTCACTTGTGCTGAGAGTCTTGCCTCCCAAGGAGTGAATTCTCCATCCCTATACCACCTCCTCACTCCCTGAGATACTGCCCAGTAAGCACCAGGTAGTCCCATCTTTCTACTCCCTTCCGGTACCACAGGATCATTTCTCGCCTCCCCAAATTTGGCCACCAAACATAAAGTCTTCTGGGAGATCATGGGATGAGGCTAAGGGGTCATTTCAATATAGCATCTCAGATGTTATTTATCTAGATTTTTTTCACTGAAAGAAAGATCAACATACTTCCATATCAATGATCAGATAACTTTCCTCACCACCACTCTCTTTTAAAATTAAGATCCCACTTCTTTAAATAGTCCTACTTAGTCTGAATTTACTAAATAAGTAAATTTGGAAAAGGATTGTTTATTAATAAATGATTTCACTGCATTTAAATACAATTAAAATAGAAATTAATTTTTACATACTCAAAGCATATACATCTTTACAGAAATATATTTGTGTCTATATAACACTTTATTTTTAGGAAAAATGTATAGAGATAAGAAATCAGGATTCAAGAGTTAACTTTCCTAAGTTGGAAATAAGTGAATTTGGTTAAATTTGATAAACTTAAATGAAGAGGCATACTAGATATAGAAAAATTATTTTTAAGGTGAGAAACTTGTTGGTTTCCATATAAATGTTGAGTTCATTAATATCTTCATTTAACAAATATTTATTGATTTCCTAGTATGTGCTTGGCAGTGGAGATACAGTCCTGAATGAGAGAAAGATGTTTCCTGTCCATAGTGTATTTAAAGTCTAATAAGGACAAACACTGAAATAAATAATTATGGTAAGATCTGATGTGAATTGATGGTGGGTGGAAGCTGCCTTATGGAAACCTTGAGTAGGGGGCTTATCCAAGGAAGGATCAAAACATTCTGGAAGATTTGGTGGTTATGCTGAGACATGAAAGGTGTGGAGGGCCAGCTTGGTGGTGAGTGAAGGACAAGCATTCCAAGCAGAAGCAAGAGTCTATGTGAAAAGTTGGAGTCTGAAAAAAAAAAAAAATTGGAGTCTGGCTGATGGAAATGTTTAGACCTAGAAGGGTGCAGAAAACTGTCCAGCGGTGCTGGGTAGAGAATGCAGGCTATCTGATTTGAAGAGCTGGCCTCCTGCTGGCACCACATGGCCCTCCATGGACTGAGCAGACCTTGAGGCAGGATTGCTGCTAGCTCATATGGCACCTCTACATGAACTAGAAATATGATCTATTTCTAGATTGTTATAATATGAAAGTTTTATTGGAAAAAAATCTATCAGAAAGTTATGTCAAAAATATCTAAATCTACAGTGTCTGCCATCTTAGTAGTGCTCCCCTGGATGTACAACATGAATGGCTGCTCAAGATTTAGATCAATCAAACCAGAATTAGTCATCTTTTAAGCATCTGTTGGAGAAGAATCTATAACCACCTCATTTCGCTGGTTTTTTAATGGCTCCTGATGTGCTGCCCAGAGTGGAAACATTGACCTTGACCTCCTCTCAGGTGTTTGTGTTCTCTTAGCTCCTGATTTATGACCCATTGCCTGTTGTGGCCTTCAACGTTCCTGTCTGTTCTCCTGCCTGTTTTCCTCCTTCCTGGTTTCTGATTTATCACTTTCCATGATCGAGTTTATTTTCTTAGTCTAAAATGAATGTAACTATCAAGTCATAGAGTTAGACAATTTTTTTGAGACAGAGTCTCACTCTTGCCCTAGGCTAGAGTGCTATGACATCAGAGCTCACAGCAATCTCAAACTCCTGGGCTCAAGAGATCCTTCTGCTATAGCCTCCCAAGTAGTTGAAACTACAGGCACCAGCCACGCAATACCTGGCTAGTTTTTCTCTTTTTAGTTGAGCCAGGGTCTTGTTCTTGCCCAGGCTGGTCTTTAACTCCTGAGCTCAAGTGATCCATCTGCCTAAACCTTCCAGAGTGCTGGAATTATAGGCATAAGCCACCATATCAGGTCTAGAATTAGACATTTAATGTTGGATTTGGTCTTCCTACTGGGTCAATCTTACTCTTCTATTTAGTCTTACTTTTTTGTTGTTGTTTTTATTTTTGTTGGTAGTGGTTGTAATCCTTATTTGGGAAGGTCATTGGAGTCTTTCTGCGAATAGCTAGCTGGAGAAAAGAATGGAAGCTGGGTTTGGGTTAGGATAGATTTTCTCAAGTGTGTCACACACTAGGAAAAACTAGCTTTGCATGAAGCCTACAGATGTACAACAAAAAGAGAAAACTGCATTAGTTAAACTATCTCGAGTAACTGCAGGATAAAGGGGAGCAATCATTTTTCTTCACTGCATAGACATCAGAGTCTTTATAGGTTAATATGCTGTGATTATGCAGGTATATGCAATATTTGTAAAATTTAGTTGAACATTTAAGTAATGAGGTTCTTGTGCTCCATGAACTACTCTTGCCACCTGAGCTAGATGTTCTTTCTAGCCCATAGAAAGCTCTTGTTCAGAAGAGGAAAACTGTAGCCCATTCCCGATGCTCATCCTGGTTGGCTGCCCATATCCCAGGCAGTATTTAGTGGCATAGGAGGAAGAGGTCAAGGAAGACCAGAGCTAGAATCCTACCCAGGAAAGGAGAAGTGATCAAGTCTGATGATCACATCTTCTCTTAGCTATTTAAGGCAGGCTTCCAACCACAATGAAAAATTCAAGTGCCCATCTAGAAACAGAGGCTGCTTGAGGATCATGGTGTGGAGCCCCTAATAACTGCATCGAGGCCATGGTAAAAAGCCCTGACTTCAGAGTCAGGCAGATTTGGTTTTTTTATTTCACATCCAAGTCTGAAGAGCCATTTTAAAACACATATACACATCTTTTTTCCCCCCACACAAATGGTAGCATATATATACATGTATATGTACGCATATAGGTGTATATGTGTATGTATACCCACACAAAGACACATACACTTTTCTAAATCTTGTGCTTTTTTAAACTTGGTACCTGTTCATGAAATTATTCTACATAGCTACTTCATTTTAAAAATAACTGCTGGGAAAACTGGATACTCACATGCAGAAGAATGAAGCAAAGGAATGAAGCAGGATCCCTGTTAGTTCAAGATGGATAAAGGACTTAAAGGTAAGGTATGAACCTATAAAAATTCTAGAAGAAAACATAGAAAAAAGTCTATTAGATGTTGGCCTAGGCAAAGAATTTATAAGTAAGTTCCCCAAAGCAATACAGCAACAACAAAAATAAATAAATGGGACTTAATTAAAAAGCTTTTGCATAGCAAAGGAAACAGTCAACAGAGTGAGGAGACAACCTACAGAAGGAGAGAAAATATTTGCAATCTCTATATCCAACAAAGCACTCATACCCAGCGTCTACAAAGAACTTAAATTAGAAAAAGCAAAGAACCCCATCAAAAAGTAGTCCAAAGACATGAACCGAAGTTTTTCAAAAGAATATAGAGAAATGGCCTACCAACATGTGAAAAAATGCTCAATGTGACTAATAATCAGGGAAATGCAAATTAAAACTACAGTGAGATACTACCTTACCCCTGTCAGAATAGCCATTGTTAACATCAAAAAACAATAGTTGCTGGCATGGATGTAGAGAGATAGGACACTTATACATGTTTGGTGGGACTACAAATCAGTAAAGCCTCTATGGAAAACAGTATGAAGAGTCCTTAAAGAAACAAATGTATACTTACCATTCAATCCAGCAATCCCATTGTTAGATATTTACCCAAAGAAAAAGAAGTCATTTTATAAAAATGATTCCTGGAATACTACTCAGCCATGAAGAAGGATAACTTAATGTCTTTTGCAACAATTTGGATAGAACTGGAGATCATTATCCTAAGTGAAGTATCTAAGAAATGAAAAACATCACATGTGCTCAATATTAAATTGGAACTAACCACTGAAGATACATGTACACAGAAGGAAGAAAAACTCGATGGAAACCAAGCAGCAGGGAGGGCTGAGAAAGCGATGGTGAAAACCTGTCTATCACGTTCAAGGAACATTTACGACCCTGACTCAGGCATTATAAGAGTGATCCATGTAACCAAAACCATTTGTACCCCCATGATACTTTGAACTAAAAAAAGAAAATGATACCTACATGCAAATGTTTATTGCAGCACAATTACAAAAATGTGGAACCAACCTAAGTGCTCAGTTCATGATCTGATAAAGAAAATGTGGCATATATAATATATATACACTGTAGAGTATTACTCAGTCATTAAAAAGAATGAAAATGATGTTTGTAGCAATATGGATAGAACTGGATACCACTATCCTAAATCAAGTATCTCAGGAATGAAAAACAAATACTACATGTTCTTACTAATAAGTGGGAGCTAAACCACAAAGTGATAAAAAGGGCATTAGAAACCCAGAAAGAGGGGAGGGCAGGAGAGGGGACTAAGGAATAAAAAGTTTCCTATTGGCTACAATGAACACTATGCTTGTGATGGACATTCCCGAATGCCCTGACTTAAATATTATATAAGGTAGTCAAGTAACAAACATATTTGTATCCCTTTAACATTATGAAATAAAAAATAAAAATAAATAAAACCATGAAAACAAATACAAATAAAACCAACTGCATGGAATTCCATTGTATAGATGTGCTGTAATTTATTAATCCTTTATCAGTGGGCATGTATGTGGTTTGCTGTATTTAAGTGATGTAATGAATATTAGACATATGTTATTTCACACATAGGAGAGTATTTCTGTAGGACAAATACTTAAGAGTGGAATATCTGACTCAGAATGTGCATTTTAAATTTTAATTGATATTTCCATATTACCTTCCACAGAGGTTGAAGCAATTTATGCACACTCCCATGATATATGAGCATTCATTCTATATTTTAATTATTCTTTGTTTGACCTACCATGATTTCCTGAAAATAAGACACTGTCTTATATTTATTTTTTCTCAAGAAGACACACTAGGGCTTATTTTCAGGAGATGTCTTATTTTTATTAAGTATAATACAACAATCTATATTTCTTCAAATACAGTTAAGTCATCTTCTTCTTGAACCTGACAGGGTGAGCCGACCTTGTTGGTGGGGCTGGCGCTAGTGATGTGTGAACTCCTTTCCCCTAGCTGTTCGCACATGCGCAATAGGATGCCTGCGACTGTGGTTATCACACGCGCACCCGTGCTGCATAGCCATGCCCATTACTAGATCTTATTATCGGGGTATGGCTTATGTTTAACAAATACATAGAAATCCTTCTAGGACTTATTTTTTGGGTAGGTCTTATTTTGGGGGAAACACAGTACATACTACCGTTACAAACCAAAACTTTAAAAAATGTGAGTGTTGGCTCGGTACCTGTAGCTCACTGGTTAGGGCACCGGCAGCATACACCAGGGCTGGCAGGTTCAAACCCGGCCCAGGCCTGCTAACAACAATGACAACTACAACAAAAAAATAGCCAGTTGTTGTGGTGGGTGCCTGTAGTCACAGCTACTTGGGAGGCTGAGGCAAGAGAATCGCTTAAGGACAGGAGTTTGAAGTTGCTGTGAGCTGTGACACAACAGCACTCTACTGAGGGTGACATAGTAAGACTCTGTCTCAAAAAAAAAAAAAGTGAGTGTATTAGTTTATTGGAACCATCATAACAAAATAGCACAGACTGGGTGCTTTAAACAACAGAAACTTGTTTTGTCACAGTTCTGGAAGCTAAAGGTGCAATATCAAGATGTTGCAGGGTTGGTTTCTTCTGAGGCCTGCGGCCTTGGTTTGCCGGTGGCCACCCACCCACTGTCTGTGTCCTTCTCTATGTGCATGTATCCTTGGTGTCTCTTTATGTTTTCAATTTTTTCTTATAGGGACATCAGTCAGATTGGATTAGGGTCCCCCAACAGCCTCGTTTTAACTTAATCACCCTTTTAAAGCCCTTATCTCTAAATATAGCCACATTGTGGGGTGCTGTGGGTTAGGACTTCAACATGTGAATTTGGGGGGATCATTATTCAGACCATGACAGGGAGATTTAAATTCAAAGTTCAGAAATTTGAAAAGCTTGACACTGGCCCCACAAGCCCACAGGCATCCCTGAGCCCGAGTCAGCACTGATGCCATACTTCAGGAGCCGTTTGTCACTATATGTGTGTGATACAGGTGTATATATGGGCATATGAAAGTTAAAAGAGGCGAGAAATATTTCTCACCTACAGTGAAGATGGAAGTATGTGTTCATTATAGACATTAGACACAGTGCCCAAATAGTTCCTTGCCTAGTATTCCAGCATATAGGAAGCACCCAATAAAAATCTGCCTATGATGTTTGGGGTCAGTATTAATTAGATTTGGGCTAAAGTCAGCTTGCCTTTTGGAAGCCTTCAGTGCCTATAAATGAATGGAGCTGGGGACTCCTGGTCTAACACTCAAGACATATTTATTGAATCAAATTTTAAATTCTAATTGTAAAAAGGATTCGTAAAATCTAAAACTCTTCTATTAAGCATGCATATATCTTAAATGGTTTAGTTTTACAATCTTGATTTAGGTTTAACATCCTGTCAACAAAAAGGCACAAAGAACAAGCAAAAGAGCTTCAGATAGGAATAATGGAATGTAAGAGTTTCAATGTGAATGCCTGAGGTCTAATATTTTGCATTCCTCTATAATGTCACAGAGAGCTGGGGTTTCTCTCCTCAGTTCTTTATTTACACTGTATATATTCCAGGCTGTCTGATTCCAAGGGACGCTGCTGTAGGCGACGACGGTCAAGGTGATCAAGGGATCCTGGGCCCTCGTTTCTCTCACAGTGTGCTGTAAGCTGAGTTGAGCAGCCTCGGCTTTGCTTTCTCTCACCCTAAGCAGAAACATTTGGACTTAGTATATTAGTTTCAGTGGGGAAGTGAAGACATAGTGACTTAGAAGCATCAACTGGAGACCAGCTAGGTTGTAAGAGTAGTAACTTCCCATTTCCTACCCCTAAGGCTATCACGTAATATAGTGGGCCTGGCCCACATGAAGAGATCTTCATGCCTTGGCCTCCCAAGGTACTAGGATTACAGGTGTGAGCCCCCACGCCCAGCCAACACGTGATTCTTGGCTATGGGGAAGTATCCTGTGCATTGTAGTGCATTTAGCAGCATCCCTGGTTTCTGTTCACTAGAAGCAAGTAGCATTTCCTCCATCCTGAGTTGTGACAACCAAACACATCTCCAGACATTGCTCAGTGTCAAAATTACCCCCATCTGAAACCACTGATTGAGAGGTTCCAGTCCTAAGGCATCTCACCTTAGATGACTCCACTTCTCTGCTCAGCTTCAAGAGCACTTCCTCATTGCTCACTATAGCCATGTTCACCATGTTAATACCTGGATTTTCTGAAAGATGCAGAGAACTATGCACAAAGCAAGCTGGGCTGAGCAAGCCAAGTGGGCTCCAGACAGAGTCCGGGTGGAAGTGCTGGCCCTGAGGATGGATAGGACAACCAGTGCCCTGGTGCTCTTCTTCCTGCTTCCTCCCTCCTTAAGTGGATAAGGTAGTTAAGCAGAGACATCTGAAGTCCGGCCTATACCTATGCCTCTCTTACCCTTATCATCAATAGATTTTAACTTTTTGTCTCGGGTTGCTGTGTCTCTCCAGCCCTAGTTTCTTGTCTCCCTGACTTTTCCCCTACTTTTTACTCTCAAGAGAGTTTGGACATCCAGGGCAAAAGGAGAGACTCATTGGGATGAGTTGTATTCTGCTTATCAAAGGAAGCATTACATCCTTTGCACTGGCTTCACTCCCTCACAATGACACCGAGCCTTTTAGCTCAGCAAATTCCAGGACAGCACCTGCCAACTGTGATTAGATGCATCACAGCACACATGGACACATATGTTTTTAACACAAACACAGATAAGGATACTTTTGCTCCTGCTGAAACAGTGTATTTTTGTTCCTCTATTGTCTTATCTGAATATGTCTTAATATGGGATGGCTTCAAAAGTCACCTTATCTTTGCTCTAACCCTCACATACTTTGCAGATGGCACCCCTGTGTCCACTGTCCTTAAAGAACACTAGAGAAGTATGACTCAGTCTTGATGACTAGACTTGGTAGAGGACAGATGGAAGGGCATTTGAGTGCTTACTGGTTGACCCAAAGAAAATAGGGGGCTAGTGTTTTTTACGGGGTGACCAATGATCCATGGAGTAGGCATGAAACAGTTGGTGCCTCGTCCTCCAAGATAACTAACTCCTGGTTTGCTAGTTTGAAACAATGGTGATCTCAGGTACCATTTGGATTATTATCATCGATAGTTTTGTTGTTGCTATTCCTTTTATTTTTTAACTGAATGTGCGGTTATGTAAACACTGAGCATCAAATGCACACGTTATTGCCATAGGCTACTATGCACAATACATAACTGCTAGGAAAAAGTAGAACATGTGCAGATAGAGAACCCTGTGAGGGATGAATTAAACAGCTGTTTCCCTGTTACATTGTGTTATAACAACTTGCATTAAATATGGACATAATCGGGTTCATTTGAATGTTATTTGATGTTACTTTAGCATAAACAGGTTTAATTTGGGTACCAGAAATGCATACAACTTTTTCATTTGATAATTAATGATGATTTTATTTTTTACTTAGGAAAATTTATCTCAGGAAGGATTTTTTTAGGAGGTAAGGACTCTCAAAAGGCAAGAGGAAGACTCCATGTATGTGCATGTATGCGTTCAGATATAGATGTGGATGTAGAGTTCTAAAACCTTTTTATTTTGAAACAATTATAGATTTATGGACAGTTGCAAAAATATTAATAGTACAGAGATACCCCATCTACCCTGCTTTCTTCAATGGTTGCATCTTATATAACTATAGTACAGGGTATCCCAAAGGTGGCCATATATAAGAAAATTAACAAACTCATATTTTATATTTAATATTTTTTTGAGACAGAGTTTTACTCTCACTCTGGGTATAGTGCCCTGGTATCATAACTCACAGCAACCTCAAATTCTTGGGCTCAAGAAATCCTCTTGCCTCAGCCTTCCAAGTAGCTGGGACTACAGGGATATACCATCATGCCTGGTTAGTTTTTATATTTTTAGTAGAGATGGGGTCTTGAACTTACTCAGGCTAGTCTTAAACTCCTGAGCTCAAGCAATCCATTCTTTGGCCTCCCAGAGTGTTAAGATTACAGGTGTGAGCCACCACGCCCAGCCTATATTTAATATTTTTAGTATTCTTATATATCAACATATGGAGAAATATTTTGTAAATGTTTGGCAAAATTATATAATGAATATTTGTAAATAAGGTACATTTAACTGCAATTTCCCATTTTCCCTGTGTATGCATGCATGCTGACCCATGAGACACCTTGTACAATGAGATAGTATTAAAAGGTGGACCTTTAGGAGATGATTAAGTCATGAGGGCAGAGCTGTCATCATTGGGATCAAGGCCCTTATAAAAAAGGCCTAAAGAAGTGGGTTTGAACTCTTCTGTTCTTCTTCCATGTTAGAACACAGTATTCAAGGTGCCATCTTGGAAGTTGAGACAGGCCTTCATTAGACATCAAACTTGCTAGTGTCTTAATCTTATATTTCCAGCCTCCAGAACTGTGAGAAATAAATTTCTGTTCTTTGTTAATCATCCAGTCTCACATATTTTGCTATACCTGAGACTGAGGGTTGTATTGTAATTTTTTGACTACTGCAAAGAAAGCTTCTATAGCAAACAAACAACCTAGGACACTTTATTATATACAAGTAGTAAATTTTTTTAACTTGGCTTTTTTTTTTTCCACTCAGATTCATTCCCTGGAGATCCATCCAAATTGTTGTGTGTATCAGGAGTCTGTTCCTTTTTATTGCTTAGTGATGTTCTGTGGTATGGATGAACTATGCTCTATTCATTCATCAGTTGATGAAGAGTTGTGTTGTACTTTTTTGACTATTGCAAAGAAAGCTTCTATGAACACTTGAGTCCAATTTTTCATGTGGATGTAACTTTTCTTTTCCTTGGAATATATCTCAGAAATGTGATTAGTGGGTCATATGTTAGCATAGATGTAGATTCTTTAAAAAAATGTGACAACATTGGTTAATTTTTAAGTATTGGCCAGAAGGTATAAACTCAGTCAAAAATGTTATGTACTTTGTTTGAAAAGATGAGCTTAACATTAAGATAATAAGGATTTTTATAATACAAAGATTTCTCCCAAAAGAATTTGTATTATAAATTTTATATTCCTTTTCTGATTTGATAATATATTTCTAGTCCTTACCCCTGTAATTTTGTAACAGCCTATCACTCCCAGTGAATTCACTTGGAGTGGCTGCATTTATGCAGTAGGAAACACAATGTCCTTAATATCAGATCATCATTATTTCTCTTAAATTTACCCTTTCTATGCAACTAATTATCTCAATCCAGTAACACTGGGGACATACTAAAGGTAGACAGTACACATCGTTTTCCTTGGAAGAGACAATATTTTAGTTTTCCATTTTCAGTCTCTTTTTTTTTCTTTCTTTCTTTCTTTTTTTTAGACAAATGTGGTCTTAAATGCCCACAAAAACTCGAAGTCCCTCCATTTCAAAAGGCCGTGCTGCTTTATAGTCTTGTGCTACCTTCAACTTATAAATGTGGTAGAAATAAAGCACTGTTCTCCCATGTGAGTCTCATAACGTCAGCCTTGATGAAGTAACTCCAATTCCTTTCCACCCAATGTCAAGAGTGAGCTCGATGAAACAATTTCACAGTATTTGACTTAGTGAAAATTTCAGGGACTGTCGCTCTGGGCCTCTGGGGTTCTCATCACACAGTAAGTCCAGTGACTGAAGCATGAAGAAGAAAGACATTGCCAAATGTGTCATAACCACTGATGTAATTTGCAGTTCACATCTTTTCAGTGAAATAACATAGAGCATGTGGGGCTAGATGAAACTTATTTTAGGTCACAAATGGAAAAGAAAATGAAAGAGAAAAGAGAACCTCATAAATTAATTGAGTGGCACTTCAGAAGTGAGGATAGCCAGGCTCTTAAAAGCATACATCTCAACCCTGGAAGCCTGCATTCCAGCTCACAATCCTTCCTGGACAGCTTTATTGGCTTTGAGGTTTATGATTTATGGCCTGCCATTTATGGAGTCTTTGTAAAAGTTCAGTGGAGAAGATTCTGACCAATGTCACGATTAAAGGGAAAGGGTTTAAACAAGTTAGCCAAGGTCAAGAAAGGAAGTTAAGTCTGAAGTTGGCATTTGCCATCTGGCCCTAGTCTCCATCTTCTCAGTCAGAATCACCTTGAGTGACCAGAAGATTCAGTTTTCTCAGAAAAGTCCAAGTCAAATAGTCCTAATTAAATATAAATATTAATCATGTCCCTTTTTCTCTGAAAGTTTCCCAGTTCCAAGAGAAAGTCTATATTCATCCCACTGTTAGGCTGCATTGATATAGTTTCCCTGATCAATTAATAAAACAATTCACCTATTTTTCCTTTATTTAAAGTAAATGGGAGAATTTCATTGTGTCCTTCAAGTTTTTATACCAAAATAAAAAATTCAGTTTGATAACTGATATTTTCCTAATTTTCATATGCAATATTTTAGTTATGTACCCATGAGAAAAAGTACATATATCCACACAAAGACTTGGCCACCATTTCCTTTGCAGTTTTATTCATAATAGTTCACACATACACACACACACACACACACACACACACACCCATCAACAAGAGTGTGTGGTTTATTTAGATGAAGGAACACTACATAGCAATAAAAAAGAGCAAACCACTGACACACAAAACTGTATGCATGAATTTTAGAAACATATTGAGTGGTAAAAAAAGACAAAAGTGTAAATTATGTAATTTAATTTGTAAGCTGAAAAATAGTCAAAGCTGACCTTCTTTGGTAGAAATCACAATATTACCTGCCCTAGGAGGTAGGGGAGAGATTAACTGGGTAGGTGTAGGCGAAGCCTTTTAGGGTAATGAAAATATCTTCATCTGCAAGGCAGTTGCATGAATGCATCCATATGTAAAAATTCATAGACATTTACACTTAGATTTGTATTTTATTGTATGTAAATTTTATCGTAATCTGTAATAGGCCAGAGAAGAATTTATGTAAGAGCCATATCTATTATAAATTTCTATTAAATTTCTACCACATGGCTATCTTTGACATATTCAGAGATAACACAAACTATTAATAAAACAAGATCATAACTCATTTTGGTTAAGGATGAGTATTTACCTGTTTCTTTTCTCCCTTCACCACCATTGACTCCTGACTCCTCACCAAAGGTCTGTGGTCTTGGGTGAAAATGCTGAGCAAATGAGAACCTTGTGTGGCATGACGTTGGGGTTGAGACGAGGTGGTGTTTGAAGGTTGGGTTGGGTTGGAAGGAGAGGTTTGTGTTGAGTGCAGGCATCAGGATGAGGTCAGAGCTGAGGACATGAGGCATTCTTTTTCTTTTCCAAATCCTGGCTAAGGAAGGGAGATGCAGAGGGAGAGAATTTGAGGTTGGAAGTGCACCAATTGGCATTTTCTGAAATTTGCTACAGAATAATATAATCACAAACAGCCAAGCTCTGTTTTCATGGCAACAAAAATACACTTTGAGGCAAATGTGTGCTGGGGGTGAGGGAAAGCATATGGTTGATTAAAACAACTTTTCTTTTTCTCCACCAAAGCATTTAAATGGCTTTAGAGCCATGGCCATGGAAAGTTCATAGTCAAAGGTGCCAGTGAGTTCCTTCTTATCCCTCTTTTCATCTCTGCTGTTGCTCTACTTTTGTGTCAAAGTTTATGTAAGTGCTGAGGGGTTTAAACCAGGGTTCTCAACATGGGGCGATTTTTTATGCCAAGACACATCTGGCAATGTCTGAAGATGTTTCTGGTTGCCACAGCTCAGGGGTGGGGTGCTGCTGGCATCTAGTGGGTAGAAGCCAGGGATGCTGCTAGTATCCTACAATGTACAAGTCGAGAGTGCTAAGGTTGAGAAACCCGAGTTTAAACTGAACCACATGTCTAACACGTGGGATGTGTTAGCACCCAGAATTCCACCATGGAACTAGTGTACAAGGCACAGTTCTGTTAGATACACAGGAATTGCTGTCCAAAGGTTTGGGTGGATCTAACCCTCACGGCAATTCTCAGTGATTTTGTAGGGCATTAAGACAAATAGAGCCACAAGGATCAATTTGTTCTTATTATTTTGACTCAAGATACATCAAGGCATATTGGGATATGGCTGAAATAGAGGAGAAAATTAATGCTATATATAATAAAATGTAATTTTCTGAAGGAGCAAGACAATGAGTAATGAAATAATCACTGGGGGAGTTATCAGAAAACCAGGGTCCTGATCCTGAATTGCTATGGATCCCCTGCTTTGTGACATTGGATGCTTGGGGACTGTCTCATCTGCCTTTCCTCATTCATGAAATGAGAGGCCGAAGTCAATTATTTCTCTTTACATCTCTTTTAACACTATTATTCAATGACTTGATGGGAACCAACATATTCTTCACTAAAAAAATTGATGCCATTAGTTTTGGAGTATGTCAGACAATAAAATGACTAGAGGAATATAAAAATTGTTATAATGCCTGTCACATAGACGAAGTTCCTTTGTCTCTATAACATCAAGATGTGTCTTTCTAAATTGTTAGTTAAGCTTTTTGGCAAAATATGTCCCAGGTAAAGAAAAATAACCATGCAGAGCTGTTTAACATTTGTTCCCAATGTTAACTTTTAAACTCTGCTTAGAAAAATAATTCTGTTCAGAAATTTGATCCGTCTGCCTTCCTTTTGTATTGCTTTTGGCTCTTCCAGAACTTCAGCAATGTCAATTTGTTATTCATGTTGGCCTTCACTAATCCTTCCAAAGAATGTGAAAAGGCCCACAGTCCTTTATATTAGGAAATAACTGAGATTAAAATGGATTAAGTCTAAGCTCCTTTCTCTTGCTCTATACTGATGTAATGAGTGTTATCGCAGCATTTACAAAGGCAATGGGGTTTTTCACACTAAACTATCATTTCTTTGTATGAGCATTCAGTATGCCCTTTGTATGGGCATTGATATAGTTAGGCCTGGCAACTTTTCACAAGTTCAATGCCAAGATCCCGGGGTGCCCCTCTGAAGTGTTGGACAAGGTGCTGGATGGGGAGGGGTTAGAGAGAGACAGAAGCGTGTGTCAAGCCAAAGTCATGTGGTGGGGTGAGGGAGATGGACAGACTGTGGGCTGTGGACTTGCAAAACCAGTGGGGGTGCCTAGCAGCATGAGAGCAGCCAGCCAGGTACTAATGAATAGGAAGCAGAATTATTTAAGTGAATGTCTTCTACACAATATCTAGTCTTAATCACCAAGGATTGATAGAATGTTCTCCCTTTACATGAAAGATGCTATAGGCTTCACATGAAAAGGATGGCATCTTTATGTATTCTCCAGTAATTACAGAGAATATGCCGTTCCATTTATACCCTTGCATGTGGACCTATTTCGCATGAGACACTGTGGCACAGGGTAAAGCTAACCAACCTACAGGGGCTGAAATGCATATGGCATTGGGCTTCAATTCTACGGCTAAGCGGCATGGCAGAGACTTTACAGAGAGTGAATGCATATGGTTCATATTAGTTATTACTCGGCTGGATTCTTCAACCTAAAGCAGAAAGAATGCTAGAACCAAATTCTCTCAAGGGCCTGGGCAAAAGCTTTCCCTTTTTAGAGTCTGGATGAGAAAGACACTCTCCCAGAAATCTGAAATCTATCATTGTTTCCTGTAATTGCACTTCCCCCAAGGGAGTAGAAGTTCTTGTTTGAGCTGCTCTGTTTGTTGCTCCGTAGTGACTTTCCAGCTCTCGGATCCACTCCAAGGACACACAGAACACCCCTCAAGAGCTATTTTGGGCCACAGAGCAGGCCTGGCATGATGGTTCATAGCCCAGCCAGGCAACCAATAGTCCAGTCTGGAGAATGTTGGCAATCAAATAGATTATTTTTATGGATTATTCAAAGAAATAATTGTGATATCACATCCATTTAGGTTTCAAATGGGAAAATCAAATTTAACTCTCTGTGCCATTCAGAAAAGAGAGCTGAAAAGTGCAAGAACCAAATCAGTTTACTGACTGGTTCTCATCATGGCACACACCAGTGTAACCAATGCTCTCCTCTTCCTTCTTCATTCCTTTCATCCCCTTCATCCTAGTTGACTAATTATTCAGATTGAATTCACTTCCATTTTTGGGATATCACTTGAACTGGACTTTACAACTGAGTGTAAGAGGACTGAGGAGGGAAGAGCATCTTCTTTATATTAGATTATGCCTCTTTTTTTATGAGACAGCTCATACCTTACCTTAAACGTCATACACAATACATGCCTCTTTAAATGTGCTTGCTTGAAATTGTGAGAATTGAAAAAATATTATTGAAATTCTAATTATTTCAGAGGAGAATTTTTAGTACAATGATATTTTTGATCCTGCTTGGTGGTCGTTTTATTAGCCTAACCACATTCTCCATTTTTCCTGTCTTAAAAAAGCAAGAAAACCAAACAAATGAAATAAACAGACATAAATAAAGATAAACATCTGTTTCTACTCCTTCAAGCCTTGAAGTCTTCCCTGAAATACATCTGTTCACTTAAAAGCTTATGTCTCAGAGATCACCCATAATATCCTCGTATGAAAGTCATGGCCTTTCCTTGGTGCTCATGCAACACTCCCGCTGCATAGCTTACCAAGTCTCCCTTACGACTATCTCCCTCCTTATTTTTGTGATACCTCCTTATCCTTGCCTTCCTATCTCTTGGATCACTTAGTTTTTGCCTCCTCTTTTTAGTCCCACTTCTCCTTCTTTAATATAGACATCTGTCAAGTCTGTTCTCTCTCTCTCCCTCCCTCCCTCTGTCCCTCCTTCCTTGCTTCCTCCTCTATCCCTCCCTCTTCATCTCCCTCCCTCATAACAATCCAGTACTAACTTAGCTTTCACTACTTCCCCGAGGTGCAATGACCCACAACTTTCTTTATTACTGACCCATGTCTCTAGATCCATCTAAACCACGGTGTCTTGACCTTGCCACTATTGGCATTTGGGAGCCAGATAGTTCTGTGATGGGGACTGTATTTTGTTTAGTAGCATCCCTGAACCTCTACGCATTAAATGCCAATAGCACATTCACACTTGTGACAGTCAAAAAAATCTCCAGACATTGCCAAGTGTGCTCACGGTCAAAATCACTCCCAGGTGAGAACTACCGATATAGATATTGACCAGCTGTGTGGACACGTGCTTTAGAAGATGAGAGAGAGTGTTGAAAATTGGTAGATGAACCCAACAAGACGACTAACTGGTAGGTTTCTGTCAACATAAGTTAAATTTTCTAACAAATTAGGATAAGAAAAAGATTTTTGCTTTTTCTCACAGAGATAGTCAATTTTGGAAGGTTTTTTTTTTAAAAAAATATTTAGCTATAAAGAGCTAAATGATAATAAAGAGAAATGGTGTTCTTAGCACTTGCATCTTAACTCTGTATTAAAGACCACTTATTGAACCATATTTTTCCACATAATAGCATTACACTTCTTAGGCTAAACTCTGTAACATACTCAATGCCAAAGGGAAGAACTGTATGGTTAAAGGTTAGCCAAAGTGCAGGGTTAACCTTTACAAATTTCAATTACACAAGGCAAACATTCTCCTTTAAGCCAAGTGTCTATCTCTTCAGACTCTATAAATTTAATTTTTATCAGTTTTAACTAACTTCTTAAGAACTAAAAAAAAAAAATGTTTATATCCTGGGACTTTAGTATTTAGAGAAAGCTCTAAATTTAGGAGATAGATAGCATTGGGCAAACAAGCCTGTCATTCAAGTTTTACTAGTCAGATTTGCTGCCCTGAGTACTTTTCTTGAAATTGCAATTTTCAGACTAAAATTATTTCAGTGTAGAGTACAAATCAAAGAAACTACCAGGAACTTTTGACTAAAAAAATTGGCCCCCAGGAAATTAGCCTTATTTTCAACTCTCTTACTTAGAGTGGTCTATTTGGATTTCTACTAGCCTTAAATCTTGATTTATAATAAAAAGACAAGCAATGAAGTTGTATGTAGTAGTTTTCTCTTGCTGCTGTAACATATTACCACAAATGTAGCAGTTTAAAACAACATAAAATCTTACAGCTCTGTAGGTCAGAAGTCTGAGTTGGCTTGGCTGGTTTCTCTGCTCAGAGGTGTCCACTAACTGGGCTCTCCTCAAAAGACTCTGGGAAAAATATCTGCTTCCAAGTTCCTTCAAGTTGTTGACCAGTTCAGATCCTTGTAGGTCTGAGGTTCCTGTTTGCTTGCTGACTATCAGTCAGACCATGCTCTGCTGCTAGCACTGGCCTGCATTATTTCTCTTGCTTTCCCCATGGCCCCCTCCCACAACAGCAGGTCAAATACCTCTTACCATTGACATCCCTTCAATTTCCCCTTCCTTCATTGCCACAGACTGAGTGTTTCTGCATGTCCAAAACTTATATGTTGAAATCTAATCCGAATGAGAGAGTATTTGGAGCTGGGGCCTTTGGGAGGTGATGAGGTCATGAAGTTGGAACCCTTGTGAATGGGATTAGGACTTTCATAAGAGAGATCCCAAAGAGTTCCTTACCCCTTCCACCATGTGAGGACACAGTGAAGAAGATGTCCTTCTGGGAGTTAGGAAGCAGGTCCACTCCAAACTGGAGCTACCAGTGCCTTCATCTTGGACTGCTCAGCCTCCACAACTGAGAAATAAACTTCTACTATTAATCATTTGCCTAGTGTAAGGTATTTGGTTACAGCAGCTCAAACAGACTAAAACGTTATCTGTGGTTTCTTTATGCTTATATGTAAAGTACAAATATATATACATGTATATATACACACTACTTGTTTCTTTCACGCAAAGAATATAAACTTCTATTAATATAAAAAGTACCAAATAGGTAAATCCATACAGAAAGAAAGTAGATTAGTAGTTGCCCAAGGCTGGGGGTGGAGTGGGGTAAAGAGTGGCTACTATTGAATAAGGATTTTTTTTTTTAAGAGGGATGAAATTAGACACTAGTGATAATTGTACAACATTGTAAATGTACTTAAAATCACTGAATTGCATTTTGAAAGGGCAAATTTTATGGTTAGAGAATTGTATGTTTAAATAAAAAGATTGGATCTAGTCATTACTTTTTGTGTGACATATGAATTATTGAAACTTTTTGAATCCCAAATGTCTCTCTTATGAAAAAATAGAAAACTCTCCCATCAGAGATGCTGGAAGGACAAAAGTCAAGGATGTTTGTGAAGGTCCCACATGGGGTCTGCCCCCCACTTAGGAGTGTGCTTCTCCCTTTGCTTGCTCCCCAAGTCCCAGAAACGGGCTCCATGAGGACACTGAGGGACTGGTGCCTATAGGGGAGAAACGGGGATCAATAAGGTGTGGGAACTGCCCAGTCACCTTTTGCCAATCAGGCTCATTTTTTTGTTTTGTTTCATAATCTAGTTGTAGTCTGAGGAAAGCCATACTGGAGTAGAATCAGGAATAGCTCTTGGGACAGACAACATGTTCATCAAAGGTCAAATGTCTGAAACCTTCTGCAGCAATAGCATGACTAAAATGATAAGCTTTTTTTTCCTTTTAAAAAAATTTAGTGCCTCTTTAAGTTTTAGCTGTGTGATTGCCATGCCCCATAGAAAACAAATAATCTAAAACTAAACTCCTGTCAACTCAAAATTTAAGATTATCTGAAAGAAATTAACGTATAGTTTTTAGGTAAAGAGAAATGATTAACTTAATTGATTTTGGGGGGGAGGTTCCTTCTCAGTGTGGAGAAAAGTAGATAATGTACCTGCCAAACGATTTTCAAGACATTGATTTACTTAGCAAACATTTATTGAGTGTCTACTTTGTTCAAAGCGTTGTGTTGGACGCTCTAGGGAGAAAAGAATTAGCACAGTCCTTGAATAGAAGGAAGAAAAGAAATTCACAATTTTGGAGTGGCTGTGACTCATTTGAGCCCCATAAAGTCCCAGGAAAAATGAGACTCACAATATTATTAGGTGTAATTTAGGTATTAATGGGATTAAATTTATAAAATAATGCATAGTGAATGGTAAAGATTCAAATCCAGATTGTCCTGGATCAAACATGTGCCTTCTTTTCATTCTGTATATTGCTTCTCTTATTTAAATGTCTTCATAATTTCTGTAAGATAGTTTCATAAATTGGGATTTGTAATGTCTTCTAGTACTATCACTGAAATGGTTCATATATTCCATATGCATGTAAATTCAAAGGTTGAAGTATATTTAATATGCTTTTAAAACATAGGTCTGTGCACTTTACATACACATGTAATTAATTTAAGCAAAAATAAAATAGCTATATGAAAAAAACTGTATCTTTTCCACAAGGATAATATTTCTGCAAGAGCTGAGTTCTTTATTTATTTGAGTAGAATAACGTTAGACATTTTAAAATAAGCAATATTTCCCCCTAAAATGTTGACGTCTTGAACATCTACATAATGTCAGTTATTTTATATATACATATATGTGTGTGTGTTTATATATATAAATATAACTATTCCCTTTTATGCCTCTTTCTCTTCATCTATGGACTTCAATTGCCAGGAGAAATTGTTGGAACCATTACATGAAGTTTTTCAAACCTATAACAAGCATATATTAGTGTCAGCAGTAGAAGGCACATAATTTTGTTCTTACAGTGGGAAGCCACATCATAAAGGTTACTCATTGCTGAAAATATTATTTTGTAACAAATGTATGGGGACAGAGATGAAGTGATTGTTACCTGAAGGCGGATCCAGCTATTTGGAGTAAGAGTTCCATGGCCCATGATGATACACCTCATGAAAACTTTCCATTTCAATGAACTATTTTGACTACTTCATTCAATAAACATTTAGTGAGTGTCTGTTTCACAAAAGACATAGTTCTTTAAGTCTCATAGGAAGAGTGAACCTATTTTCCAAAACCAAAGAACAAGATCATTTTATATCATGGAGACAGAGGGACAGATTATTTATAATCTGCATGATCTCAGCAAATTCCTGTTAATGTCATAGTGTCTATAATTTTTCCTGCATGTCTCTGAAAGGCATAACAATGGAATGTTCTCTCCCACTTGAGAACTTCTTAGTTTTTTAAGGCAGGGAAATACTATAAGAGGAAACAAGACATAGATCTAACTCTGGAGATCTTTAGGAAAAAAACAGAGAATGATTTATACTAGATGGTTTAGATGCGCCCCTGCACTGGAGAGTGAAGCTAATAGCTCCTCATTACGGGCTCCGGTGATAGAAACTAATACATAGAGTGAGGTCCAGGAACATGCACAATAGCCTAGGATTCAGGGAACATGCAGCGGAGGTACGTAGATCTGAGAAGAGAAAAGGGCACTGATTTTGAGACAAGAGGGAAGAAAAGAGACAGCTAAAGATTGAAGAGGTGCAGCCACTCTTCATCTCATCCCACCCCACCCCCAGCCTTGGGCAACTACTAATCTCCTTTCTTTCTGTATGGATTTGCCTATTCGGTACTTTTTATGTTAATGGAAGTTTATATTCTTCGCGTGAAAGAAACAAGTAGTGTGTATATATATTTGTTACATATAAGCATAAAGAAACCATGGATGAAGTTTTAGTCTGTTTGAGCTGCTATAACCAAATACCTTACACTAGGCAATTGATTAATAGTAGAAGTTTATTTCTCATAGTTGTGGAGGCTGAGCAGTCCAAGATGAAGGCACTGGTAGCTCCAGTTTGGAGTGGACCTGCTTCCTAACTCCTAGAAGGCCATCTTCTTCGCTGTGTCCTCACATGGTGGAAGGGGTAAGGAACTCTTTGGGATCTCTCTTATGAAAGCCCTAATCTCCTGAGACAGTGCTCTTTCCTCACAGAGGGAAAGGAAATCCAATGCATTTTCTTGGATATCTGATTCCAGATAGTCCACATTACAAAGATGCTTTTGAATAAAAATGCTTATGCGTAGCCTCTTGGCACTTACAAAGCTTCTTTACAAACTACCATGTATTTGAATCCTCTACTTGTGCAGTGGGTATTTATATCATTGTTTGACAGATGAGCCCACTGGGCTCAGAGGGATTCCAGGACCAGCCACAGGTCACATGGGTAATACGTGGCAGAATTGGGGTTGATCTCAAATTTTCCTAATCCAAGTTCAGTCTTTTGGATTTTTTGTCTTTTTCCCCTGCATCTAGAAAGGAAAATGGCCTGAAAAATCCTGGCACAATTGAAAAGAGTATAGAAAAGCAAGAGAAGTGTATTAAACCACCAGATAATTAAAAAATTGATATTCAACAGAAAAAGGGAGGAGGTGGTTAAGATAATTTTTCAAACTTAGAAGTAAATATGGAAATGATACCACAAAACCTTAGAGGAAAAATTTATTGCCTTACAAACCACCATTGTGTTGACTTGTTGTTCATATTGTGGTAAACCCTGAAAAAGTTGGCTTCCACATTTCCCGTGTGGTGTGGACATTGCAATTCTGGCTTCTGAACTGAGCATATCATTTTGGAATTTCAAGTGATAAAAAGATAGGACAAACCTTCAAGCAAAACAAAGCTGAAAGTCACCCTTACAAGTTCCCGAATGGGCCAAAGTGCAGACCAATTGAGTTGTATGCATATGTGTGTGTAAGTGTGTGTACATGTGTGCGTTCCTCTGGGTTGTTTAATTAAGGGCTTAGAAATCACTATTCTCCCAAATTAATGTGCCCTAGTTACAAAGTCTTGGGGTTAAGTGACTCTGTTCTTGGGCCAACTGAAAGGAAATTCAGATGGGTTGAATGGAAATGCAACACCCTGCTTTCCTAGAATTTGAACCTAGAAATTATGACTACCAAATGTATGCATAACTTCTTTCAGCCAGATCTTGAAAGACTATCAATGAACTAAAAGTTTAAACAATTTCCTAATGTTTTCATTCCCCATTTATGATAAAAATATAGAAAAATAAAGGAGGCAAAGAATGGCTAAAAGAAAGGAATTTACATGAAAGTGAAATTTTTCTGTAATTATCATGAGGAAAATAAAACAGTGTCAGAGATTAGAGAAACAAATCCCTTCAGGTGATTTTTTTTTTTTGGCCTTTCAACAGAATATTTTACCTCAACTCAATTATTCTGCTGATGTTTATACGAAGTACTCTGGAGAAATTTTCGATTTTATTTCTGCCAGTAATTTAATTGTATGTCATAAGAGTTAGTTTATTTTAGCTCAACTAGTAAGGAATACTTTCAGCTTTGGAATAAATCAGAGTGAAAAGATTGTGGAGTGTGGGGGATTACTCATTTAGAACATTTTTAAGTTTTTCCCGTGTCAGACTTAGAAGACATACCTCCAAAGGAGACCATATGCAATAAGCACCTGTAGCGGATTTTAAGCATGAAGAAAAATCACTCTGCATTGCTGGAGGAAATTAGGAACCCAATGGAAGGGTTGCAAATTACATTAACATGTATTTTCATGTTCAGACAGAAATGCTGCTTGACAAGCAACCCGGATCATTACCAAACACTTTAAGCCTGCAATTTTTAGTGAACCCATGGATCCTCTATTTAATGGAAAAATAGGGCATAACTTACCAAGAGACTGGCTTCCAGAAATGCATTTTCCATTTGCTAAGGGATAAGATGGCATATATCAGAGGAGACATGTTGCTAGGAGGGAGGGAGAGGTATCAGGCTACACATTCCAAAAGGAACATAGAACTATTACATGGGGAATAACTTTTCAGGCTAGGAAATAAGACTACATAAAACATTGTCAGACGCTCAAGCCAATCTGAATGATAATGCCATTTTCCAAGAAAAGCAAAGAGCTTTCTCAGTTCAGTGGGTAACTGCAATAGCAGAGAGGAATGATACAAACCAGTTGGTTCTCTTTTGGGTTTGAGAATGCAGATAACAACATTGAATAGCCTTCAGCCTTCAGACACATTTCTTCTGCAGCCCTCCCCTCGATTTCAGCATCCCTGGGAGTAGCTCAGTAGTTCCTCCACTGTGGAGGTCCAAGCTATTGCCTCCACTTCCCTCTTCTCTAATGACATAGCTGTTGTTAGACAAGCCCAGGTTCTAAGGGCTCCTTTTCCATGGCTTTATGTGTGGGAGATTTGGCAGCGTACATAAACCACTGGAGTCGGAATTTCTCTTTTTTAAAGAGGGGGAATTGTTGACTTTGCTGGGTTGTTATGAGCAGAAATCAGGTAAACGTACATAAACTACTGACTTTAGGGTCTGGCATATTTGACTAACAATAAATAATACTTGCTGAGGTTGTTTAAATTTCAAATGTTACCAAGAAAAACTTAGAATCTTCCTTCCACTCCTTACCACCACTCTCCTTTACTTTGACATTTATGGAGGACATTTCCAACACACTTGTTTGCCAATTCCTCAACCTCCAGGGCGGCATGGGCCTTCATCCTCACCTCACCTCTGATGCATGAACCTGCCACTACCATTACTCACAGCTGTCCAAGTCTCCAGTTCTGAAAGACCATTTCCATTCTTCCATCTCTTCTGTATATTACATATATTAATTTAATCCTCACAGTGACATACAAGGTACTATTGCTATTTTAGAAAGAAAGAAACTGAGGCACAGCAAGATGATGTGGTCTGCCTAAGGTCCACAGCCAAGAAGTAGCAGAGACAGAATTCTATAACAGGCAGAAGTTGGAGTCTTAATCATTGTCTCATTCTTCCTCTCCTAGAGGAAGGCATCCTTGGAACACATTCTCTACAGTTCAGTAGGAATCGTAGACCTGTGTTTTCTCAACCACCCCCATTCCAGGTCTCCCCCAACCCCAATCATCTCATTCAGTACCTTCATTTGGGTGTCACAGCCTCTTTCAAGACCTGTGAGCCTCCAGGCATGTCCATTCACCTGTGTGGCTGCCCCCTACCTAGTCTCTTGCACCTGACTATGCTCTCCTTCCTGTCTGCCTTACTCTTCACAGCAACATCTCTGAATTCTCTATCACAGACCTCCAATTTGCATTTCCCATGGCCTGTTGCTCTTTAAATTCAACAGAACCTTATCCTGCCCCCTTAGAAACCAGCTCATCCTCCATAGTTTTTTACACCAATGACTGCACTATTTGACCAGTCACCTACTTTAAAGCATTGGCCCTTTCTGTTTTTCCAGCTTTCAACATGTTTCCAACCTGATAGTGCTACCTCTAGTTTTCTCCTCCTCTCTGCCCCCGGCTTTTCTATTCCTGCTGTTATCACCTGAGTCCCCACATCTATCAACTCTGCATTTCCTCATTGTCTGTTCAACAGCCATATCCCTCCCCCATCTATCCTCTTCACTCCTCACCTACCAGTCTTCTGAAGCCTACTGTACTCAGAAATGCAGCAATTCCCAATTCCCTCTCCTTGGGGAGAGTCAGAATGTGATGATTGGGAACAAAAGAGAGCATGGTAGGACCTAGAGTCAATTCATAGTGATCAGCACTCAGTACTGATCTGGATGCCAGTGGGCCGCATGGCTCCAAAGAGAGTTCAAGGGTCAGAAATTACTCTTCAGTGAACTGTAAGGAACAGAGAGAAAAAAGAATCTCCATGCACTTACTGTTTATATAACTGGAGATATAATTTTTCAAAAGTATACTTTAAATAGTCATTTGAAAACCAATATTTAGGATAAATGGGAGAGAAAAACACACAGAGTAAGGTCAAATAAAATTATTTTGGTAGTATGTGATCAGTGGCAAGTTCACAGAAACCTAATTCAAACTACCTCATGAGTGTTTTTGTATTATGTATCTAACTTAAAAATGTTGAATACAAATCCTTCTGGATCAAATGTGGAGTCAGTGATTCAGGAAAGTTCAAATATATGAATATGTTTGATATAAGGAAATAAATGTGTAAAGTGAACTAGAGAATGGGAGATGGTTAGAATGATAAAATGGAGTGTGCTAATTTCATGACAAAGTAGAATATTCAAATATTTTTTGACATCAGAGAGACAGAAAGTGAATTCTGTGATTAATTTCACCTTGTCTTTTAAGACTTGGTTCAAAGGCCAGCTTTCCTTAGATGTATTTTTTTAGCCTCCTTTCTAGCCCCAGGCCAAATTGCTTACATACTGTTCCTCTGGAGTCCTATTTGTAGAGCATATGCATATCTTTCTGTGGTACCGAGCACAGTATATCATCACCTTTTATTTTCTTGTCTGCTTTACCATCTAGACTTACACTATCCTATATAGTAGCCATAAGTACATGTCACTATTTAAATTTAATTAAAACTAAATTCAGTTTAAAATTCTGTCCCTAATTTGCAGTAATCACATCTTAAGTACTTTTTAGCCACAGGTGGCTAGTGGCCACCATACTGCATAGTACAGACAGAGAACCTTTCCATCATTCTGGGAAGTTTTTATTAGACAGCACTGATAGCCCCTCATTTCCTTAAGAGATGATTTTTCCCTTTTTAATTTCCTTTTATTTTTTGAGACAGAGTCTCACTTTTTCACCTTGGGTAGAGTGCTGTGGCATCATAACTCACAGCAACCTCAAACTCTTGGGCCCAAGAGATCCTCTTGCCTCAGCCTCCCGAGTAGCTGGGCCTACCAGCACCTACCACAACACCTGGCTAGTTTTAGAAATGAGTCCTCACTCTTGCTCAGGCTGGTCTCGAACTCCTAAACTCAGGTGATGCACCCCAGCTTGGCCTCCCAGAGTGCTAGGATTACAGGCGCGAGCCACAGCCCCTGGCCTTCTTTTTGATTTCTACATTCCCAGATCAGTGAACATCTGTGGGATGAATGAGTACAAGAAGTTCAAATGCTGAGCTGAGAAAAATAATTTATAAACTTTATTATTTTTGAAGCCATTAAGTTTAAGTTTCTCTCATTTATATGGTTGTTTTGGTGAACGTTTGTTTATAATTAGAAATGATGAATTAAAAGCAAAATTCTCTGAATTATGTACAGGATTGGCAAATATGTGTGCTTTCAAGTGGTCTGAACTCTAAAGACATTGCTTTCCCCAGAGATTAAAAGTGTCACCTCTGGGTAAATTATCATCCAGCTGTGAGATTTGTTAACAAAGGACATTTCTCTTCTAAAATCTTTAAAATGCCAGTCAATTTATATTCCTTGTGAAGCATCAGGTTACCAAATGTAACAATACAGCTACTCTTTGGCCTTTTGTATTTTGAAATGGTAATTCAAAAAATGATGTTAGAAGCAACTAGAGAGAAAAAGTCCAGGAAGTGATATCAAATAAAAGTCTTCAGTAACATGCTTTTGGAATCAACACATTCTCAGTCAGCTCGGTGCCCGTAGCACAGTGGTTATAGTGCCAGCCACATACACTGAGGGTGGCGGATTTGAACCCAGCCCGGGCCAGCTAAACAACTGCAACAAAAATTAGCCAGGTGTTATGGCAGGGGCCTGTAGTCCCAGCTACTTGGGAGACTGAGGCAGGAAAATCACTTAGCCTCAGAGTTTGAGGTTGCTGTGATGCCACCGCACTCTACCGAGGGTGATATAGTGAAATTCTGTCTCAAAAAAAAAAAAAAAGATATTCCCAATCAAAGTGACTTCAACCAGAAGGAGCAGTATTAATTCACATAAAGAAACATTCATAGATGGAGCATGGTCAGGGTGATTCATTCCATAACATAATAATGGCAGCAGGGATCCAGGTTCTTGATACCACTTATCTAGGGCCATTGTTACTATTGGCTTAACTTTAGGCAAGTTGATGGTTCTTGATATCACTTATAGAGACATGATTTCCAAAGAAAGAGGAGAGACAATCTCTCCTGTTATCCTCTTGAAAGGATTAGGAAATCTTTCCTGGAAGATGCTATTTGATTTCTTCTTATCTTTCACTGACTAGAATAGGGTTACATACCCATTCTCTATCCAATTATAGGTGAAAGGACTAATATCTTACTACTGCATCAATCAGGCCCAAGGGCAGAACTGAAAACAGGTTCAGCCTCCCTTGCCTGAAACACACAATGGCTTGACAGTAAGAGATGTTTGAATGACATACAGATTCTTTAGCAAGGAAGGAAATGGATATTGTAATGCTCATGAGCAATAGCATACCAATCTTTTAGAATTTCTGACATAGAAATCTCCTAAACCTCAGTAGAAAAGTAATTCAATGGTTGCCCTAGAATATTTTGAAAAGTCAGTAAATTTACTGATGTCAGTATTAATTAATCTTGTCATGTCAATGAAATCCCAAATTTATACTTTGACTAACACTTTATCTCATAGTCAATGAAATTAGATTCATATTCAAGCAACCAAGTTCAGAAGGGTGAAATAAACACACTGCATTTCTTATATAGTTGATTGAAAAATATAATCTCCTCACTCTCTTCACCTTATATCACTTTGGGGGATGCGGGGAACTTATTCAGAATCTAGGCTGCTGATTCTCAGTTAGTGGTAAGGTCAGATAGAGCCATGGCCATCAGAATCTCCTGGTGGGAGCTCCTACACATACTCCATTACCTTCTTCCCATCTCCTTTTCAATATGTCCCTGCTCTTCTCTCTGATTGTGAAAGTAAATTTTGGTTAAATGTATATATTTTCCTAGCACCGCAGGGTTTTTTCAGTTTTTTACATGAAGTATTAAAAGTATGCATCTTAAAATAATAAAAGTCTGTAGGTGGTAGAGTCAATGATTATTGAGCAATTACTGTGTGCCAAGTATGGTGCCAGATCATTTAATCCTCATTTAATCCATGCTGAAATTCTCTCTGGGGAATCTTATCCCTGGGATAGAGCTGAAGGCACTCAGCCTCAGATGGTGTGAGGGACTGTCAAAGGTTGCTCTCCTGTGAGTGGCAGAGTTGAGACTCAAAACCACAGCTCTCTGTCTAAAGGCAGCCTTCTTCCCACTAAATGATTGATATTTTATTCTTAAATAATGTTTTATTGTGGAAAGTAGAGCATAGCATGTCCAAAGTCACTCTTCAGGAGACAGAGCTGGCAGTGGGACCATCGTAAACCAGTGGGCAAGCAGGGCAGAATCCTAGCCTCCACTTTGTCATTAACAATGACGCCTTGGCAAAAATATTTAACATTTCAAGGCCTTTCTTTCCATTGAAAGTTTCTACCAGCTCAGGAATTAGCATATCATGGCCCTGTTTTTGTAAATAAAATTTGATTGGAACACAATCATGCCTGTTTGTTTCTACCATTTACTAGACAATTCAGTTCACTTCCTTGAATTTCTCTCTTTTCATCTACAAAATGGAGATGATAAAAATTTTCTTGCCGACCTCAGTGATCAAGAAGGGATAGAGTGTCCAAATACACCTTGAAAACTATGAAGTGTGAAATACATGTAAATACTTACATTGTTGGAAACATTTTCTAAAATCACTGGAAGAGACTTTAAAAGAAGAGATATTGAGATTTTCATTCTAGACTCTGGTTGAAAAATTTGGCTTAAGTTTCATTCTATTTCATGTTTTCAAATCTTCAAATGCTTCTTCTTTCTACAGTGTGTGCAATAGATACCTCTTCTCAGATATGGTGTCTTTCAAACATACACACATATAGCTTCTTGCATACAGCACGTATCTCTTCCTTCTCCATAGCACACATTGTACTCATGTATCCTCTTTAGTCTTCCTTTATTTCTCACTGTTATATAGCTTGGGGTCTTTTAATCATTCTTCAACTGTTAGCTTCCCAAGCTGCCTTTCTGGCTACATGCTTCTGAATGACTATGAATCCCTTCCAATGTTTTTGAATTTTTTTTTCCATTTTCTCCTTAATGAGGTGCCTGGACCTGTTTACATTTTTCCAAGTGTAATCTCATCAGTATCTTCTAGAAAGAAGACTATATCTTTATAGTTACAAAGTGAATCCTGTGAGTGTGGCTTAAACCATGATGAGGCCATTGGCATTGCTACTTTGGGGGAGGGGGTTAGATTATTCATATCATGGTTTCATTTTTTCTAGATATAGAATTTTCACTTTAGTGTTGTGGATTTTTTAATATCAATTTTTCTGGGTTTTTTTTTGTTTTTACAAGTATCATTTTCTTGAAACTAACCGTGATCTATGTTGTGTTAACTGTTGGTAAACTATGGCCTGAGGACCAAATCCAATGGTTTAATTATTTTTTTAAATAAAGTTTTATTGAAGTACAGGTACATGCATTTGTTTATATATTTTGTGCTTTTGTGCTGTAACCACAGAACTGAGTATTTGAGGCAGAGACCATATGGCCCGCAAAGCTAAAACATTTATGTTGTGGCTCTTTACAGAAAAAAACTGCCAACCACTGTATTAAATGAATTCACTGATTTGGGCACTAACCAGATAGTTTGGTAAGGGAATCAACTATGATATATTTATATTGATTTTTCATTTTATACCTTTTCATAATAAAATATGTTTATAATGTGCCCTTTATTGAATAATTCACTACCCCTGCATGTCATGCACATCTCTGAGGGGATATTGAGAGGAGAAAGATGCACAGATCTCTTCATGTGGGTTTGTGTGCTGGTGTGGTGACACGGACAAGCAAGCAAACAAGACAGGCACCAAGGCCACTTCAAGTGGTAAGGGTGGTGAAGAAAGTAAGGGCCAGTGATATGATAAAATGTGATGTGCCAACTGGGTCTGTGGTCATCAGGAAATCACCTTTGAGAATTTAACATTGCATTAAATCTGACTGAATGGAAGAACAAGTCACATGAAAATCAAGGGAAGAACTTTCCAGGCAGAAGGAAGAACAAGCCCTAAGACTTAGAGGAAGAATTGAGCTTGATGTGTTCCAGAAATAGAGAGATGACTGTAGTGCTTAAAGGCAGAGCCGAGAGAGGGCAAAGGAGGTGGTTGCTGAGGCAGTGTTCAGATCTGGAAGGGCCGTGTAGGTGAGGAGTCTAGACTTTATGCTGAATGCAATAGAAAGTCTTAGGGTGGCAAGTGTGTGGGAGCCCTGCTCTGATATGTTTTTGAGGAATCACTCTTGCTTTTCTCTGACAAATGAATTACTGAGGGTCAGAAGTGAAGGAAATCATCCTAATTCTTATCTGTGAACACAATACAGTCTCTAATTACAGATGAAACTTGGTAAAACTTAATGGAGTCCTAACCTCCACTTGGAAAGGAAGAACCAGTTTAACAAAGTGGGGGACAAAGATGAATAAACTACCATCCAATTTAATGGAGAAGTTTAGCCAAGGAGAAAACACATGTATGTTTTTCATTCTGCTAATGAGATCTCACTTACTGGTCATTTTCTTTTTTTCTTTTCTTTTCTTTTCTTTTTCTTTTTTTTTTTTTTTTCTGTTTGGGATTCATTGAGGGTACAAAGAATTAGGGATGGTCATTTTCTTTTTCCCTTCTTCTTTTTCTTTTAGTTTTTGCCTTTCCTGATAGGAAGCTCAGAGTTAAACTTATTGTTTAGTCCCATCAAACATATCAGTGCACATTCTCTTTCTATACTTCATTCCATGTTCTCGATTTCCTATTTTTATTTGGAATTTATGTACTTATTTTAAGCTGTCTCAAATCCTGATTTGAAAGAACTAGCCAAGACATAAAGTAATGTTGGAATCTATAATTTTCAGAGTCTACCAAAAGTTTTCTACCATTTGCTCAAATGTTAGTGTATTGCTTTTGCTGTAGTGGAAAGACATCTTCCTAGAAATTATTAGGTAAACGACGATCTGACAATTAGAAATAGCACCAAGTGCCCAAGCAATTGTGAATTTTCAAGGATGCCATGGACACTTCTCATGCCCACTGAACTCAGTGTACTTTTTGAATTAACTCACTGCCATATATAAATTTAAATATGAAGTTCTAATTAGTTTGTTAGTAGAAAAGAACTCTAGCTGTGATCGGTTTCTCCAGTATTATTACTACTTAGAGCTACATAATTAAGAGAAGAATTTGGGGGGTGGAAGTGACTTATTTAAACAACACTTTCTTTCATTGTTTCATGGAATTCTAAGCTCCTGTAAAGGATCCCTCTTTCTCAATAGAAGTACCATTCTGTTGAAAGTGAAATTAGCTGTTGGATGCTAAATGCAAGGTTGAAGTACAGGACTTTTTCCTGGTGGATTTACAGTCTCAGGTTACACTGGGGAGACAGTAAACAGCACTCAGTAAACTGAAGTCTGTGGTCTGATTTGCTGAACCAGACCCAGCAGCACTATTCATCAATATCTGTGACATAACAAAGATGGCAGCTACTTGCACAAGATTGTATTCTGAAAGGAGAATTTATTTCTTATTATCCTCTCTGTTTTTGGAGCCCAGAACAGCATGCTTGGCACAGTAGCAATGTGGAAAGGTTATTTGTTGACTCAGTGAAGGAATGAATGATTCTCTAAGGGCAGAGAGTATGTACATCGATAACCATGATTTAGGGTAGAATTGGGTACATGCTCTACGGCAGGCCACAAGGCTTCTCAGGGCAGGGTACAGGGTAGGGGGGTGTCACATCAGCTGGGGCTGGGAGGCTGGGCAGGGCATGGCAAGTCAGAGATACCCTACCAGGAAGGGTCATACTACATGGAGAAAAGCAGGGACAGATACAGCATGTGTACCCGCCATATAGTTCTGCTTGGAAAAACCTACAAATCCCCAAATTTAGGAAATATCAGAATCCTTTCATGGTAATATAGAGCTTTTCACATACCCTTAGGAACTTTTTTAAAATTGCATTTTCCCGCATGTAAAATAACTACTTTTAAGTAGAAGATATTTAACTTCAAATAGACACTTATTTTAAGATTTTAATGGCTAATAACCTTGTTAATGTTGTAGAAAAACGAAATTTGTCTTTTGCTACTTAATAAGTTCCTACTTAGCAGTTGTCTGTAATTTACTTTTATAAAATATCTAAGGTCCATGGGGAAAAAAGAGGTGGAGGGGAAATATGATCTGTTGACAAATAAATTAGTAGATGTGGGACACTGAGGTAATTGTGTACTGTTCACTGTAGCCTCATCTGCACCCAAAGGCTCTAGTGCCTAGTCCACAGAATTGTTGCTAGCATGAAATAATATATTGCAAGACATTTTAGCAGTTATAAAGTCCAATACAAATGCGATACTGGGTGGGGAATTTGGAAACATCTCTCTACCAGTTTGGAGCCTACGGCGCAGTCTAAATGAAAGAAAAAGAAGACTGAAATAGTTAGTAGTACTAGTAGTTTGGAGATGATCCAGTGGGTAGGAACATCATTTCAGGAATAGTGTGAATACAATTGGCTAATTAAGTGAGCAAAATTCACAAGAGGAGGAGGATTGAAAATGGCTAAAGTCTTGAACTTAGGTGAATAGGCAAGTGATGATATTAGCACATACACTTGCACATATGTATGTATGCACACTTACAGATATGTATGTATACGTGTGTGCCTTTTATAAGAGTGAGTAGATTCCAGAGAATATCCTTCATCTGATCATGTATCAAGGAAAAGCTTGTCCTTGGGTGGGGGGGAGTGTTTCCCACGATATTAGGGTTTGGACTTGACATACCCAGGAAGATGGCCACTGCCCCTCAAGTACTTTTTGGGCAGTTGCACAAGGTAGAAGGTGAGATTGAAGGTGATTTTCCTAGTAGTGAGTGTCACTCAGCTCTGGAACAGGGTATTAAGGAAGCCTTGAAGCCTCTTTTACTGGAGTTGTAAAGATAAGGGAGCTAGTCATTTCCCTAATATAAGCTGCCTTCAGACTGAGCCCAAGTAGCAGACTAGATGTCCACTCTGGTTCCCATATCTAGATATCCCCATGATCGTCTGTGAAAGTGGTGATCGGATGGTAGAGAAGACATAAAGATAAAAACTTAACTAAATTACCAAATCTGGTGATCCCTGAGTCACTGAGTCATTCTGCAGATATTTATCAAGTGCACACACATAGCAGACCCTGTATTAGAGCCCAGGACAACAACTAGGAAGAACCTGGTCATCATTCTCAAGGTAATCGTGTAGTAGGGGACAGAAAGACTAAAGTATTACTACTATTTGTAATTCATGGAACCTAAATAGCACCGTTCAAAGTTCTGACTACTTTTTGCATTGCCTCTCATGTAGTCCATCATCCCTGAAATCACTGCTGTCACTCCTAGATGTGTGACAGTGTGCCTGTGTCACAGGATAGTCTATTATCAGGCTAAAATTGGCAACCACTTGTGTGGTGGGCCCTAATGTGTGCAATAGCTCTACTTATTTAAAAATAGCTTCTCCCATAGCCACCTGGGAGGCCTGCCTGTCCTACTTGAGACCAGTGCCACTGGGGTGTACTATTAGACCTTGAGAAGTTCCTTTAAGCCATTAACATTAGTTGTTAGGTCATTGGTCCAGAAAAGCCCCTTCCCCAGAAAGCCCCTTCCTACTTTCAACACACCAAGACTAGTGGTCTCACTCTTAAACTCACAGCTCCTTTCAAGCACAGGGAGTTGCCCCCTAAACATCTCCTTATCTCTCAGTCGCAAAACCCACCTCATCTCCCTGTCCCAATTACCCGCTGAAAATTTCAAACTTACGGCCTGCCCCTAACGGCTCTTCCCGTCAGAGCAGTAACTCCTTATTGGCTATTCTACCATCCCGGCACCATTCTGAGACTTCCCCTAGCTGAACCTATATAAGGGTGCGCTTTTCTTTTAGTCCCTCCTCCTCTTCTCTTTCTCCTCTCTGCTATCCTCCTCTCTCTCCTCTCCACTATCCTCCTCTCTCTCCTCTCCCCTATCCTCCTCTCTCTCCTCTCCACTATCCTCCTCTCTCTCCTCTCCGCTATCCTTCTCTCTCTCCTCTCCGCTATCCTCCTTTCTCTCCTCTCCGCTATCCTCCTTTCTCTCCTCTCCGCTATCCTCCTTTCTCTCCTCCTCTCTCTCCTCTTCTCTCTCCTCCTTGGTGCTGCTCTACAGCATCCCTCGCCAGTAAAAACCTTTTGTACAAGCCTGGGTGGTCTGTGAAATCTCTGCCGGTTCAGTGCCGCCCTTTTATTAGTAGTATTTCCCAAAATTCTTTCTGTAGGCCACTCAGGAGAAAAAGAAGAGTTCCATATTTAAACACAAAAAGTCTTTACTTTGCTGTCCCAACTAATATGTTGACAATGCACGTTACAATAGAAAGCCCTGGCTATACACAGTTTTGAGAAGTTTTGACTTCCCATGGCTTAACCATGGAACCCGTCTTTCCTTAGAACTCTTGTTAACAGCCAGTAAAACACATGTCTTCAGGAAATGCTGGTTCATCATACTGGGTGGCATCAGTGAAAGCAGACTGTTGAGCCTCAAGGGAATAGAACACAAGACAAGCAAATTCAGATGGAACAGGATGAGATGATTCTGGAGCAAGCATCCTCTCAGCAGCTGTCTGCCTGCAGTGCTGGCCTTGTTCATGCTACAAAAAAATGGAGCAAAGTCCCATTCTCAGCCGCCTTTTTGCTCATGGAATTTTTAAGAGACAAGGGTGAAGGATTCCAACTGCAAACATATATACATATGGGTGTAAGAAACATAAACAGAAAGGAGCACTTATGGGTAACAGAAGTGCCAGCTGGGACTTTAGAGCTGGGTAGTTTTTGTTTGCACAGTTTTTTTTTTCTTTTTTCTTTTTTGTCGAGAGTAGTTCTTAGAGTACATAATCCATATGGTGTGTTTAAAATAGACCACATAGTCTGAAAATGGAGCTCCTGAGAAATTCATAGATAAAAATCTCAACTGCTATTTTCATATGTAAAAGCTAGAATCATCTTGTAAAGATAATTCAGGATGAAATATTTCCATTTCCATTTGTATGCAGAATTATTTGGTTTTAATTGCAAAAAGCTCTAGCCAGAGTTTCTTAATAATGTCACATGCCTGACTCTGGGCATTTTGGAAGTGTCTATTACAATACTACAGTATCTAGCTTGTAGGGAAAGATAAAAAGAGAAGATAGACAAAAAGAACAAAGAAAGATCTGGAATCAACTGCTCTAATAATTAGTTCTCCTGGGGAGCAGGGAGAGGTAACCTGTAGAGTTACAACTGTGGGTAGTGCTTCATTACTTGGCTGTAGGATAAAAGTCCCAAATCACTTTCAGCTTTATTCTTTGTTTAATTCATTTAATTCATGCCTAAAAACCATTAAATGAAAGCACAGTCCATTAATTAGATTAAATAGATACTAAATAACTAAATACATAAATAGATTTTATGCTTAAAAATAAATGTTAGGAAGATTTATTGTGTCTTTTTTTTTCTTACCCACTTTCTTGACCAACGTTTAAGTTTTAGGGCTCATGGTTGCATCATACTCAGAATACACTTACAAATAAACTTATAGCACAGAAATATACTTTGGGGGCAATATTAAGTTTAAATGTAATTGTGTTTCAAAATGTGGAACTGGCACATGGCCAACAGCCATCAACCTATTCATTCCTTTTGTTCAGCTTAAGCTAGACCAGGCAAATTCCTTTGAGTCTATTCAAACATGGTCTACATAAAACTTGCTCTGTATTATTGTATTCTCTGACTAAACTGTTGTGTCAGATAAATTGATAAGTATATCTTTACCTAAATCAAAAATATTGACATATCATTTCGTATAGTTTATTTAGTACATTTTCGGGTGAAAAAATAATATTCTGGAAAGGGGGGAAATTGTCCCCAAAGTAGTACAACTTCTTAGTACAAAGCCGTTATGACAAAAAATCATTTATTGTACAGTCATTATACATAAGGTATTGTGTGCTACACAATTACATCTGTTAAGTCTGTATTGGGCTGGGTGTGGTGGCTCGTGCCTGTAATCCTAGCACTCTGGGAGGCTAAGGTGGGAGGACCCCTTGAACTCAGGAATTCCAGACCAGCCTGAGCAAGAGTGAGACCCTATCTCTACTAAAAGTAGAAAAAATTAGCCGTGCCTTGTGGCCGGTTCCTGTAGTCCCAGCTGCTCAGGAGGCTGAGGCAGGAGGACGACTTGAGCCCCAGAGTCTGAGGTTGCTGTGAGCTAGGCTGATGCCACAGCACTCTAGTCTGGGCAGCAAAGCAAGACTCTGTCCCTCCCCTCAAAAGTCATTATTACAATACTTTTCAGTTTACCTTAGAGAAGAGAGCATTGTGCTGTGTGCCTAGTAGAAGGATTTTTATTTCAGACAAAAGAATGGGAATAAATAACTCGCTCAAGGACTTATAGCATATTTATAGACTCATAATAAATTAGCCAACACAACTTTGCACAGCAGTTTTGAAAGTTTGATTCCAGATAAGTCAAGCAAAGAAAGATTAGTCTGTTGGAAAAATCCAAGAATATTTTAACAGAAGAGCAGTGCTCTTGTCCAGGATTGGCTACTAACCAGCTCTGTGGCCTTGGAAAGTTCTCATATCTTCTGGGGTCCTTTCTTTCCAAATTTATAATAAAAAAGGAGTGGTTGTACTAGATATTCATAAAGTCCTTCAAGTTTCCACATTCTGGGAAGCTAATATTTTAGTTAACCCCTTAAAGTAGAAAATACAATCCATGTGGAATTTCTAATTGAATATGGGTTGCAGGGTTGAACCTACACATATGTCTATGCCGAATGTGCTTATACATGAAGGAGAGAGATCGATTTGTGCATTGTGACATAAAACATTCTAAGTCATCTTACAACACCTTCGTTTTTAGAAATTGGGTGACCCTGTTGGATCTAAAACAAATTTTAATGCTATACCGAGTTGATAAATGTATACACTAACAAACCATCTAGAAACTTGAATTTCAAACACATTCTGAATTGGAGTCAATAAATCAGCGGATATTACCCATACCTACTATGTGCAATGTACTTTGCTTCATGCTTTTCTATTCATCTCCAGGGTATCTGTTAGGTGCCAGATTAGTGTTTCAGGAGATTTATTGTTATTGAGTTTTTCTCAGAGTAGTCCCAGAAGTCAGATTAGTGCTACGTGGGTGACTTTGTAGATGACATATGATGATTTGTGTAATATTTTCAGAAAGGAAAACGTAAAAGTGTGCCAGTTGGAGCCAGGTGTGGTAACTGACACCCGTAATCCCAGCATTCTGAGAGGCCAAGGCTTGAGCTCAGGAGTTTGAGACCAGCCTGAGCAAAAGTGAGACCACATCTCTACTAAAAATAGTAAAATTAGCTGAATACTGTGGTGTGCCTGTAGTCCCAGATACTAAGGAGGCTGAGCCTCGAACATCATTTGAGCCCAAGAGTTTGAGGTTGCTGTGAGCTAGGTTAAAGCCACAGCACTCTAGCCTGGATGACAGAGTAAGACATAACTAAGAAAATGCCATGAAGTCTATGTTAACCAGTTTGATGAAAAGAGTTCAAATTGTATATAAAACCAGCACATTGTACCCCATGATTGCATTAATGTACACAGCTATGATTTAATAAAAAAAAGTTGTGCAAGCAATGAACAATGAAAGGCTTCAAAAGTCCAAACAGCAAAAGTTTACTTACAAAATTTAAATCTTTCAAAATTGGTCTTATACCCTATGTCCCCATGGGATGGTAAGTGTTGTAACTATAAAACAGAGTTTCTGAAAATTGACACATTTGATGTTTTGTGTCTAGGTGATGCTTTGCTGTGGGAGACTGTCCTGGGCACTGTAGGATGTTTAGAAATGTCCCTGGCCTCTATCTACTAAATGCCAGTAGCACTCCCCTCCCCCTTATGACAACGAAAATTTATGTCTAGATGATGCAAAATGTTCCTGGGAGGAAAACTATTCCCAAGTTGAAAATTACTGCTTTATGGCAAGATAAGTTGGCAATGATATTATATCACAATTTTGTTTTCTTGAAAATAATACTTGGGTAATCATACATTTGACAAGAAGAAATAGTTGATACTAATTGAACCCTGATTTAAATTTTCAGTACTGCTATACTGACCTCTATTTGTGAGTTGGGTTCAATAGAGTTATTTACTGCCCTTTTAAATATGTAAGCAACATGGAGCTAATTGACATACATAGAATAGGAGCTAGACAGGGAGTGGGGAGTTTGTCCATATATTAAAATGGATGGGGGAAGATTACTATCAAGATTGCACAAAGAAGAACTTGTTCCTTTCTCTTGGAGTGGACCTAACGAACTTAATTTATGTCAACTTTTTTCCCTTAAGAGTTGGGAGCAGGGAAAATAAAGCCAGAAAACAAGCACAGTTAAAAATGAATAAATCCACGTTGTTTCTTCCATATTTATTTCAAGAATATTCTTTCCAGCTGATAGTGGATAGATTTAAACTTCTCCTGGAAGGTCATACTGCTTTTGCCTAAGAAACCTTTTGTAATCAGAAGCAAGCTAACAGTTTGTGAAAACATCCAAAAAGAAAAGAGTTCTGACAAGTTGATATTGGTGTGTGTCTGAGTGAGTGTACTTCTTTTTGCCTTTTATAACTCAGCCTTGGTGGAAGGAGAGAGACCAGTCAGGAGCATTGTGATAATCCAGAAGAGAATGATGGTAGGGTGGGCTTGAGTGGTCTGAGTGGAGGTGATGAGAGCAAGTAGTAGGATTTGTTGGTGGATCAGATGTGAATATGGGACAAATCCAGGGCATCTCCAAGTTCTTTGGCCAAAGCATACAATCAATGGAGTTGTCACTAACCAAAGTGGGGAAGCTTGGAAGGAGCAAGATTGGCAGGAAATGGCAGGTGTGAGGGAATATCAAAAGTGCCATTTTGGGCATGTTGCCTTTGACATGCCTATTGGGGACACCCAACAATGAATGTCAAGCAGGCAGTTAAGTATGAGAATAGAGTTTGGGAGAGAGGTCTCAGCTGGAAACATACAGCTTACAGATATTACATAAAGTCATGTGACTAGAAGAGATTCACTAAAGAGTGATGTGGAAAGGAAAACAGAAGAGGTGGGCAGACTAAGCCGCAGGGCACACAAGCCAGGGACACTATAGCCAAAAGTTATAACAACCCAAATGTCTATCAGTGGATGAAACAAATTGCAATCTACCTATCCAATGGAATATTAGTCAGCCATAAAAGAATGAAGTACTGACCTGTGCTACAATGTGAAGGGATCTTGAAAATATTGTGCTAGGTGAAAGAAGCCAAACACACAAGGTCACATATCGTATGATTCTAGTTACATACATGAACTAGCCAGAATGGTTAAATCCATGGAAACAGAAACCAGGTTAGTGGCCACCAGAAATTAAGTGGAGAGGAGACTGGAGAGTGGCTGTTTATGGGTACAGGATTTCCTTTGAGGGCGATAAAAATGTTTTGGAACTAGAAAGAAGTGCTAGTTGCGTGACATTGTGAACATACTAGATGCCATCAAATTGTTCGCTTTAAAATGGTTTGTTTTATGTTGTGTGAATTTCACCTCAATTTAAAAAGAAAAAGAAAGTTAGGGAGAGGAGAAGGGGCAGGGAAGGACTTAGAAGAAGCAGCCACAGGGGCAGAAGGAAAACCACGATGATTTTCCTTGTGCCTGTCCTGGCAGTCAGGTGTAGAAAGTGTTTCCAGGAGCACAGTGATGAGCTTGCTAAAATGCTGTGAATGAGTCATACACGATGAGGACTGAGAATGACTGTTGGATGTAGTCATGTGAAAGTGACTAGTGAACCTTCCCCAGAATAGCGTTGGTGAATGGCGTCTGCAACAATGTGAAAAGAAGAGGTTCACAAGATTGGGAGATGGGAAACTAGAAATAGGAAGTCGAGACAACACTTGGAAAAGGGCTCTTGTTTTATTAATAAAAGGAAGATGAGAAATGCTGCAGTATCTGGAGAAGGACTGGGTGGTGAGAGAAATAACTGTATGTTATGAAGGTTATTTTAGAGCTTGACGACTTCTTCATCCCACTCCATAATTAACGCAAAAGTTGCTGGCAGGGGTTGCCATTGGAGAGTGAATACACTTGCAAATCCAGCCATCACCCTAGCCCACAATTATTATTTAGGGAAGCAACACAGTCAATGAGTATAACTATAGAAATGTGAGATGACTGAGTGACATTTGTGTACTTCCAGAGTACACAGCACACATGTGCACACACACTATTTACTGGCCATCACCAACATGGGTGGAAACACAATATTTTAATTGTGTGTCATGATGCTTTTTTTTGACATTGTACCAAATCTGGACAGACTTGTTAATGATAAAAAATATTGCTGCCTGCAAATAATAACTGACCATAAATTAATATTTGTGCTGCAGAATGAAGTCATAGACTGTATTGGCCTGGTTAAGGACCCACCATGGAAGAGCATAGAGGCAAGCTGGTGCAAGAAGGCAGCCTGAACTGATCCATAGGCCCAATTAGAGCATGGCCCTAAAATTAGAGAGTAGAGAGTAAAAGGAAAATGATATTTAGCTAAGAAACAGAACTGATTTGTTTTGCGTTTTGAAGGTTTTATGTAAATGAGTTTTTTAGTGAGATAAAGAAATCAAAGTATAAAATGCTTGGGAAAAGTGAAATTGGCCTCAGGAGTACAGACAATCCTTCAGAGGAGTTTTGTTATAAATGACAGGAAACAAAAATCAACTAGCTGGAGAAAGATTAGAGTAAATATATATTTTTAAAATAGAAGAAATAGTAGGATATTTGTAAAGGTGAGTTTTATAGGTTTAACCTATTCCTTTTTCTGATCATAATTTCTCAAGAATTACTGTTAATAGGTAGACAGACTAGCACATTAATATCCATCATCCTTGCCAAATAGCACCATGCTGAGGAAGTAACCTTCACCCTTTCTTTTCCCCTTCTATGAAAGTATAAACTAGTCAACATTTGTTTCTCAAAATAACAAATAACACAGATTTAAAAAATGTGTATTTCACAGATGTGTGAGTTTTTCCATGATAATTCCTCAAATATGAAGGGACACAAGTGCTGTGTTCGTTGGGGGCCAATGGCTGGGAGAAGGGATAAACAATATGATGGTACCCAACAGACTTCACTGGATGACCAGTGAATTTCAGAGATTTATATAATAGCAAGCTGTATAGGCCCATTGTTGATGGATACATAGGCCCAGCGTTAGGGATGTCCTGAATCTACTCCCATCTCTCTAAGAGGAAAAACACAAAAAAGAGGGATGCATGGGGAGGCGGCCTGCCAAACATCTGTGTTTAATTTTTCAACAGCAGTGACCACCCAGGGGGCAGCGGCTTCTTCCCAGGGAAACTCGATTACACCAGCATGAGGTGCCTTCACTTCCTCAAGGAAAAATTATACCTTTGGTCAAGCAGAAAAATCTGCTTTGGAAAGAATTTCCTAAAATTTTGTCCCTCCTTCAGTTCAAGGAGGTTTAGGAAGGGTTTTTTCAGAGGAAAATGTTCTAAGCCCAGTAGTTTCCTCTCTCCTGTCACTGGTAGGTTTTGAAGGAGTTAGGAGAGGTAAAGGGGGTTCACACTGGGGCAAGTCAGTCAGTTGGGAGCCAATGGGATCAGGTTTTTGTGCCCAGTCTGCTGAAGTCGTTAAGGCCAGAGTATATGAATTGGGTACATTCACCAAAAAAAATTATAACTATCTTTTTTTATGTCACTGTTTCTCTTGGTCAGCTAGAGAGCTTTTTAAGGCTTACCTCCAGGTGCTGGTATGTACTGGCAACATCCTGGAATGTTCCAAGAGAAGCCCTGATGGATTTGGATAGAGACCCAAGTGATATTCACAGTGCCTCAGGTGCCATCTGCCAGGCCAGCAAGCTTGCCCTGCCCTCTGCTCCACGTAACTCTTCCCAGCAAATTTCATTCCCTTTCTATTGGCATCACCTACCGCCAGACTGCATTCCTTTCTCTTCTTTGTCCAACAACCTACTCTTCACCAATCTTTGCCCGCCTACTCATTATGAGATTTGCCTTTATTAGATCCAATGCTAAGACTACATTTTGAATAAACTTTTTTTTGCTGCAATATTTCCTGTTCTTATAGCATTCTCTTGCATTAGACCTTAAGCACCCACAAGGCATATGAATCAAAAGACAGTGGGCCCACTGCCCTGCCCACACCATTGCCTTAAGGGTAAAATTCAAGGACTTCTTTTGTTCTCAAAAAACGTCTTTTGTTCTCTGACCTATAGTAGCATTCAGTGAATATGTGGTCAAGGAATGAATAAACAGTGAATGAACACACAAAAGGAACTGGCAAAGTCAGCCATAAATCTGATGCATGCTCTCCCTACCAGCTTGGGAGAATTAAACAGTGTACTCTGGCTCCAGGCTGCTTGGGTTTGAATCATATCTCTCTACCTTTTTGGGCACTGTGGCCTCTTTATGCCTTAGTTTTCTCACCTCTAAAATGAGTAAATGGTCATCCCTACTTCCCAGGAATTGTGAGGCTTAGCAGCAGTTATGAAGCAGGAAGAAGTACAAGTGGCACATAGTGAGACTATGTAAGGATGAGCCACTTTGATATCTCTCCAGTCTATGCTCACATGGCACACACCTTTACATTTGATGCTTTGGGGATGCCCTCCCACCTCCTGAGTTGCAGTTGTCCCTCTTCTTTACTTATCATGGCCCACAGCCTGCAGTAAAAATATCTTCCTTCATCTCCACAGTCTGTATGAGCTGCCTCAATCATGGGCTCAGATAGCACCACATACCATACCTCTGCCGGAATGCTTATATTATTTTGTAACCGGTTGTTGTCTGTTCTTCCCACAAAAATGTGAGCTCCTGTAGGGCAGGGACACTCTTTCATCTGTAGATTCCCCAGTGGGGCCCATGCACAAAGTTAGACCTCCCAAAATGTCGGGCATTGAGGAGTTTTGGGGCCACAGTGACATTGTTGGGTAAGAATATATTCCTGTGTTTGATGCTGAGTATGTTTTTGATCCATTAAATGGATAAAATGCTAAAGCAGCTTTTCTCCAGGAGTAACTGGAAGATTCGAAGAACTGAAAGTTGAAAGATAATATGTGAATTACGAGGATGCGAAAGAATGTGAAAGCTAGCCAGGAACTTATCAAATTCCAAGTGCAGTAAATTCAATAAAAGCATAGGCTACTGAGAGAGACAGTTTTGAAACTGATATGGTTTGGTCAGTGGAAGGAGATGGCAGGCCAGGCTCTACTGCACTGGTAAATTTTAGCAAGATTTTCAACCTTAAAACCTCCTCCCAGACTCAGGGTGATATTATCGTGTATGGTACATTATCAGAACCCCCATCTTCAGAACAGAAAAGAAACATTAAATATGTCGATCATGGGTACAGGGAAAATGCATTTTGTGCTTTGGGCTCAAGTTGCAAACATAAGGTTGGAAGCCAGAACATTTGAAATTTTCTGATACCAGGGTTTGTTTTCTTACTGCCTTTGGCCAAATTTCAAGCTCTTTGGTTCATTTCTTACCAGAGTGTTTTGTTTAGGCTTTTGGCATACAGAGTACTATGTTTGGTGATATTTTGGTGGTAATTAGGATAAAGAAATCCTTCCCATCATTGTTAATGTTGTTTATTGGACTAGAGTCAATATCACAGATCACTTATGATGAGGACTCTGGAATTGGGTGATCTTAGTTTGAATTCCAACTCCACCAGTTGAGGAGCTTGGACAAGGGTCGGACTGCCCAAGCTTCAGCATTTTTAATCTGTAAAATGGAAATAATGAAATAATTGATATCACTACCCCAGAGGGCTGTTATGAGGTTAGCAGACAATAATGTCATCCTGAAAGTCAGAAAATGGGATGGGCATTTGCATGGATATACACGTGGCACCAAGGGGCCTGCTAGTCTACCATGGCCTCACTATGCTTCAAAGACAAATCTAATGCTCTTTCAGGGACCTGTATATCTTTACTTTGTCAAAGTATGATGTGGCCAAAGAAGGGGCAACACCTCCCTAGATGGGTTTAGCCAGTTATTTCTTTATCAACCTCAGCTGAAAGGCCCATGGACTTGAAATGGAGAAAGCAGAAAGCCCTGGTTGTCCTCCTTGGATTTCCATTGGAATCCACTCACAGCTTTGAACAAACACCAGTGTCTGTACCTCACCTTAGACCAATTAAATCAGAATCTCTTGTAGGGGGAAACCTGGTCTCCAGGTGCTTAGAATGCAGCAAAAGTTGAGAGAAGTTACAACAACTATTTAATGTGGTGGAAAGAACTTAGACAGACCTGGGTTCAAAACTAGGTCTATTGGCAGTTCTTCAAAAAGTTTAATATAGATTTAGCATATGACCTAGCAATTCAACTCCTAGGTATATACCCCAGGGAAAAGAAAACATGCCAGCACAAAAACTTCTACATGAATGTTCATAGCTGAATTATTCATAAGAGCCAAGATGATGGAAACAACCCAAATGTCCATCAATTAATGAGTATACAAACAAAATGTGGTATATCCATGCAATGGAATATTATTTAGCCACAAACAGTAAAAAGGTTGGGATTCATACTACAACATGGATGAACCTTGAAAATGCTATACTAAGTAAAAGAAGCCAGACACAAAAGAGAACATGTGTTATTCCATTTATATGAAATGTCCAAAACAGACAATTTCAGAGACAGAAAGTAGATTAGTGGTTGCCAGTGGATGGGGGAAAGGAAGAATGAGGAATGACTACTAAGGGGTATAGAGTTTCTTTGGGGAGTGATATAAATGTTTTGGAATTCAACAGTGATGATGGTTGTATAACCTTGTGAATATAGTAAAAACCACTGAACTGAGCATGTTATGGTATATAAATTGTATCTTTTAAAAAATACTAGATCTGACTGAAACTAGACCCACACCTTTCACCATTAACTAAGATAGACTCTCACTGGATTAAAGATTTAAACTTCAGACATGAAACCATGAAAATACTAGAAGAAAGCGTAGGGAAAACACTTGAAGAAATTGGCTTGGGTGAAAATTTTATGAGGAGGACCCCTCAGGCAATTGAAGCAATGTCAAAAATACACTTTTGGGACCTGATCAAACTAAAAAGTTTCTGC
>NW_003852460.1:8151866-8250056 GCF_000181295.1 Otolemur garnettii | reverse complement strand
TATGTTAACCAGTTTGATGAGAGTATTTCAAAATGTATATGAAAACAGCACACTGTACCCCATGATTGCATTAATGTACATAGTTATGCTATAAGAAATGAAAATACTAGATCTAGTTCTTTTTGTGTGACATTGACATGTCAATTATTGAAACTAGTTGAACACCAAATGCCTCTTTTCTGAAAAATAGAAGAGGGACTCCTAGCAGAGATGTTGGAAGCATGAAAGTTGATGATGTTTGTGAAGTCTCTGCACATGGTCTTCCTTCTGTACATAGGAGTGTGCTGCCCCCTTCACTCACTCCCCAAAGAGCCCCATGAGGATGCCAATGAACTGGTGCCTTTAGGAGAATAAGGAGCATCAAAAAGAAGGGGTGGGAACTGCCCAGTCACCTTTTCTCAATTGAGCTCTTTTTTCATGGACTGGTTCTAGTCTCAGGAAAGTGATGCTGGATGTTACAAACTGAATGTTTGTGCTCCTGCCAAATTCATATGCTGAAACACTACCCCCACCCCGCACACACACAATGATGGTATTTGTGATGAGACTCTTGGGAAATAATTAGGGTTAGATGAGGTTGTGAGGTAGGGCTCTCATGATGGGATTAGTGCTATTATACAAAAAGACCCCAAAGAGCTTGAGATCTTCCTCTCTAGTATGTGAAAACACAACTGGAAGCCAGAAAAAGGACCCCAATGAGGAATTAAATTGGCCATCACCTTGACATTGGACTCCCTAGCCTCCAGAACCATGAGAAATAAATTTCTATTGTCTAAGCTACTTGGTCTGTGATATTTTGTCATGGCAGCCTGAGTAGACCAATACACTAGAGTAGAAATAGGAGTAACTCTTTGGAGAGCTGGTATAATCATCAAAGATCAAGTCAGTGAAAACTTCTGTTGCAATAACATGGTTCACGTGGTATTTTTTAAAATTGTATTATCTCTTTTTAGCCATGTTGCTGCCATGCCCTATAGAGAACAAATAATTTAAAACTATATTTATTTTTTTTAATTGAGAATATCTATAACTAAAGCCTGTGTGATATGCTTATTTTCTTTATTAGGAAAAAGCATTTAAATTAGGCTCACAGAATAGTGAGATTAAAGTTCTGATTGGCTAAGGGGATTGAATTCTGATTAGATAAAGAGAAAGGCAGCCTTCTTTTTTAGTCATTGTCATTTCTCGACTCAGTCCTGGAGAATTCCTAAGCTTTATCCCACAATATTTCCAATCTTCAAGACTTGGAATAAGAAATTAGAATTTTTATGTATTTCATAAATTATTCTGTACCATGTAGTATTATTAAAATAATCCTAGCATTCTGCATGCTCTCTTAATTATTATAGATATTTAAAATTTTTTTAATGAATAAGGAATTTTCAGTTTAGTATTTTCTAAGAATTGTGGCTTGTAATAAATATTTAAACACTAGAAAATGCTGGCAAATGTTATTGGGAAATATTGGAATAACCTCACATTCAGATATCCTAATATGATTAACATCACTACTCAGCATTTCATGTGGAAATTGCCAATTGAAGGACTTATTTGACTTCAAAAATGTGTTATTTCTTGGAGCAGCAATCATATGACTGGTATAAAGTATGCTGTGCAGATAACTTACTAATATTTTATTTGCAACAGCAGGAAGCAGGACTGACTCATTGGCACATAACCACTTTTCTGTACTCCTGTCCTGGTTCCGGAAATGCCAACCTTGATTTTTGGCTCCATGTGTCGGAGTTTCCTACTCTTACTTTTGACTCTGTGTCAGTGGCTTCCATCAAACTAGTTATGCCTCTATGTTGATTGATTAGTTTTAATTTTTAGACAATTGTAACACTTCGTCTCATTTTCTCAATGTTCCAACTAATTTGTCTTGGAATTTGGGTTTTAGAGATAGATATAAATTTCCCGAGAAAAATCTAGGAAGGAATTCACACATGAAAATGCTACTTCCAATAAGGCCTGGCCTGGCTGGCTATTGACTCTGGCTGGCTAGAGCAGCCTGGAAGAGACTGGGACCTGAAGGTAAAACAGCATGCTTGTAGGATAGGCTAGGCCCTTGGGGTACGGGTCCAGCTTTAGGTGCTGGAAGGCAGTACAGCATGACGAGTTGTAAAGGCCATGAGCATGCACCTGGCAGAGCTGTGACTACAGGGGGTATAATTGACTGAGAACCCCATTGCTGCACTCTGGAATCCATCACTCAGTTTGTGCCAAGGCCTCTGTCCCACAGGCTACTCACTGCCAGTGGGTAAATGTGATGGAAGGATTATAAAGCTGGTCTATCCCTGAGAAACACAGTACTCTTTGATGAGTGACTTTGGCTGAGATGCCCTGGGACATTTACCAAACCCTTCTTAGACTGAAGGACAATCTAGGAGATTCTTCCTAATGTTTCTCCCATTCTCTTGTTCATTGGAGGTTAATGTGCATCACAATCTGAATGCCTCCTGAGGTTCTCAGTTTCCCATTCTAGTCCTTTTCATACAGGCATGTTCTGTAGTAAAATCCTTGCACACTTCATCCTATCTTGCCATCTGCTTCCCAGAGAATATGGATTAATACACAGGTAGATTGCAGCATCCAGCCACCATAGCTACAAAAAACAGGCACTAAGGAGATCCCAGTGGAAGGAATATGTTGGCAAGGAATGCAGAAGCCCAGTGGGAACATTCAGCAATCCCAGTGGCAAACAGGCAGGAGATTTCGGGAAGGTTCTTACCTAAGCTGGTAGGGACCAAGGAAATGTAGCCCTCTATTGCTGTAGGAAACCTAGGAAGGACAAAGACAGTACAGTCCTAAGGAGGCTGAGCCGATGCTAATTATTGAGATTTGAATTGAACCCAAGAGATGACCTGCAAGGGTATAAGGTAGGGTGACCAGATTTTAACATCTGTAAGGCGGGACAATATGGCGCGGGGGTGGAGTGGGGGCGCGGGGGGCAGGACAGGGCCTGACAACAAGGCAAACTTTGATAAGCAGTTCTCATAATCACTTCTCAGCAATTATTTATTACAGTTTAACATTATAAAATTAACAAAAATAATATAAAACTCATATTCTGGCAAAATAGCCATATGGCGGCCCCAAACCGTATATTCCCTTCCTGTTCTTCCACCCATTCTTGCATTCTTTCCAAAAATCGGGACTTTTTTAAAATGCCGCGGGACGCGGGACAAATTGTTGAAAAGCGGGACTATCCTGCCAAAATCAGGACGTCTGGTCACCCTAGTATAAGGTGAGGTAATCATCCTGAGAACAAACAACAACTATGTTTATAAGAACTGGGATCAAGATCAAAGCCAAAGGGGCAGCTGGAAGGGCATGAAAGGACATTTTAGATACTGAATGAGAATTCCTGAAATCCTCCCAACCAAGATAAAGGTTGATTCTAAAAACTAACACAAGATTGGACCTTTGGTGATAGAGAAAGATCTTATGTAGGAAGCCCAAGAGCTCAGCCATGGGACAGAAGGAAACTATTGAGGACCCTGTAGAGTGGAGGCAGCATTCATGTGGCCTGGAAAATGGGCCCACTCAGTGAGGTGACCCTGGCACAGTCACTGTACTGACTATTCCTGGGATCTGGGCTGGCCTGTGAGAGGACATAGACCTGGAGACCAGAGAGTTTCCAGAGGACCGAAAATTCTGAGCTGTTTCAACTGCATTTTATAATTGGAAGTATGTTGATGGAAAACTATCCAAGTCACAGTCTCTAATCTTAACATATTTTGGCCGACTGACAAAGAGAAATATTTATAAAACTATTCATTATTTTCAAAAATATTCACTGGGCAGCTATGTGCAAAGCAAATATAGAGAGATGCTCAGTTATAAAGATATATCTATGCTGTGACACATACCAATTATTCGCTGGTATATTCCTTTCATTGGAAGTCTCAAGAAACCATGAAAAATTAAGTGTTGAAATAGCCAAATGTGATCTAAGATCATCAGACCTAATGTAATGAGAATATAGAGTAAATGAGAGCCTCTCCATTTATTCACCCTTGTTGAATATCCTTGTAGGTGAAACCAAAGATTCTAGCATATTTCCCCCAAGAAATATGGGGAATTGGCAGCACTAAATCTGAATTTGTTCTCCAAAGAAATCTGAAAGCCAATGTTTCTCTAACTTATACCATTGTCGTCATGGATGACCAAATTTGGCATAGCTATTCTGGAACCAGAGCTTGTGAGAAATTAAAGTATTGCAAAAGCCAGGAGAAAAATTGGAAGTAAAATCTCTTAGTTTAAATACAGGCTGAAAATATCAGTCAAATTATGAAAGCCCACTTTTTTAGGTCACTTCTCCTCACCATTGCTGGCCACACTGTCTCTAATAAGAGAAATATATGGTGCAATTGAGTTAGATCAATGTGCATTTTTGCAATCTGACTTACAAAAAAAAATTTAAGCTGAGTGAAATAACTTGAGAACTTTCCCCACTGTCATTGCAAACTTATCAGTGGAGATACAAAGGTATTTTATGAGCTTTGAGAAAAGCTACTCCCCTAGTGTCAAGGCAGAGGTTAATCTTGTTAATGGGTTACAGGCTGGCTGTCTCTATGGTCTTCATCATACCAGGTAAAAACTGCATGCCATTGTTATGTTCTGGCTTCAGCATAAAGCTGCCCTTGGAACTGTAGATACATGTGGGTTAAGGCAATCACCTTTAGTGTCTCAATGATATTACCAAATGTTATGCCCAACCCAATGGCCTAATGTTGCATTCTGGAAGGCGAGCCTGATTTACTGCTGTGTCTGAAACTTTTATTGGAACAGGATACTGTGTTTTCTTTCCAGTCACTGCACAAGAACTATATGCTCTCTCAAAGGTGTCTTAGCCCAAGATACCTATAAAGCTACTTTCAAGTGTTTGTAAGATTGGAATCAAAACATGAGATCATTGGTCTTTTGCTGCAAATATCATTATTTGTTTAAATGTTCTTTTCTGCCATATTACAATATCAGGAAACCACTCTTTATGTGTTCACTAACAGCACAATTGAAATCAGGAAAACCAGGCTCAAAGTCTGCCTGGCTTAGATCACTATGGTGGTTTAACTTAATTGAAAGATTGGAAAAAGAGGGGAAGAAATCCCAAGTCCTTATCTCACGTTGATTTACCATAAGTTAAATGATGGTTTTATTACTTTCTGTCAATATTTGTTGGATGTCTGTCACAGGCAAAGATAGCATAAGAGAACATCAGGAACTAAGACACATTCTGCTCTCAGTGGGCTCCCACAGTTAAGTGGGGAACAAAGCATAAGATTAGAGATAAGTGTTACCAAGCAGGTGCAAACTACAGCTGTTCACATGACTACATAGAGATGACATCTTTGCCAAACATGGTGCAGCTCTGCCATGGGCACTGATACAAGGGCACACATGGCTTCCACAAAACCGGCATCAGGAAGTAGTTGACGATTCAGTGCATCACCTGCCATTTAGTCCCCTAGATGCATAATGTTCTTCCTGGAATATTCTCTCCTCAGCATACCCTACCCCTCTCCACCCCAGTCATATCACTCAGCCTAATTTCTATTCATTCCTAGTATTCCAAAATAACCAACAATTTCTTTAGGAATCTCTCTGATCCCTTTCCTAAAAGGACCCCTGTTCTTTTGCTCCATAGCACCCTATAATTCTTGTATTATAGTACTTATTATGCTTTAACTATGAATACATGCTTAATTCTTTGACTCTCCTAATATTATATTATTAAATAACTTTGTGATAACAGAGACTTCATCAGCCTAGCTCACCAAGATCTAGTACAGAGTCTGATATGTGATCAATACTCAATAAATAATTATATGAGCAAATAACCTATGATAATTATATAAAAAGCCTTCTGTTAGGTCTATCGTGAGCAGTTTGTACCCGGCACAACTCCAGGGGACACTAGTCATATCAAAGACCTTGTGAATGACTTTTTCTGTATTTGTGCAGTGTGCAACCAGTACAATTTTACGTCATGGTCTTGCCTCCCATCTGCTATGTACTGCACCCAAATTTTTCCTTGCTGAGTTAGTTAAAACACTGCATGTCCAATGAAAATTCCTTAGAAAACAGCTTATGAAAAAAGAAGAAAAAGAAAACTGCTTATGACTTACAAATCTAACATTTGCATGGCCACTCACAAGGATTAAAGTCTTGGAATTTGGTACCACAGAAAAATTGTTTGTCATTAGTGAAGGCATTCTGGTGGTGGTTAAGGAATATGCGCAAAGGAAATTAGGACAGTCTTGAGTGAACTAATGTTCTTATTCTTTACCTGCTTTATCCAGTTCAGAAACAGCAAACCTCCTATCTCCAATCATATATATCCACATACATACATATGTGTGTATATGGGTGTGTGTATGGAGGGAGGGAGGGAGAATAGAAGGGTTTTCAACATCCTAGAATACTTGAACAAAATAGAAACCCAAGATGATGATAGAGAAGATACAATTTTAATACTTAGGTACTTTTTATGCTATGATGTTGTCAAAGTTAACTACAAACATAATGTCAGTTTATCTGGTTGGGCCCAACCACAGGAGGGGTGTCCATCACACTGGCCCAAGTAGATCAACCATTGATATTAAAGCCATTATTGCTAAGGAATGACCTAGGTGTTATCTACTGACAGTGTATGCTCAGAAAGTTACTCACTTGTCATCTGGTAAGTGCAGGATGTTGGAACATAATTTTGCCAGCTACTTTCAGCTTTTCTTATTGTATTCTCAGGGGTACTTTCCTGTATTCTGAAATTATTGTACCTGTAAAAAGTCTTCTTTTCCCTTAATGATTGTTGATCCACCTACATTAATTACTTGGTATGTATAATAGTTGACTCATCTGTCCACAAAGGATTGTCTATATTATATTCTAGTTTGGCTTAAGGCCCTTGAATAATTCTGGTAACTTCAAGACTTTGTTTCCCTATTAATTCCATTCAAATTTCACTAACTCCTGAGTTCATTTTCCTACTGAAGGATTTAAATTGTACTTTCAGCATTTAAAATTCAAAAATGAATCATAGCTATTTTGACCACAGTTACTAGTTAAGCTGCACACAAATATCTATTCCCGAGCTAGCTTTAAAATCCTTCTTCTGATGACTACCACACCAATGTTCTTTCTCTTATACTGTCCTGCCTCTTTGCACCCAACAGCCATCTTGCAGGTATATGCCTTCATGTTTGAAGGTTCATACCTGATGCTGCAAATTTCTCTCAGAGCCAATAAATTTGCTTGTCTGGGACAGGGCTGGAACATCTGTGTTTTCAACAAGGCAATTAGATGCACGCCAACACTGGAAACCCACACCTTAATTTATACTTCTCCCAATGTGCCTATTTTTCTTTCAGTTGTGTCCTAGTCTTATACACTCTTACAAATATGTCCCTAGAGAGCAGAGGCTACATTCTATATATCTTTCCCCTTCATCTGGGGCCCAGGGTAGTGTCTTGCCCAGAGCATGCATCCAAGTTAACATTTGTTTTGCTGAATGTACTCTTGGGAGATATATAAACAAATCAAGTCATATTTGCACTGAATTTCAGGGAAAATTCTAATTAATTAACAAAGCAAACTTATTTGCATCTCTGGATATTTTTATGAATTTGAATATCCCTGTAAAGATAGGGAAATGTACCAATTTGATCTTAGAGTAAGTTCTAGAGGAGCACCATTCAATAGAAATTTCTAAAATAATGAGAGTATACTAGTCGGTGTCATTCAATATGGTAGCCACATGTAGCTATTGAGCAATTGAAATGTGGCTTGTATGACTGAGGCACTGAATTTTTAATTTCATGTAATTTAATTCATTTTTAACTTACACAGCCTCATGTGGCTAGCAGCTTCCTTCTTGGACAGAGCCCTCTAAAGGAGAAGTAGACAGCCTTTGGTACCTAATAAGCTATGCATTTTTATTCTTCTCTTGTTTTTTCTTCCTCTACATAGTGTCTAGCTTTTCTTATTTGTTTTCTGTCAACCTAAACTGGAAAATTTTCATTCTTTTTTCTTCCTTTCATTGGGCTCTTCTTGGCTTTCTGTTTTAGCTGTTGTTTTACTATATTTAAAAACTTACTTTCCTTCCTGTTGTATCATAGATCTTTCCCATTAGTCTCATTGGTGTCCCTCATGGATAAAATAGACTGTGATCCAGGATACAAAACTTCCTGACTTCTTAAACTCAATAGGAATTTAAGAATATACAACTTCCTTTGGTGAAAGAATCAGCAAATACCCACTGAAGGTTCTGGGTGATTTCTATATGGATCCTCACTGTCCTTGTTCAACTAGAGGCTTTGATCTCAGGTCCCATATGGATCGGCAATCCATTTCAAGTGTCACTTCCTCTCCTTTTGGCCAAACCTGGGGCTTAACACCTTTGCTAATTCAGCTCTTCCACAAAGTAAATTGTCATGCCAAGATAGGTACAGAGATCAGCCCATCTGATTAAAAATCCAGCCATGCAGTTTAAAATGTCAGACTGTTAAAATGTAGAACTAAATGAAGCAAGTAATCCAGTGATTTCCTAGCCAGGCGTACCAGATGCACACACCTGGATACTGTTTGTAGATGTTGACAGTAGTGCTCAGTTGTAATCCTTTCCATCTGGGTCCTTTAGTAATGGACTGTGTTGGACAGTCTTTAGTTTGGATGGTTAACTTGAATGACATCAAGGAGAAGGAAAACATACAGGTCTCAACTTTCAGAGATGTTTAATAGACACACCACCTCCTCCCAAATATGACTTAAGCTCTTTGCAGGGAGGGGCATTTCAAATATGAGGGCAGTGGTCTTCAAACTTAAGCATGCCCCAGAGGGATTATTAAACACAGATGTTGGGCCTCTCTCTCAGAGTTTTTGAGTTGGGAGGCTGAGATAGGATGGGATACCATGCTGATAATTTGCATTTCTAACAAGTTCCTAAGTGATACTACTGGTCCAGGACCATGCTTTGAGAAACACATTCTCAAGGGACATATACTACATAGTCACCATAAATCCTAAATTTTCAGGATACTTCTAATATCAGCAATATTGTCATTTTATTCTTTTCAGTAAAGCTGATGTTTTTAAATGTGTGGCTTAATTTGTGTAGATTTGTCAGACTTTTATATGAATATTCATACAAATTAACTCATTAAACAAAAAGTTCCAACTGTGTGCCAAATACTACACACGCTTCTGAGGGTATAGACATGAGCCAGTCTCTTATAGAGACTGTGGTAGTGAATGTGGGCAGGGAACACACCACAAAGTGAACAAGTAAATATGATAATGATGTGGTGCTAAGAGGGATGGAGCACAGGGTTATGTCAGTACCTAATGAACATGAGATGGAAAGTTGGGTACTTGGGGAGTCTTCCTGGAGGAGGTGACATTTAAGTTGAGATCTAGTGAATAGTAAGTAGATGAGTACAGAAGAGGAGAGCAAAGGTGGAAGAGGGAAGAGAAAACAACAGCATGGAGGACTGGGGAGGAAACTCATCTTGGATGCTCTGCAGGAAGTGAAGGGATCTCTGTATGGCCTTGGTGCAGAATTTGAGGAAGAGAGTGTTATGTGACTAGGAAGGCTCACACTGGGCCTTATGAGCAGGGGTAAGGAGTTTGGATTCATTCTATTAGCCTCAAGCCAAGTTTTCTGTCTACCATATCCCTCACCATATTTTTTTTTAATTTTGGAAAATATAATCCCTCAGGAGGAAAAAAGATACATGTAGGTCAAATAAGGACAACCAATGCTACAATCAAAATGCAATTTTAGTTTTTATCTCCCACATTCCTGATAGAACTTTAATGAGAAGGTTGAATATCTTCTACCCCAAGATGAATTCTTAGGTAATATATACTTCTTATGGTTATAGACAGTTGAAATAGTCTCAGTTCACAAATCATTGTCTAGTCCAAGCTACAGAGAAATATAGTAAACTTGATTTAAGGGGAAGACTTTATCCTTTTCCCAGGCTTGAATACTTCAGTGAAGAAAGGGGCATGAACTTGGATTTCTCCTCCCCAATCTCCCAGCATGTTAGCCAGGCCACTCAAGGGTCTGGATACAAGGAAAAGTGGGAAAAGGAAGGGAAAAGGAATGGAATTGATCTCTTCTGAGCTGGCTTCAGTTTCTTCATGCCTGGCAGATGTTTAAACCTGGCCCTTTGTCATGTGGGCCATTTTGCAGCACTCTTAGGAGGATCTCTGTTTGAACCTTCTAACCTTGATCCCCTTGAGGTAGGCATATGCTTCTTTCTTCTGCTTGATCACTTGGGTCAGCTCCTTCTACCACCCACGTGTAGCAGATCCTTATGTTGTTTTTCACTATGTGCCCTTAGCCTAACTGGTCTTCCTGCAGGTAGAATGGACATTCTATGCTTCTGCCATCATTCCACATCTCATCTCAGTCTTAGCATCTCTTTCCTGCATGCTTGGGGCTTTCCTTCCAAAGCAGAAGGAGCCCCTTTAGGCCTTGAACAGTCATTGCCCTGAAGTAGGGGGGAATATTAATGCCAAAGCAGTAACCCTCAAAAGAGAGGCAATGAGAGTCATTGGATAAATGAATTCACTTCTGTTTAATTTGATGGGACAGTTCTGAGACCTGTTTTACTAGTTCCCAGATGGTCCTGATTGGGCTTGAGCCCCAGTTGCCCACACTATTTACCAACGCAATAACTCACTCTTTTGTAGCTTTTAGTCTCTTCCCTGTTTCACTTTCCTCATTCTTTCACTTCTGATTATAGGTATCACCTTCCAAATCTTCTCCATTCCAGTCACTATCTCAGGCTCTGTTTTCAGGAAAACATCAAAGTAAGATACCCTGGCAATCCAGGTTATCTTTCACTTCTTGTTGCTGGGGTCCTTCTACTCTATAGGAAATCCAGTTAGACAGGAACTGAAACCACACCTCACTTAACTGTCTCTTCTTGTTGCCCATATCTTGGCCAAAGGAACCACTAAGGCATCACTTGACTGGTAAAACCCTGGAAGCGTGGACCATCCCAATTAGCCAACCTCGCTCTGTTTTCACAGTCCAACTTTAGTCTTCGTATCAGGCAGTTGTTTCACCCTAGTCCTTGTAATAAGGCCAGGAGTCTTATTCCATGCATACATTTACCTGGAGAGGCTTGAGACTAGGGCAACACCTGGCATATCTTAGGATGAAGTACAAGTGTACTTAAAAATAATTATGCTCTAATTTCCACTCCTACCAAGCTTCCCACCTTTGTATGGTTCTCAGAAAGTCAGAACCCAGTGGAAAATCCATGGCACTTAATTTGAGGTCACCCAGTGAAGAAGCCATTGGGCCATCCAGCTGTCCTACAGGAAACCCACCAGTTACCAAGACCCATCACTACTTCCCTTTCCCACATAGAGCTTTCAATCTGGTTTGTAGTGCTTCATTCTACAGAAGGATGGTATCCCTGGATCATAAGCTGTTGAAGACTAGCTTCCAGCATACACACACCCACACACACACACACACACATATACACAAACACACATGGAAATAAATTATGTAAAAAGCAAGAAAAAATTAAAACTATAATTGTTAACCTCAGATGAAGGAAAATATTGAGTTAATTAAACTTGAACTATATACTATAAAAGAAAAAGAATCAAAATCTTCTAATATGCTTAGAAATTTAAAATATATATATGATAGCTCCCTCACTCTGCACACTTTGCCCCTGAGGTTTTCAATAGAATAGTTGGAAGAAATTTTCAAATCATTCTTACCAGGAGTAGGAAAAATGTTCAAAAAGATGAATATGATACAAGAAAATATATGACGTTAGGAGATTAATCTAGGAAGTCAAATATCTCACTGATCAAGATGGCAGAAATTTGAGGACAGAAAGCAACTGTGTAGAAGTTTCTAAGAAATGTATCAGTCAGAGAACACTGTAATGGAAAACCTTCAAACATCAGTGGCTTAATAAAGTTACTTTTCTTGCTTGCAAAACAGGTTACCACCAAGATGCTTCTCTCCTTATGATAACTAAGGGACCCATAATCCTTCTCCCTTGTGGCTCTGCCTTCCCAGCAACTTGATATTTGCTGCATTCATCTGGCAAATGAAAGAAAAGAGAGTAACCTCCCTACTTCCTCACTGCCTTAGCCCAGAGTGACACATGTCACTTCTCTTATTGTTGGTGATAACTTATCATCTGGCCTACCTAGGTTCAATGGATGAATGAATAGAGGACAGACTCTGAAAGGAGAGAAACTAAATTCCACGAAGAGATTAGTTATCTCTGCTACACAGTTCAAGAAATATTTCCATAACTCAGGTACATGAATCTCCAGATTGAAAAGACCCCCTGAAAGTATAATTCAAAGAACTAAAAGACTCACATCATGGTGCATGATTATGAAATTTCAGAACATAAATGATTAGGGAAAAATCCTAAAATAATTCAGGAAGAAAAATCAGGTTGTATATGAAAGATCATGAATAAAAAGTTTTGGATTTAGCAACTTTGTTATCTAGAAGAAAATGGAGCAATGATTTCCAAAAATTCTTGGGAAAAATAATTTCCAACCTAGAATGCTATATCAGCCAACCTATTCATTCAGAGTAAAACAAATATTTTTTTAAAAGGTATCTCACATATATCATTTCATAGAAATTCCCTGGGGTGTGAGCCATACCACAGTAAGCCAAATGAGGTCCTGAAACAGGAGATCCAATATAGCAAAGAGGAAAAGGAAATACCCAGGTTGATGGCAAAGAGAAGTTTCAAGAAGACAATTGTCAGAAGTCCAGGAAAGTCATTGGCCTTAATGGACATAAAAATGGAGAGTACTAGGGAGGAAGTCAGAAAGCAGAAAAAAAAAACTGATATATGAATTGAGAGATTTGACTGCATGGAAATCTGTATTACCATAATACCATAGGACATGGGAAGAATTAGTCACATCTAAAAAAAGAAAAAAGGCTTGGCACCTATAGCACAGTGGTTATGGCACCAACCACATACACCAAGGGTGGCAGGTTTGAACATGGCCCAGGCCAGCTAAACAACAGTGACAACTGTAACAAAAAATAGCCAGGCATTGTGGCAAGTTCCTATAGTCCCAGCTACTTAGGAGGCTGAGGCAAGAGAATCACTTAAGCCAAGAGTTTGAGGTTGCTGTGAGCTGTGAGGCTACGGCACTCTACCAAGGGCAATGTAGTGAGGCTCTGTCTCAAAAAAATAAAAAATAAAAAATAAAAAAAGAAAACAAAAGTAAGCAAAGAAAAATGAGACAATTATCAGCACAAGGGAGAGAAAAGGGTTACAAGAAAATTAGCTTAGTCATAGTACACATTTGGCTTATATTTACTCAATAATACTTAACACAAAGCTATGACCTACTCATATTTGGATGATGGATTGAGGTGAAGGGGGATATAAGAAAACTATATAATTATATATCGAAATGGGTAATAAATAGATGATGTCACCTAAAGCACTGTTTGTATTATGAAATTAACTTAATCTGAGCTAATTTGGGGTTTTGCAACTTATTATCTTATATAAACCTCAAGTGTTTCCAAATATGTTTAAGAAAAGTTTAGATTTCCCATTAAGACTGCCTAGTAAATTCATGCTTTGGTGCAGTTTCTGCTCTCAACACACAGATAAAAAATATATATACAAAAAAAAAGATGAGACCAAATATTGCTGTAGTTCAGAAAAATAACAGAAGGCAAAATGATAAGCAGAGGTGAAGCCAGGAACTTCTTAGAATCTAGGTTTGATAGCAAATGATTGCTTTTGCAAAGTAGACTAATGTAGCCTCTGATTCTCCTTGTCCATTTGAGATGCACTGGACCAGGCTTACTGCTTAAAGTTAGAGCTTTTTCCTCCACTGATGAAAACAGCCTGAAAAATCCTGCTGCTACTCACTGCCTGGGGTCAGAGCTCACTGTTATCTGTGGGCCAAGACAGTGGGAGAACATAGACATAGTTGGTCCACTAGGAAGTTAGTCAAATCACCAACTGGCTTGGGGCCCAGGTCTGCAATATCTCTAGCTCACTAAAAAAGGCAAGGACAATGAATTAGATTTTAAACCTGGTTCTAGAGTTGAAGTCTAGTGTCCAAAGAAAGAAATAATGAAGTTATTAGAAAAAAACTTAGTCTTGAGAGAGAGAGAGAGAGAAAAAGCAAAATCTCACTCTCAAAATGAGCTTGCAAACCAAAATGCAAAAACAGTGACATAATCTAATGCAAGGAACATTGCCAAAAATATTGATAATTAAATCATTACATAAGTTCTTTTCATTTAAAATTAATTTATAGGGAAGTATGACAAAGGCTTTAAAATACATAGGCTTTACTTCTAGGAAAATAGAATAAACATGCTTTCTCCTATTTCTCCAGCTAAGTACAACTAAACACCCTGGACGTTGCACATAAAACAAAACAAACCTGTGAAAGGTGGAAAAAAGTGGGCAGACCGGCTAGGGACTTTGGGACTTGAGGTTTTCTTTTTGCATCGTATATTGCCGACTGGATACCTGGAAATGCCAATAGATACAGACAAAAACATGCCTGAGAAAAGCCAGATCTTTCTAACCAAAGACCAGGAAAAGGATAACTGGCGATATAAAGCACTTTTAGATACTAACCACTCTACTCCAGGCAAACACCACACATACACACACACACACACACACACACACACAAAAACCCCCACACATTGCAGCTGTACCTCCACCCCTGCCAGCAAAGGCAGAGTGCAGATCCTAGACATCCACCCTGACCAGGCTGTGATGAGCTGCCCCAAACCTGACTCTGTTGGAGTGGTATCAAAGAAGTGGGGACCTGAGAATGAGGACATGACTGTTATGATAGCTGAGACATATCTAAATTGGAGAAAGACATGACTCTTCCATTTAAAAGAGTGCCCCATGTACCAAAGAGGATAAATGGAAATAAATCCACACCTAGACACATCCTAATGAAACTATAGAGCTTGTAGGAGGACATACACAAGATCCTAAGAGTTACCAGAGAGTAAAGACAGAGAACAAACTCTCAGTGGTTAGATTTCCAGCACATTTCTCCATAATTGGACATAGATGCCAATATATAACAAAGTAATAGCCTCAAAGTGTTGAGGCTAAATGCCAACCCAGGGTTGTTTACTGAGTTAACATCATTCTAAGGCAAAAGCACAGTAAAGACATTTTCAATTACACAAAGCTTGGGACCTTCACTAACGTAACAAGAAGTAAGGGGCTTCTGAATGAAGAAATGCAAACTCAGAAGAAAATGTGGGGTACAATGAACAATGCAGAGCCTAAAATTAATAAAATATGTAGGTAATCATAATTAACTCTGGCAAGAAGTAAAGTTTTTGTTTTTTGTTCTTTTTTTTAAAGATGAATAAAATTATAGATACTAATAACGGGAGAGTGAGTAGAAGTTTCTATGACCAATTGAAGTTCTTTCCACATGCTGGTGGAGGGTGGGACTACCAAATAACCTTCCAGTTGTTAGAAAAATTTAAACTTGCTATGTATGCTAACATGTAATGCAATATTAAGTCAAACCTTGACTTATTAAAAGAAAAATGAAGTTATTAATCCCACATAATTTAGAAAAGAAAAACAAAAGTAGCAGCAAAAAAGGATAATAAAGAGGAAAAGGGTAGCACTAATAACTTAATCTTGTTAGTAAAAATATATGCAAAAAGATTAACATACTTATTAAACACAGAGATGATCAGATTGGATAAAATTTAAATGTACCCATACTCTGCCCACAAGAGAGGCACATAAACATGAAACAAATGACACAAACTATTTGAAAAGAAGGGATTGAAAATATATGTGTCCAGGGAAAAACCAATTACCAAAACAAAACAGGCATTTTAATGTACTATAAAATTAGGTAGAATTTAAGAAAAATGTATCAAAAAAGGAAAAGATACTATCATAAAATAAGGATTGAGCAAGGAAAAATTAATGATCTCATAAGGCTATGAAAGGATTTTGGTATTGGTAAAATGTGATGGACTAGGAGCTGATTATATCAAGGATCTCTAGGATTTCTGCATATTTCAAGTATTTTAATAAATTGAAAGAATTTTAAAAAGAAAGATTGATATCTAAACTAAGAAGCAGAATATATTTTTAAAAAGAGTGCAGTGAATAATTTGCAAAGAAAGAAGAGCATTTTTTTGGTCTCTTTTACAACTTCCTGATGTCAGAAACCAAGGTCATTAGGCATGATAGTAATGATGCAGTCAGATTTATTAAGCTGAATTAATAAATTCTCAGTTTTTAGTTATAGAATAATCTATACAGAAAAGAAAATTCAATTTTTAAAAGTTAAAAAAATTGAGATATGTGAATATTAGAATGTGAAAAGACATTTAAAAGGCTACTTACTAAGCAATTGATAAGAAAATAAATATTTATCTTATACAAATACTATAGATATAATTGGTTTGATCTGGGAGCTGGATATAGCAAGTCACATTTCCAAGCACAAATTATAAAGATGTGGCAGCCAATTGACCCCATAGGTATGGATGATTACACTAGTAATACTTTTTTAAGAAAGAGCATGATGATATTCTAGGCATACCTATGATCACTTTCCCAGTCTACAATTATAAGCGTGTTTTGAAAGTAACCATGGTAAGTTGCTCTTGTTGAGTTATTCATCACAGTTTTTATAATGTCATTTTTATAACCAAAGGCTCAGATGTTGTTAGCCCTTACATGTTAATTTTGTGCAGGTTTGATTGCTTTACAAAGCTCCTGTCAGTGTTAGCACAGCCTTAAAAGCAGATTTTATCAATCAAAATGTCCCATTGATAGCTGGATGGGTAAATAAATTGAGGCAATGTCACTCAGTGGAATGAATATCCAACCTAATAATTACAAAGCAGAATTAGTGAACATGGAACCATATTGATAGGATAACGTGGGGTGAAAGCTATTTGGAGCAGAATTCCACACACACTCTGAGTGTCACTATGGAAAATGCAAGACATAGTACGAGAGAAGAAATCAAGAGCTATTGCAATTGGGCAGTAAGATTATCGATTATTGTTTCTTTTCCAAAAGTCTTCATAAATTATTACTTTTATAATTAAATTTCTTAATAAATCCAATATAACTGAAGTTTAAAATAATAAAAGTAGAAAAAGAAAGAAACTTTAAGAAGCCAAAGAATATATCAAAGAAAGGAAAATGAACAGAGCATTAAAAGGGATGTTCACAATGGCACATTTGATGGTAAAAGGGGTTGGGGGATTTAAGCCAAGGAACAAATCAAATGCCAATGCCCAGAAGAAAAGAAACTCTTGAGATTTAAGCACTTCAGATTTTTTATTAGCTCTTAGCAAATAAAGTAAGATTAAAGGGAAGCATCAGAGACAGCCAAGAAATCTTCACTCCTCACCCTCCTCTTAGTCTTGGCGGTAAGCACGAAAGAACTAAATAAAGACCATATGTTCTATTACTTTACCTGGCCAGCAGGCTGCATAGTTTTGAGGGAAAAATGAAATAAGGACAACTTTCCAGGGTATTAAGGTGCACAGCTCGGTTTGGGGAGCTAAACTTTGCTTTCACTGAAAGTGGCCACTTAATGCAACCAAAAGTAGTCAGTGCTGGAACACAATCATGCACAGCTTGATTTCTCACGGGGCTTAAGAATTCTCCCCATGACTGCCTGCAGCACTGGCTTGGCCTTTTTCCCTCTTCAAAGCATGCTATGCATACCCATCATTTACTTAACCAAATCTCCATTCTGCCTCAGAAGTTTATTTCATATGTGGAGGAGACTGAGACAGACCAGCAGGCATGTTTCCTATATTTGAAATAGGAGTGGAATCAGAAGAGGATTTTTCTAAGTCACATATATGACTAAAGGTTGGATCTAGTAAGTTGTCCTTCAAAAGTTCTCCTCCAGTTTTGGGATTTAAAAAAAAAAAAACTAGGTGGAATATATGTGAAACATGAGTACCCAGTCAAGAATGCTGTATAGAACCTATTGACTTTCTGTGTCACCCCCTCTCCCCAGCCCCAGCGTAGGTAGGGAGGGTCATCCCAGCAATAGAGGCACTGACTTCTACCCTGTAGCCTGCACACAGCACCAGGAGATAGGGTATTCATATGTTTCCATTCCTAGGTCTAAGCTTCCTTGACTTTTCCTTTCCAACAGGGATCCAAGAGCTGACCATGCCACTCAACTTGAATGCATAACCACATCAATTTTATTACTTAACATGGACTCTACCCAGAGTCCAGAGGAAAAGCAACACATCAGCATTACCAAGTTAAAAGTAACTTTTAATATTCCTTTCCTTAATGCCATGGAAATCAACCTCCCACGACTTCGTCAAGATGAAGTCAACCAGATGATGTTCTCTGCTCCCTATTACTGTTCTCATTAGCATGTGAGTTTAAAGTGAGGGTCTTAGTTCTCAGGAACTAGGAGTAGATAATGTACAGAGCAGCTGTGGCATCACTCTTTACAATATCTAGTCAGTTCCCCATGAGTCTCTTGGTTTCTCTGATTTTTACTACACCACAGCTTTGCCTGTTTTCTCTCTCTGCATCATCTTTCTTCTGCCCAAAGTTTTGATTGATCTACCTACTATCTTTTGAATATATTAATTTAATTCCTGTAGCTAATTTCGAGACTTTCCCCTCATCCTGAACAGTAGCAGCCCCCTTGATGGACCATTTTCACTCAACAATTTTTTAATAAATATTGCCATTATTTATTTAAACCTGGGTTAAGGTTTGCAATTATAGGGACACTTACATGTATTCTTTGCTCCTGGTTTATTACCGCAGATTTGGGAGTAGTGTTAGTAAGAATTTTCTCTAAAACTGCCAACTTTCTTGGTTTCAATAAGAAACTTTCCTAGTTTCAATGGATAATTACAGATTTCAATAAGCAAAATAGCTTTGATATAAAGTGGGGCTGATGTTTGTGGTGAATTGTTCACCTTCTCTTTTTCCTCAGGGATTTCCTTGGAATAGTTGGTACTCATCAAAGAAAAGTAGTGAAATTACCTTTGACAATTCTGATCATATCCAAGAAAATCCAAAGCAAAAGTGCCAACCAAATTAGCTTCTCAGATAGTTTAGCATTTCAAAGGTCTTTGCTAAAGAAAGAAGCTAGAGCCAAGGAAAACTCAACACTATTATACCATAAATTCATCATTGCTAAGCTTTTTCGCTGGGAATCATGGACTCTATGGTCTGTGGAAATATTTTTTATAGTCAGCAAGTTCTTCCATGAAATTTTTAAATTTATATGTTTTTACTTCAATGATATTCTAAAAATAATGGGAACTTATTCTGCATTACAAGGATGATAATATACTAGGACTTTCTTATCCCAGATCTTTGCAACCAAGATGTATTTTAAAATTCACAGGTTTTTAAATTTTGAGAATATTACATCAGGCATATATTGTGTAACAAATACAGCCCACTTTAGAGGTTGGCATAGCCCCAAGAAATTGATTATATTAATATTTCGGTAATAAAACATGAATATTCATTAAGTGTGATGAACATTGAATATAAATAGACCATATTCTGGGCCATAAAATAATCCTAAACAAACTTGAAAGAATTGAAAATGTGCACCAAATACTAGCAAATCAAATTCAACAGCAAATTAAGAAGCTAATATACTAAGATCAAGTAGGATGTGTGTCTAGGATGCAAGGAGGATTCAACATAAGCAAATTAATAAATGTGATAAACCACATCAACAGAATGAAGGGTAAAAATCATATGAGCAACTCAGTAGATACAGAAAAAGCATTTGATGAAATTCAACATTTTTTCATAATAAAAACTGTCAACAAATTGGTTATAGGATTCATGTACCTCTACACAATAAAGTCCATATATGACAAGTCTACACCTAACATTATACTCAATGGTGGGAAGCTAAAAACTTTTTCTCTAAAGTCAGGAAAAAGGCAAAAGTGCCCATTTTCGCTACTTCCATTCAACATAGTACTAGAAGTCCTAAAGAGAGCAATTATGCAAGAAAAAAAGGCATCCAAATCAGAAAGGAAGAAGTAAAATGTTCTGTTTGCAGATTACAAATCTTATATATAGAAAACCCTAACTACTCCACCAAAAAAACTATTCAAACTAATAAATGAATTCAATTAAATTGCAGGATACAAAATCAATTTTCAAAAATCAGTTGCATTTCTATATATTAACAGTGAATTACCTGAAAAAGAAATAAAACAATTTCATTTATGGCAGCATCAAAAACAATAAAGTACTTAGGAATAAACCCAATCAAAGAGGTGAAATATCTGTACATTGAAAACTATAAAATGCTGATGAAAGAAATTGGAGAAACTAAAAAAGGAACAGCACCCTGTGTTTATGGATCAGAAGAATCAATATTGTTAAAATGTTCATACTACCCAAAATAATCTGTAGATTCAATGCAATCCCTAACGAAATTCCTTCCAATGGCATTTTTTATAGAAATAGAAAAAGAAATTCTTAAAATTCCTGTGGAGCCACCAAAACCCAGAACAGCCCTAATAATCTTAAGAAAAACAAAGCCAAAGGCATCACACTTCCTAATTCAAATTATATTACAGAGTGATAGCAACCAAAACAGTATGATACTGGCATAAAAACAGACACATAAACCACTGGAAAAGAATACTGAGCTCCCAAATAAACCCCCACATATTTCTTCAACTAGTATTTGACAAGGGTGCCAATAATACACAAGGAAAGAATAATCTTCCTAATAAGTGGGGATGGCAAAACTGTATATCCATATATAAAAGAATGAAATTGGACCCCTATGTTTCACTATTCACAAAAAATTATTTGCTTAAATGTAACAACTGAAACCATAAAACTCCTAGAAGGCAAGGCAAAAGGCCCCTTGACATTGGTCTTGGTAATTTTTTTGGTGGAGAGGGGGAGATATGGCAAAAAAAAATATCCAAGCAACAAAAGCAAAAATAAATAAATGGGGATACATCAAACTAAAAAGCTTCTATACAGAAGAAGACCCAATCAACAAAATAAAAAGGCAATTTAGTGAATGAGAGAAAATATTTGCAAAACATATATTTGATAAGACATTAACACCCAAAATATATAAGGAAAAACACTAAATGACTATTCTAATCCATTTGGCATTTGAAGATATGAATGAATGCTCCCAGAATTGTCAAATTAATGTCATCCTTTAAAATCTCTGATTTGTTATGGCAGCAAACCTCCATAAGCAAGACAATGCTAACAACTAAAAACAGTTTGTCAAAGTATCTCAAGAATGCAAGAAAAAGTATCCAGTGTACTCAGCCCTACTATAAAACTAATTTATAGCTTTCATAGGAAAGCTATAACCCAATTATAGCCCAAGACTATGAGGAAAGGGGAGAGGGAGGGGAGGGGAGGTGGGAGGATGGTTGGAGGGAGGATGATTGGTGGGATCACGCCTATGGTTCATCCTATAAGGGTGCATATGAATCTTTCTAAATGTAGAATATAAATGTCTTAACACAGTAACTAAGAAAATGACATGAAGGCTATGTTAACCAGTTGGATGAAAGTATTTCAAATTGTATTTAGAAACAGCACACTGTACCCCATTATGATATTAATGTACACAGCTATGACTTAATTTTAAAAAAAAGACAGAGATATTCAGTGGAAGAACTGAATGAGAGAAATCTCTCATTCTCTAAGTTACCTTTTTATTTTGTTGATTGCGTCTCTTGCTGTATAGAAGTTTTTAGTTTGATGTAGCCCCACTTATTTTTGTTTTTGTTGCCTTTTTTTTGGTCATTATCTCCCCCCCTCCTCCAAAAAATTTACCAAGACCAATGTCAAGGAACGTTTTGCCATGTCTTCTAGGAGTTTTATGGTTTTAGTTGTTACATTTAAGCAAAGTGGGAGCCTTGAAGAATTCGTGCCACTTGCATTGTCGAGAGCATATTGTAATATGAAAATGGAAATGTATTAAAGGTGACCAAATTACTTATTCCTTTAGACATGTTCCCTTTATGAAGAGTTAAGAGTGTTCATTCTGTTTTCATTGTAGCCATGCTTCAGTAGATGAAGAGAGGGATATTATTGTAAGATCTTCATAGTATAGTACTTTCTAAAGTGAATTCCTCTTATGGATAATAAAGGGTAGTCTTTTCTGATGGAGCTTGTTTGTTAATGTATCCTGAAAGGTAATAATTACCGCTGACTGAGAACCACTGCTGGAAACTCTGAATTGAATCATGTCATTCTCTACTCAGAACCCTCCAATGTCTTCCCATCACACTTGGAAGAAACACCTAAAGTCCTTTTACTGGTCTCCAAGGCCCCCAATGAACTGACCCTTAATCCTTCTTGACTTCAGCTTATTCCCATGACTCATTCTGCTCTGACAACTTTGACCACTTGACCTCTCTGATGCTTCTTTAAGGGGCCAAACACACTACCCTTCCAGATCCTTTGCACATGCTTAGAATGGTCTTCTCCAGGACACTTGTGTAGATTGCTTCCTGCTCTTCTAGTCTCTTCTCACAAGTCACTTGTGACCTGAAATAGCACGACAGCCACCTTCAATTCCATTACTGCGCTTTAGTTTTCTTCATTGTACTTACCACTGCATGACGTATTGCACATTCCTTTTTAATCTGTTTATTGTCTATCTGTCTCTATCTGAATGCAAACTCCACAAGGACAGGAACAAGGACTTCATCAACCACTCTATTCCCAGCGTGCAGAACAGTGTCTGACATTTAACAGGTACTCAATATTCATTTACTTTAAAATTAGTTCTTGAGTTGATTCTGCACATTATATAACTACTTGAAGAATACTCATAAGGAAGATATCATTAATATAATTGGCATTTCTAAAACTATTACGTCTTAGGGAAAACTTCACATGTGTCAGCTGCTTTTTTCATATTGAGGAAAAGGAAATGTGGAGAGGGAAAGTCAGCTGTGAATAATGCCATGGGAGGCTTCACGCCATCTTGGGAGCCCAGATTTATGGACTCGAATTCCACATCTTTCTTATCCACATTGTGTTACTTTTTTCATCATTGTTTTACATGTGACACTGTTCCAAAAGTGAGTCATCCTACCTCCTGATTTGGTTGATCTGAGTTTACTGCTAAATTTAATGTTAAGAATAGAAAATTTGTAAGAATATTACTTTCAAATGAGGAAAGTCACATGAAGAGTGATGACCTCAGGATGTCAGGACATCCCTGACTCATCTCAATGTTTCTATTTGTATTTAATGATGTAATCATGTCTTTAGATTCCCCACACACTGAGCTTCAGAGTCTTTTAACTTTCAATTCCTGCATAAAGATCATTTCCTCTTTGAAAATCATATTTTTTATTTGAAATTACTCTCTTTTTTGTTCCCTTGCTCCTCTTTCACATTGCCACTATTCTGCTACTGTATTTTGAAGATCCATGGAAAGAATGTAAAATTATTTTGTTGTTATCTGATGGGCTCCCAGTTTTTCCTTCTTTAAATCTTCCTAGCACAATGGCACATGGATGATATTACTAAGTAACCAGTTATGTCATTCCTATACTCAAAAAATTGTCCACAAACTCTTTAATTTGGCTGCCAAGGTGCTCCAAAATTATCAACCCAACCATCCATCTAGGCAGCCAGTCAGACATGCATCTTAGGGACATGCTAGTCATTAGGAATAAGAAAATGATGAACTATATACATAATGTCTATAAACTGGGCAGTAGGATAATCAATGGTACAAATCCAGTACTCTGGATGAACTCCAAAGAGAGAGGATCACCCCCTTGGAGTGCTCACCAAGGCCATGCAGGTGCTCAGGTCTGGGGATTTGGGGACAGATAGGAAGGGTATGAGCCAAGGCAAGGTATGTATGAGTTTACAAACAGGGTGTAGCCTATACTGACCCAGTGCAGGACTCTTACTAGGGAGATGTTAGGAATAAAGTTAGATGTAGGTTTCCTAGGCTAATCACCAAGTTCTGTGAGGACAAGCACTGTGTAAGGATCATATCTAATATCGCCATGTGTCTAGCACCAACCTTTACACAGTAGTCAGCTATGAAATATATTAACAAATGCATAATTCAGAAGACTGAAGATGAATGCCATCTTGTAGTTTATAAAAGTTATTCTTAAGGGGGCAATTTTCCCTCCAAGGGACATTTGGCAATGTCTGAAGACATTTGTGGTTGTCACAACTTGAGAAGGAGATGCTACTGGCATCTAGTGGGTATAGGCCAGGGATGCTGCCAAATATCCTACAATACTAAGGGCACCCCCCCACCCAACAACAGCAAATTACCCAGCTCCAAACCCAAATGTTCATAGTACCAATGTGGTTGAAAAAACTCTGGTTATAAAAGATCACTTTAAGTATCTTTGTGTCTCTCATCTGGCAGTAAAACCCATAAATCTAGTAAGTGGAAGGAAGCAATGACTTTGCCAACATGTGTAAATAAAGGAATTTGATCATGTATGATCTAAGGAATCTGATAAGTGACATTTTTCATTGGCTTTGACATATGGAACTGTTATACTAATTGATGACCTGATATTGTCTTTTCACTGGTAAAGGTTTAAAAAATGGGAGAACATATTTGCAGGTTGTATTTCTGACAAAGGTTTGATAACTAGAATCCACAGAGAACTCTAATTAATAAGAAAAGAACAAGTGATCCCATTTCATTGTCGGCAAGAGTCTTAAGAAGACCAGCGCATGGCCTATAGACATGTGAAAAAATGCTCATCATCTTTAATCATCAGAGAAATGCAAATCAAAAGCACTTTGAGATACCATCAAAATTCAAGAAAGAGTAGCTGACATAACAAAATCTCAAAACTATAGACGTTGGCATGGATGTAGAGAAAAGGGAATGCTTCTACACTGCTGGTGGGAATATAAGGTAATACGTTCCTTGTTCCTTTTGGAAAGAAGTTTGGAGAACACTTGGGGAACTAAAAATAGACCTGCCATTCAATCCTGCAATTCCTCTACTAGGTACATATCCATAAGACCAAAAGTCATTTTGCAACAAAGATATTTGTACCAGAATGTTTATTGCAGCCCAATTCATAATTGCCAAGTCATGGAAGCAGCCCAAGTGCCCATCGACCCATGAATGGATTAATAAACTGTGGCATATGTACACCATGGAATATTATGCAGCCACAAAAAGATGGAGATTTTACCTTTTCGTTTTCATGGATGGAGCTGGAACATATTCTTCTTAGTAAAGTATTTCAAGAATGGAAGAAAAAGTATTCAATGTATTCACTACTATTATGAAACCAATATATAATCATCCACACTTTCATATGAAGATAAAACACAACTATAGCCCAGGGTGAAGGAGCGGGGAGGCCGAATGGAGGGAGGGTAATTGGTGGGACCTCACCTATGATGCATATTGCAAGGGTACATGTCAAGTCTATTAAGAGTAGAGTATAAATGTCTTAACACAATAAGTGAGTTGAAGGCTATGTCAACCAGTTTGATGTAAGCATTCCAAGTTGTATATAAAATCAGCACATTGTACCCCATAAATGCATTAATGTACACAGTTATTATTTAATAAAAAAAATTGTTAAGAGAAAAGGAAAGACATTGTAAATCCCAAAAGGAGTATTTGGTTGTGAAAAGGCACAATGCCCTGGGCAAAACCTGCCTGGGGCATGCACATCTAAGTAGAAACTTAGATCTTCAGGTTCTAATGGTGACTAATTAAATACATGAGAGGCTACTTGTACAGGGCTAGTGCTTAAAACACGGTGTCCTTAGAATTGTCTTGAAAGTGAAACTATGGAACGCTTTGAAGCTGGAAGCAGTGCAGTGGGCTAACTTTATGAAATCAAAAGCTGAGCAGAAATGCTAATGTTTACTTTTTAGCCACCATGAAAGGCAAACGTGTGGACTGCTAAATTGTACTATGGTTCAATAGGAGAGATGAATATTTTCCATGATGAAAACCCATTGTTGCCCGCATGAAATGGCTATTCTCTATAGTGATCCAGTGTTCCTAAATATTGATGGAATACATTCCAGTGTGATACGCCTTCCTTGCAGGCTTACCTTGGGTTTTCCAAGTTTTCTTTACGTCAACTTTGCCCCCAGAAATAAAACCCACATACCTTGGTTCAGATCATCCAATGAAGGTGAAACAAAACACAAGCCCAACCCCCTGCAACTCTGTTAAAAGGCTCCATACCAAAAGCAAGGGTTGTAGAGTGGATTGGATTCAAAACCAATGCATTTTTCAGACACAGATTTAGAAGTGCACCTTTGTTCTTGCCACATAAAAGGAAAGCAAACCTTTGTTTAATGGTTAACAATTTTTGGCAGCTACTACCTTTTAAACCACTCCAGGGCCAAGATGACTATCTGGAGAGGCGAATTACAGATCATTTAAACAGGAGATTATGCCATGTTGACCTGCTCTGAAGTTTGATTTTAAACAGTGATTATATTCTTATTGTGCAGGCTTACATTTACTTGAGCTTTGTTATCGGCACTAAACAGTAATAGAGCAAGCAAATACATTTGTGCAAACGTTGGAAAAGAGCTCAAGGCTGTAGGGAACCAGATAACACAGCACTAAGGTTTAGATTGAAGAAAAGACTTGTTCCAAACAGGAATTTAAACTGAACCATTAATTAAAAAAATTAAAACAGAGAATGCCAAGTTGCTTATCTTCAAATCTAGACATTAATTTCTTGATTTTTATATGATTCGGCTGTAAACTAAACTATAGTTTAAAAAGATGAAAGCAACAACGAAAATAATTCAAAATAAAGTCTTGTCTGTCCACTTAATGAAAGTGAAAGAAAAAACTGACATGACAAAAAATCCTTTTAACCAAAATAAAATCAAAATTTGATTTGGCAAAAGCCTCTGCTGCAAAGCACACACATGCACACAAGTATAGACACACTTCGTGATAGTGTGTTTTATCAGTTCTACAGTTGTACTGAGGGCCATTCAAGAATGGAGACTGTGAATAAGCTTTATTTGGAAAAATGCCAGGAGTGAGAACCAACCTTTTCTGTCTCATGGATAAATAAAGACTCCCTTTCTATGCCCCACCACTACATTTGTCCTGTCCCACCTACCCTGGGCTGGAGCACCAACCCCTATATTCGCTGCCAACAGAGTCAATTGGCTGTGCTGTCTAGAAGTAACAGGCATCTTTTAAGTCATTTGATCTGTGTGTTAAAGGATATGCTAATTCGATATTCTCGAGCTCTGCCTTATAATTCCCAATTGCTGTTGTATAATAAAAATATAATTTGAATAGATAAATGGTTGCTTAGTAAAATCTGAACTAACTTCAAACTATTTTTGAAAATTGAGTGGAACCATGATCATTTGAAGAAAGTGGAACCTCAGATGTTTTAGCTTCCACTTCATGTCATGAGCAAATTGAATTTAAATAAAGCAATTTTTAAAAAGGCACGCTTGAGCAATTGGAGTATTTGAGCATAGAATACTATAGAATATCAAGGAATTATTGTCCATTTCCTTATATGTGATTACCTTTGCTTTATTTTTAAAGTCTTTCCAGAGATCCATATCAGAATATTTATTAGTGAAATGAAATAAAGTATCAGCTTTGTTTTAAAGGACTCCAGAAACAAACAAATGAAAATGATGATAGTGATTGATGAAAAAATAGTAAAGACTGATAATCATTGAAACTGGATGATCAGTTCACACAGATTTATTATGCTATTCTGTATATCTCTGTACAAGTTTTTAAAAGTGCTAGAAAACAACAGCAAAAAAAACCCAGTAACAACAAACAGTTTATTTAGTAGATTTTAAAAACTCCTAGATGCCCTAGAATAGTTTAGGACCACAATGAAGTACCACTACACAAAATGGATAAAAGTACATCACGTATAATATTGTCTCTGCTGCGGTAGGAAAGGGTGCATGACAAGGTAGTGTTCTTTTTGGTCTAGCCCTACCCTAGGCATTGCAACCCTGGCATTTGTGTTAAACTGGGAACTGAAGTAATCTAATGAAATACTGATACCCAACCTCCAACCCCTGAGAGATTCTGCCTCAGTGGGTCTGGAGTGAAGCCGGGTATCATGTTTAACCCTAGACTCATCTAACTACACTCAGGAAAAACTAAATATTTATAATAGACAAAACTTCTTCTAATTTAATGTGTTTTCCAGTCACCTAAGGGATTTTGTTGAAATGAGATTTGTATTCAGTAGTTTGGGGCAGAATCTGAGCCTCCATTTCTGTAAGTTTCTAGATGAAATGCTGCAGATGCTTGGGAATTGACTTGGAGTTGCAAGGACTAAGCAAGTATTCTCCGAACTTGGTTAATGATGAGAATCACTTGGGAGGCTTGTTCGGTATGTAGATTTCCAACCCACTTCCCTGGAAATTCTAATTCAAAATATCTGGTTTGGGACCCACACATATGTCTTTTACCAAAGAACATAATGACTTATCTTCTGAATAGTTAGAGAATATTAGAATGCTGATTTATGGATTTATAATAGGCCATTTGCTGTTGTTGGCACAGTGCTAGCTGCCTTTCTGACTCTTGCTTTTCACTTTTTCTAAGTTAACCATGTCAGAGGAACATGTTCACACAAAAACTTGTATGCAAATATTCATAACAGCATTATTTTTTTTGAGACTGTCTCACTGTGTCACCCTCTGTAGAGCACTGTGACATCACAGCTCACAGCAACCTCAAACTCTTGGGCTTAAGCAATTCTCTTGCCTCAGCCTCCCAAGTAGCTGGGACTATAGGCACCCACCAAAACGCCTGGCTATATTTTGTTGTTGTTGTTGTAATTGTCATTGTTGTTTAGTGGGCCCAGGCCGGGTTTGAACCCACCACCCCCACTGATCGTTGCCCTAACCACTGAGCGACAATCACCAAGCCAATAACAGCATTATTTATAATAACCAAAACATGAATTAAGGAACAAAATGTGGTCCATCCACACAATGCACAATGATTCATCTCTAAAGAGGAATGAAGTAGTGATTCATGCTGTAACATGGATGAACCTCAAAACAGTAAGCGAAATAAAAGAAGTCCTTCACAAAAGACCACATATTGTATCATTCCATTTATAGGAAATGTCCAGAATAGGCAAAGCTATAAAGACCGAGATTAGACTCATGGTTGCCAGAGGCTAGGGAGAAAAAGGAACGGGAAGGACCAGCTTGGCGAGTACAGAGTTTCTTGTTGAGGGGATGAAAATGTTTGGGGATTAGATGATGGTTATGACTGCACAACTTTGTTGAATATACTAAAAACCACTGAATCATTCACTTTAAAATGGCAAATTTTATGATACATGAATTATATCTTGATTTAGATTAAAAGGCTGATGCTTCACACATTAAAAAAGGAACACTTGGCGCACATATTCTCTAGATCAAGTACCAGTCAGGCTTTTGTCTTTTAAATGACTTGGAATGTAGCTGATCTCAGCCTTATGTGTTGATTTTATCATTCTAACTCTAACTGTTGGAGTTCTGAGTATAATTTGCTCTCACATGTATGAATTTCCTTTAAGACTAATAGTCCTTGTCATTTTTAATAAAAACGTGATATTATTGATTATCTTTTGTATTATGGTTAGGGATTGGTCTTGATGAACTTTGTATCCTGATGCTTGGCATGTAGCAAGGATTTTATACTCTCATTGTCTACTGAGTGAATCATCCTTTTGAATGAGAACAAGCTTTGTTTAGTTTGAAAAGATTATTGAACTTTTTCTGAGTTATTCAGTTCTTTCATTAAAATAATTTTACCTGCATGTTGCTATACTTTGGACGAAGAGGCCTACATTGAAACTGAAAACTTTTGGCTCGGCGCCTGTGGCTCAAGCGGCTAAGGCACCAGCCACATACACCTAAGGTGGCGGGTTCGAATCCCCAGGCCGGACCCGCCAAACAACAATGATGGCTGCAACCAAAAAAAAATGGCCAGGCGTTGTGGCGGGCGCCTGTAGTCCCAGCTACTTGGGAGGCTGAGGCAGGAGACTCGCTTGAGCCCAGGAGTTGGAGGTTGCTGTGAGCGTGATGCCATGGCACTCTACCCAGGGGGACAGCTTGAGGCTCCGTCTCAAAAAAAAAAAAAAAAAGAAAAAGAAACTGAAAACTTTTAAGCTGAAAACTATTTTGGGGTTACATGTAACTCTCTGAATTCCTTCCAGCTAAATATTCCATCACTCTTTTGTTCATTAAAAGAAATGTATTCCAGCAGCTCAGCTTTGTAAACAATTTTGCAATAAAAAGCAAGTGTTCACGTTCAGTGAATGAAAATGATTTTAGACAGGAAACAGGCTTCAGGTTCCAAATTCAGTGCCTATGTTCCAACCAGGAATATGATTAGGAAAATACTGGATGGGGGATTGGGAAGGCTTTTCTTTAAATAATTAACTGAAGATTTTTCAGTTCCTTCATAGTTGAAAGGAATAATAAATTTCAAAACTCTTCCCTTTCTGTGGTGAAGCAAGGAGTCCTGTATTAGGTATTTAGGTAAAAATAAGAGGAACCAGTTATTATCCTTTATTGGCTAGGAAGAGAAAAGATTTTGAAACTATTGTGGTCCACTGAATACGTTTTTAGGCAGCTGACGAAGGTGCGAGTATAAATTTGGAATGAGAAACTCAGGCTTATAAGTCCAATTATTTTGCTTTCTTGTTATGTGGCTTTGGAACTTTCTAAATGAGAAGAATATAAAATATTGCCTAACTGGAAAAGTCATTGTGAAGTTTAATTGATAATATGGAGAGGAAACACATTGCATAGGGGCTAACAAACCCAGATATAATCAATAAAACTGAAATGTTCGTTGCCATATTGCATCAAACTTCCATACTAATGCTGCCGACACACCCTGAAGGATAAACGCTTAACGTTCCTATTCTCATAGAGTTTATAGTCTGGTGAGAAAGCACAGACAACTTCTTAGGCAATAGAAACAGGAATTTTCTCTATGGTCTTTTTCAAGGACATGATAAGTAAACAGGAATATGTAAAAATATTGTTGTGACTGGGCAACTGGAGTCCTAACTAATAAAACCAGCAAGTGATACCTTGAATGTTCCATGGGAGAGTAAGTGAGAAACTGGAATAAATTAAGAGATTCCATGGACTAAACCTCTATAAGGTGACCACCTAAGGGACTATAAGCAACTGGTTGACACATAGTCAATGTAAGGAACTAGGCCTACTGTACTGATAGGCACCTGTGGTGCATGTCCAGTCTATGACAATTAGGTCAAATAAGGAGGTGATCAGTGTAGGGAGGTGGTCAACTATGGAGGTTCTACTGTATTTCACCCAGTAGGAATTATCCCCCGGGGTAGGACCAGCATCCACTGAGAAAACAATCTTACAATCTTGCTTTGCCTTAGAGCTTTCCCTTGCCACTTTTCAACATGTTCATTTCATCAGCCTCTCCTGTTTTATGGAAATGTTAGATTGTAACTCAGTGAGCTTCATAACAAGTTTCACAAGTTCTCAAACCATTGAGGAAGTATGTCAGCATTTTTCAAATTTTTTTTTCTTTTATAAAGAGAAACCTGGACATTCACTTTCTTCTCACAGCCAAGAAATTAGACTGGGAAGTTTTGATCTAGATCAAAGTAGTGCTGCTGGTCTGACTCAATTTTTTTATTAACCCAAACCTTTGAAGCATGAGGCTGACTAATGTTTTTCTGAAGTCCCTTTGTTCCCGTTCTCTGGCATATCTAGGTACTTATTTGCTGTCCATTTCATGATTTTATGGAATGGATATTATGGATGCCAGTATTCAAATCTGTAGCCCAAGAGATGATTGTGGCTGTGATTTTTCTCTAAAAGCTTGGACTATTTCAATAATTCCACATTTACTTGAGAATACACATATTTTGCTAATTGGAGAATATACTGTTCAAATAATTTACTCAGATATTGAGCTGATCTTTCAAAGGGACTGTTCCCCATGAAAGATTCTAATCTACATACCAAGAAAAACATCTGAATATCTGGAAGTCAACAAAAAGAAGTTGAAATTGGGTCATTGCATGAACTGAAAGCATTTCTCAGCTCATGACTTACACGTTGATTAAAATATTTCAATTTGAAATACTCTGTTGATCCACATTGTTGCTTACATGAGACAACTGAATCTTTATGTATCCTAAGACCAATGTGATGATAAACCCACCCCGTTTCTATTGAAAATTCTAAGTTTTAAAATCAGATTGCTTTGTGGTGAATATTTTTCAGTGAAGCCATATCTTACAACCACATCTGCTGAACCATAAAGTTTGCCAAGCTGTGGTCACTTCCCAAAACTGTCCTGTGGCCTACTTTACTTATGCCAAAAGGAAAGCATGAATATAATAATCAGAATTTTTATAACCCTAAAACTCAAATAATTCCATAGTCTGTCTTTGGATTTGGGGGTGTGAAACTATTGTTTTGTTTTTTGTTCACAAGGTAAAAGCAAATCATTGACAAAATTCTCAGATGAAAAACAATTTGATTATTAACACCAATGTTACAAAATAGTAGTTTGAGACATGCATGGATCCTATATGTCTTACACCAATGGCCAGTCTAATACAATTTCAGATGTAAAAACATCTTTCTAATATTTCACTGAAATTTATTCTTTTATATCAAATCAAATCTGTAAAGTATGGCACATGTTTGAAGTTAAATTTCCAGGGAACTAATAGACCATTATGGAAACTGAAAATACTAAAAGTTTTATTATTACTATTATTCACCCCCCAGGTGAATGGCCATGCATTTTGTGTAACTTGCATTCTGTTTGTGTCTGTATAATGTCCAAGGCTGTTAAAATTGTAAAATATCAGAAAATTAAGTTAGCAAAGAATTCTAAAGTGTTTTTATGCTACTTAAGAATAAATACACAGAAATATCTCCACAGGGATTTCAGTTATAGGGAAAGGATTTCAAAGATTCAAGAAAAGCCCAGAGGGTACAAGGAAAATAGAATTGATATTTCACTCCCAACAGGATTAGTTTAACATTTTCTATGTATTTCAACCCTCCTGGAGTGAAATGATTTGAAATTCTCCCCCTGTTCATCCTTCTCTATCCAGCCACCATTATGCTCTAAAAGCTTATGTTTCAAAGATATAATGTTTAAGGAGAACATTAAACACAACGCCAGGCCAGAGATGAATCAAAGGATGGAGAGAATGTTAGTGTTTGCTTTATTTCAACTTACTGAAATAATTTAAGGCAAGAATTTGGTTCAAATTACTCATATCATAAAATTCGAAGTTAAGAGGCCATTTAATAATAACAGTGGCTTATATTCAATTTTGGTTTAAAAAATCTCAAGGAACCTTAACATAAGTACTTCTAAAATATAACTTCCAAATAAAAGTGGGCAACATATCTAATGGGGGGGATGTATTATAAACATAAGTAATTTGGGTAAATTCCAAAGTAATGCTTGCCCCTCTATGTAGATAAAGAACAACAACTAAAGTGACTCAAATATCCCTCCTTAGCAAGAATCCCTAAAATTGTTAGGCCCCCATTTGAGTGACTGTAGTCATTTTTTAGTTCTGTGCCCCTCGAGATATTTTTAAGTCAAGACGGGACTGATGAGCAGTAAATTGTATAGTGCCTAAATAGCATTCTGGGCCTGAGGGCACTGTTGGCTTTGTTTCAGAGTTGGCAGATTGACTACTGCAAGTCAAAGCTTGCGAGGCCTGTTCCTTTACATATTGTCTAGGACCACAGTCATGTGACAGGCACAGAGTTGGGTTGCTGAACAGAAACTACATGGCCTGCAAAGCCCAAAATGTTTCCTCTTTGGTCATTCACGGAAAATAATTCTGTTACCAGCTGATCTTTTCATTTTCTGGGTCTATCACATCTGCCTGACCTTGCTGCCACCCAGATGCCTGTGTGTTCAGTGTTAATCCCCATGATATCTTGGCTTATATTCTTTCTAGAATTTCTTCGCCAGTCCTGCCCCCTTTCTCTTGGACTCTTTTGATGGTGACTTGTTTTTTGACAAAGCATCAAATACCACCCACGTGTTTAGCCTTTTTCCACCTATGTACTCTCTGAACCCCTGAAATGTGTTCCTGGCTAGCATTTTCATCTTCTTTCCATCAGGAGCAACCCCTTCTCACATCATCTCCCCCCTGCTCCATCCAAACTAAACCTGGAGTTCAGGTTTAAACTCCAGGACTTGCCATGTCCTCTGCATGTTTTCCATGTCTTTAGAGTAGAATACCATAGGGGACGGTGGTAGAGCATCGTGTTCTGAAGATCCAGTCAACTATGCTAGCTGTCCCACCCGTCTCCCTCAAATTATGTAGCCTGTTTTTGTCCTTTCAGTCTCTTCCCTTAAATGGGGGAGAAGAAACAACTCCTTACAGAAGAATTCAATGAATAAAAGTAGAAAGAATGATGGAAATAAAAAATAGAGTTTCTAACTTGAGTAGTTCAAAAATAGAATTAGAAAACCACAGTGATAATTGTGTCAGGAAGAAGCCACCAACGGATCTTAAAATGAGTGAGTGATGATCTAGACCAAAACAGGGTATTTGTTTAAATGATATCTTTCCCAAGATGTTTGGTAATTACAGAGGGAAAAATTATAAATTTATAGGGGAGGACTCTGGCAGACACCAACTTAGCCAGATGATCAAGGTTAACATCACCACCAGCATCTATCGACTCCATACACCCCCAGCGATGATACACTGAGAAGGGCCCATCACTTCTGTAGTATTCTTGCCCCAAATGCATAGCCCCAGTCTAATCATGAGAAAACGTCAGATAAACCCGAACTGAGGGAATTCTACAAAAGAATTTAACAGTGTTCTTCCAAAGTATTACAGTCCTATAGACAAGGAATGAGGGAGAAACCCTCACAGATCAGGACAGACTAAGGAGATGTGACAAGTAAATGCAATGTGCAATCCCAGATGGGGACCTGAAACAAAAAATAAAAGGGCCATCTTGATTTTTAAACCTCCCAAGGGGCAGATTTTCTTTTTTATCAGCGAGAAGACTGATGGTAAAATATGAATAAGTCCTGTACTTTGGTTAATAGTATTGTCCTAAAGTCAATTTCTTAGTTTTGATAAAAATTCTGTGGTTACATAAGATGTTAAGGATGGGGGAGCCAGGTAAAGGCTGCATGGGGACTCTCTGTACTACCTTTGAAGCTCTTCTGTGAGTCCAAAATTATCCCCCCCCCAAAGATTAACTGTTTCAAAAAAAATCTTGCCTTGATTCCTGAGGGGCGTCTTCTTGTAAGAATCATACTAACGAAATTACCTCCAAAAGTCCCTTTTAATCCTTTTCACTTCCTTCTACCATTTCTTCTAATCCTTCAAAGAAAAGATTCTCAAGATATACATGATGCATACGTGATCACCAGATACAATGCATGGGTGTATGGCACACTTCCTGGGTAAAGGACACAGCTCTAACTCAGACTTTAACCTTACAAATGCAAACTGCATAAACTAATAATATGTACCCTCATTAATAGAAAAATCTAAAAAAAAATTTTTAAATAAAAAAAAAAATAAAACTCAACCTCTTAAAAACATGCATCTACCATGTCCCATATGCTTGCCTGCACAGTCCTATCTCTTCAAGGAAACTTCTATCCCTTGCTTTTCTAGGGGCCTTTTGTCTTTAAAAAAAAAAAAAAAAAAAAAGCTTGACTTCATTTTTGTAGTCCTCCTTCAATAGCAGGCCACATGTGAAATTTCAGTCTTATTTGGGCTCTGCACAGATTTCATAGTCTGTCATTATTTCCCAGTGACATGGAATTAAAGGCCTTTCCTTGTGTTTATTGGCAACTTGTGGTTCCTCGGTCATATTGAGGTACTATAAGCATGAAGCAACCCTGCTGAGTTACCAGGAGTTTTAGTCTAGCATGCCAAATATTATTTCAGGCAAACCCTACTTGTTCATTTTCTCTCGGTTGACTTTGGTCTTACCATCTCCCCTTGGGCCTCTATCTATGGATATTTATTTATGCTTCTGCTGTTTTAGAATACAGGCTTCCCTGTTCCATGGTATCCTTTCAAACTATTAAGTCGACCATGACGATGACAAAACATCCTTATTGAATTATCTTTTTGTGTGTCGCCTTATCCCCACAGTTTCTTGGTAGGGGGCTAGGGCAAGACTTGCTACTGACTGGGTGCCAAGCTGTTCAGCATATCACGTCTGTCGAATGTATGCGCAGCAAGAGCTCATGTGCAGGGCAAGGGGCATCCTTAGATGAGGCCCTTCCCTTCAAAATCCCTTCCAGGATGACTTTCCCATTTCCTGTCCTGCTGATTGCACCCTTGGAGGGGATTTAAATTTTGGAATGTCTTTGATGTTTTCTTCTGGCTATGCCAAAGCCTGCCCAGGGGACAGCAGTCTCTCTCAAGCCTGTGCAAATGGATTTTTAAGTCAGAATCATCTGCCAAGCGACTGTGTCTCATCGTTCCCTCTTTGATGTACATCTACCATGGTGCCTTGTAGGCCGCACCTAGTGCCTGGCATCTAGAGAGTCCTCATTACCATTGGCTTACTATGGGAACTTGAGTGGAAAATATTTCTGGAACTCTTCCCCTCCTCCCATCTCTTCTTATCTCAAGTTTATTTCCTTTTCATTCCATCTCTTTTCTTCTCCCCTCTATCATACAGACAATTGCCAGATGTGAAGAAACTTCAGTAAATTGAAACAAAACAAAACAAACATGATAAGTAAACCCAGGATGAGATAAGAACATGATTCTTTTAAATGGCAGAGTGCAGGTTGGAATACATTTAAGTGTCACTTCACTTTATACTGAAAGTCTATGATTTCAAGCCTTCAGATCTTCTGACAAGGCTCTGGAGTCGTCCAATAAACCTAGTTTATGTATATCCTGTTCTTGTTCTTTCTGAGGTTCGAGAAGGGTATTTATGAAGCGGCTGATCCCAAAATGAGGTGTTAACAAATCAAATAATCCCTTTCACCACCTATTGACACATATATGGATGTCTACTGACAACTTTCACCACGTTCATTTCATTTTATGCTTACTAGTAGGTTTCTGAGTGAAATATTTTCATTTCTTACATGAAGAAACTAGTGCAATACAAGGGCAACTTGAAAGGGTGTGATGTCAAATTCAGAATTTAAATAAGGCATTAATGTCATTCAAACTATACCTTCAAAATATATATGCATGCACATAAATATTCATAGACTTCTAAAACTAAAAGGACACCAGAATTTTCTAGTGTAAATCTATCATATAAATTAACCCTGCAGAGGTTATGCAACTTGAGGCCAAGGCCAGTCCTTGAGCCATTTTGCCCTCAAGGCTTTCTTAGAACATTCTCTTCTCTTTCTTCCTGACTGATGGTTAGGATTAGTTTCTGCTATATTCTTGCTCATCTTGGTTGGTATCTCAGATAAATGACTTGCCAAATGTAGATTATTGAGACTAGCCTAGTGTTGGTAGACTCCAGCCTGGGGAGTATTTCCCAAGGGGGATATGTCAGGCTGTATAAAACCATAGGGTTTACAGCAGCATGTTGTTTCAAACGACAATAAATAATGCCATGAGAAGAGGATAGGGGTGGAAATGTTACTTTTGTTGGCTTGTTTTGTGGAATGGAGGGGAGCAGAGACACAGATAATCCAGATACCTAAACATGATGTTTGAGTGTGACCTTAGACTGCTCTGTGTACAGTTAAATTTAAATGCGAGGCTTTGGGTCTTTCAAAAATCATGCTTTAAATACCACCAGACTGAGGCACCGGGTAGATTATCTGGATTACTTCTCCTGAAATCCTCCTTCTAAACTTTATTTGCTAAAAATGGGCAGCATCCCACTTGCTACTACATTTTGTGGCCCAAAGTGCTCTGGCTGAAGATACGGTTTTAAATAGTATAACCTGCCTTCCAAGTGTAAGAGGGAAGAGCATCATTACAGTGTCAGCCTAGCATTCCTGCCACCCCATGCTTCCTCTTCTCAGGGGTCATAGCTGAGAAAGTCCTGCCGAAGTGATAACCAGCACACAAGTTATGGTCTCTGGTTGTGTTTTCCTTCTGAAAACATACTTAGCCATAGTTATAAAGGAAGGATATTCCCTTCAAACCTTAAAGAAATAAACATATCAGCACATAAAGAAATACAAACATTTGCAAAATATATATATACAAGTTTTTAGAATGTTTACATGTATTTATTTATTTACATTTATTTATTTAAGAGAGAGTCAATTTCTTGCCTGAATAGAAGGATTTGTCTGTAGCAAATGGAAAATAAGAAAGAGTTACGGAAACCATTGAACCAAATGTCCAATGAACAAAAAATATTGCCCCAAACATAATGATTTTCCAAATTCTTTATAAGTATTTATGGAAATTTTATAAGGTATCTTCCATTGCCTTACTTGTACTGATATCTAAAATAAATATAAGAGATTATCTTTGCAAACAAAAGACTATTTTAAAATTGGAAACTTTGCATTGGGCATCCAGGTGGCATTCCATAAATATAAATGTTGAATGAAGGAATGCATATTGAGTTAAAATTATGTTGGTCATAAGAAATAGAAATAGAAATGGTTCGTTTTTATGTAATACCAGAACAAATATAAATTTAGAAACATTTCCGCATTAGAAATAGTTCAGAGATTTCTTAGCAATATGTCCCAGTCAGCAAACTTTCTGCTAATTTACCATCCTATATTTCCCCGGAATATAATAATAGCAAGTAGAGAACAAGAGAAGGAAAAAGAGAATGAGAGCTGTTAGGCCAGGATTCATTTTAGAAATGTACTTCCACTCAACCATGGCTGAAGTTGATTGCAAAATATTAGATTAAATTACAGTCTCTTTTGAACCCCACCTGAGATAATTCAGAAGCCAAACTGGAAGACCGAACAAGCCTACCTGAAAGGTACTTGAGACCACCAGAATTAAATTGCTACCACACCCAAAATGCTGCAGCCTAGTAATGTAACTGTACGTGTTCAAGGTTCTTAGACACAATTGTGCTAAACTTAATGTTTTCAAAACAGAAATTTTAGATTAGATTACATCTTATATTGTGATGTAACAGATGGGCCCTTCCTCTACCCACAAACATGAATTGATTCTTTAGCCATCTTCCTTCTCCCAGGCCTCCTATTACTCATCTGCTGCCTGGAGATCTGTCTAGCTGTTGTGTAAACAGTCTGTGGTTGACAACAGAAGAGATTACTTCTCTTTAGAGCTTGGGCAATTTGAATGGCTGTGTTATATAGCCCAGGACAAATCCAGGAAATGTTGGAAGCTGGTAATACAAAAGACTGAATCTGAAGGCCAATTCTGCTGTTACATCAGGTTGTTCTGAGTTTTTCTTAATGTGTAAGAAAGGCTTAGATGATTACAGGTGTTGGAATTTCCCTGGCTTGTCATTTTGCATAACAGTTCTGTTTACCTGGAATGTAAATTGAACATGTTGTATACACAAGGATGGGTGACTCTCAGGTGACGTTTAACAGAATGTGGTGTATTTGGTCAGCTTTCTCAGTTCGCTCCACTAGAAGCCTGACCCCTCAGTCCTGTGTGGACGTGAAAGCACCTCATTAGCCGTGATTTTGAAAGATGGGCTTTTCTGCTGCTTGTATATGTGTGAAACTGAAAATAGAAAGGCAGAAAGAAGTTTGGGATTACAGGTAAACCCTCAGCTCCAGAAACTCTTTGTTACAGGCAAGAAGGGGCATGTGCTCGTTATTTTCATGTACCTAAAAAAATGGGAGTTCAATTTAAGTTTAAATGTAATTTAATCTAAAACCCCATGACAGCTCCTAACAAGCAAATTCAATTTGCCCAGGTGCTTAAAATCACTCTGGGCATTTTTTTCTTTCTTTGCAATTCTGTTTATTGCACTTTAGTACAACAGCAACCATAAAAGTATATGCATTTGAGGGAAGATGTTGCTAGTATTTCCCAAATATTTAATATGTGCTAGAGCAGTGCTTCTCAAAAAAATTTAATTCAAATTTTAGCAAATCAAATTCAACAATATATAAAACAGGTATGAGGTTAATCCCAGGAATGCAGGTTGGTATAATATGAAAATCAATCAATGCAATTTACTTTATTAACAAACTAAAAGAGAAAGAAACCTTTGTGATCATCTTACTATAAACAGAAAAAGCATTTCTCAAAATCCAACATCCATTCTTGACAAATTGTCTTAGCAAGTAGGAATAAAAGAGAAATTCCTCAGCCTGATGATAAAGGGTGTCTCTGAAAAACCCACAGCCGACATCATATTCAATGGAGAAAGACTGAGAGCCTCTTCTATAAAATCAGAAACAAGTTCAGGGTGACCGTCTTCACCACCTCTATTTAACATTGTGCTGGGGATTCTAGCCAGAGAAACCAGTAGAGAAAAGAAATAAAAGCACTGAAGTTACAAAGGAAAAAGGAAAACCGTCTGTATTCACACGTGAAATGGTATAGGCTATGTAGAAAATCTGATGGACGCTAACAAAAAAGCTTCTGCAGCTAATATTAATAAATGAGGTCAACAACATTGCAGGATCGATGTACAAAAAATAATCATACTATATACTGGTATGATATGATAGGCAATTGAATAAAAGTCATTTTCAATAGCATAAAAGTATGAAATTCTTAGGGATAAATTGGGCAAAATATGTAAAAGTACAGTTCAAACTATAAACATTGCTTAGAGAAGTTAAATAATTACCTACATAAATGTCTAGGTACACCTCATTCAAAACTCAGAGGACTCAATGTTCTTAAGATGTCATTTCCCCCAAATTGATCTTTAGACTCAGTGCAATCTTCATCTAAATCCCAGCAGGCTTTTTTTAAAATAGAAATTGAAAAGCTAATTTTAAAATTCATATGGGAATGCAAAGACTCTAGAATAGCCAAAACAACTTTGGAAAAGTAGAAGAAAAGTTAGCTGATACCACCCAATTTTAAAAGGTATTATAAAGCTATTATAATCTAGATGTGTGGTATTAACATGAAGAGAAACATATATGTAACATATATGTGTGTATATATACATCAATGAAATGGAACAGAGGAGTCAGTAGTAGATGCACATATGTACAGAATTTGTATGTAGGTGCAAGACCAATCAGAGCAAGCATAGTTTTATCCCTAGACAATAATGATGGAACCATTGTATGTTGATCTAGCAAAAAAAAAAACAACTTAGATCTGTATCTCACACCACATGCAAAAATTAACTCAAAATGTTAAGACTAAAACTATAAAATTTCTCTGTAAGAGAATATTTTTCTCTTCAGCTAACCCAAAATTGCTTATATAATACCAAAATATGGTCTATAAAAGAACAAATTGATAATATGAACTTTATCAAATTTTTAAAAGTCACTGTTAAGAAAATCAAAAAACAAGCACAGACTGGGACAAAATATTTATATATCATATATCTGATAAAGGATTGTATCCAAGATATATGAACACTTCTCTAAATTCAACAATAGGAAAACTAGAGAGTGGCTCCACAGCCACGACCTGCACAGGGGCCCAGGCTTCCTTACTTAACAGCTGTGCCGTTCCCAGTGTTCCTGGAGACAAGAAGCATGAGCCTGGGCCTTTGCTTTCACATTATTCTAAATTTCAATCCTCCTTGGAAGAGGAAAGAGGAAAGGGAAGATGAGGGAAGGGAAGGAAAAAGAAAAAGTGTGATATTATCATTCTTGGCCAATCATCATAGGGATAATTGATTCAGGCAAGAATCATCAATGGCTGCTAAAATTAGAGTGTGAAAGTTGGAAGATTACTGGGATAGTTGCACCATTTCAAAGTGCCTCCCACAAGATGCTTATTAATTTCACAAAGAGAAAATGACAGCTTTGCAGTTGAGACAGCTGGTAGACATCATTTTAACAGATGATCAAAGTTAACATCGCCAGTAACAGGACAGAGCGACATCGCAACCTCTTGTTACGAGCCACTGAGAATAGCACAGCAGCACTTCCGGTGTATTACTGCCCAAAATGTGCAAACTGAATCAAATCATGAGAAAAGCATCAGATGTTCCCAAACCAACAGACATTCCACAAAATAACTGACTCCTCAAAAATGTTGAGGAGGTGATAGAGAGGGCAGACTGTGAAATTTTCCCAGATTAAAGAGGACTAAAATGATATGGCAACATGTGACTTTAGGTTTCCTTTGGTCATAAAAGGCATGATTGGGCCAATTGGCAAATTCTGAACGAAGTCTACAGATTAGCTAATAGCATTGTGTAAGGGTTAATTTTCTGATTGTGATCATCTTAACTATGATAATATTTTAGGAATATTATGTCCTTGTTTTTAGGAAATACATACTTAAAAGTGTTTAGGGGTAAATGGGTAGTGGGTCTGCAACTTACTCTCAAATGTTTCAGAAAGAAGTATGGATATAGAGAGATAAAGCAAATGTGGTAAAATGTTAACATTTGGGGAATGTGGGTGAAGGTTGTTTGGTAATGCCCTGTATTATTCTTGCAACTTCTTGGTAAGTCACACTCATGCAAAGAAATAGTTATAAAATATTATAATATCTTCTGCATTTGGACCCTAAAAAAGAAAGAAAACAGGTTAGAAAACTCAATTAAAAATTAGAAAAATTCCAGATAGGGAGGATGCTGTCCTCCAGGCCTAATGTCAGAGACTCAAGATCTTTACCTCACGTGCTTTGCAGTCTTTAACAACTGTCAAAAACAGAGAAAGAAGCTTGGGTGTTGTGGCTCATACCTGTTCAGTCCAACCTGCAATTCCTCCTTTGGAAGGCCAAGGTGGGGGGTTGCTTGAGGCCAGGATTTCAAGATCAGCTTGGAAAACATAGTGAGACCCTGTCTCTGCAAAAATTAGGAAACTTAGCCGGGTATGGTGGTGCCAACCTACAGTTCCAGCTACTCCAGAGGCAGAGGCAGGAGGATCATTGAGCCCAGGCTACAGTGATCTATGATCAGGCCACTTCTCTCCAGCCTAGGTGACAGAGCAAGACCTTATCTCTCTAAAAAATAAAAATAAAAATAATAAGGCAGGAGGAAAGAGCATAGAGAATCCACAAACTGGGGGTTTTATGAAGCAGGCCTGCATTTCATTAGCCACAGCTCTGTCTTGTGATCACGCACAACTGCCCAACGAAAGAGGAAGAGGGGTTAGCAGACAACCGGTTGATCTCTTCCACATGCTGAATCATTGAAGCTAGCAAATATCAGTAGGTCTATAAAAGAAATAAATTGATAATATGGACTTCATCAGCTTAAAAATCTTCGTTGTTAAGAAAATAGTGATTAAAAAAGGTGTTCTTATGGCAAACAAGAGAATCTCCTACAATGAACCCCAAACATATAAAATCATTACCACAATACCATTGGTTAGACCCGATGTACCTCTTTTTCCTTCTTTTTGTTCTTGTGACTTCATAGACTAAAGAAATGCTCTTTCTGGTTAGATAGAGTTATGGAAATTTTACCTCTTTTTTTAATCTGTAAATATGAGACTTGTGGTTCTTTATCCTTAATCATGTATAGTAGGATTTGGAGGGCAAATGTTATATTTGACCTGGCCCAATGGTTTCTTTTGGAAAGAGAAATAATAGACCACTTGAGCTGTGGTAGGTGATATCCCAATGGCTTGGTTGTAAAAGGAGAAATTAACAAGAATCTAGGGGATACAGAAAATACTGAGTGTAGGGCGGAGATCATAGAAATGAGACAGGGCTGGGAATGTGAAAGATATGGCAAGAGGTTGGATGCTATAGAAAAGAGTTTATGAGAAACTCCACTATAGGGGTGTGAGCAAAGTATTTTAAAACAGAGATGCTAAAAATTCAGTTTTATACCATTTGGTGTGCGGCAGGGTGTGTTGCTGTCGTTTGCCTCCAAGCTTCGATCAAAAACTGCTATAAACAAGATGTTGGGTCACTGGTACTTTGGTGTCTAGCATAGGTCGGTAATGAGAAAGCCTATGTGTCAATTTAGCTCCTCCATGGAGATATGCAGATGGAGAAAGTGCTAGTGAAAGATGGGGTTGCAGCGGCAGGAGGAGACAGGGAGAGTCCTTAATCCTTAATCCTTGATCAGTGCTGACACCTGCGAGAAGAAAGAAGCGAGGAAGGAAGGTTGGGACAGAAGACTCCTAACATGGATAATAGGGAACCCTGAACAAAGCTTGCCCCTTAGAGGAGTCCACATCAGACTGGGGCCTGGCTCTGGTCCCCTGATATGCTCAGTCATTGCCTGGGAGTGGCCCCAGGGCACTGTCAGCTTGGCGTAGATGCCACGGGGAGCTGTATATACAACAGCTGGTGGCTGCTAACCACACTCCTGGCATCAGGTTCTCTTGAAGAGAGATCTTAATGGCACAACCCTCTGGCCACCAAAGATGATAGGCTCAGTAGAATGAGGTGATCCAAACACTATCTAATTCATCTGATGTAGAAACTGGAGTCAGAAACAGCTAGAAGAAACCCAAGCCCCTACCACCACCGCAGATCTCTGGAGGACCTCTGCAGCAATTGGGATAAAGATGCCAACCCATTTAAAGAGACTCAAGAGGGGAAGCATGGCTTGGCTGGCATTTGGGTTATACCCTAATTCTTCTTATAGAATGAAAAGGAGAGAGTTGGGTCTAGCTCTTCTTGTCCTTCAACTGTGTTTATCATTTAGCAGTGCCATCAACTCAAAAGTAGATGGAAAAATTCTCAACCAGAACACTTCCTACAAAATGGCCAATTGTGAACAAGAGATAACAGAGGTATCTAGTTATTTTTAAAGTACTTAATATTTTATCCATGAGCATAAATATCTTTTCAGAGGTCTTTGCTTCACACCAGATATATTTTGATATGGTCCCCAATTCTGGGCATAGCTGAATGTTGGCAACCATGACAGATTCAAGTATAGCTTTCTTAAAAGTTGTCACAGGAATATCAGCCACTAGTGACTTTTTCACATAAAATTGGCATTCTATTATCTTTAAAAAATCAATGCTTATAACGATAAAAGAAGGTATTCCTAGATTGCTTTCTGAACATAATATTGCCTTTTTCACCTATACCATTAATGTCCCTCTTCCCCTCATACCAAAATACTAAGTTGATGTACATTTTAGACTTGACACTTAGTGAGAGCTGGTTTTCTCTAATTCAGTTTGTTTTAGAATACATTTTGTTTATATCATTATCCTGACTACTCTGGAGACATTGAACTCCAAAAAACACTCATTTTAACCTTTTAAAGCATTTTAGGTTTCATTGTGATTTCAGGATTTTTCCCCCATTTAGACACTGTGAACATTTCCAGGGATGATCTCAGTTCTGGGCACTCAAAGGACAGTCATGCGTTCCAATATCAAACCCAGATGGGTGCAATTTGTAACACCCATGACATGTTTCCCTGCTGTGTGTAGGCTAAGCAATTGTCATGGCTTTCCCAGGATTTTCCTGGGTACCAGAAGTCCCATGTCTCAGGAATATCCTCAATCCTGGGCAAATGGGGTGGTTAGTCCCCTATCATGCTCTTACCCTTAATCAAAATCACAGAATGGCCATTCTTGACTGGTAAATTACATTCCCATTTACTTTCAAAGGTAATAAAAGAATAGGACCCGTTAGACTTGTTGGATTGCTATCACATTATTTCAGACATTTGAGTCATACTGATAGAGGGTATGTAGTGGGTTTACCCAGAGTTATTGAGTTAGTGGAATACATTCTTCTTAAAATTAAATACTGAACACATAAAAAAAATTGCTTATTTTACAGAAGCAATGAGGGATGGAAACAATTGTGTTTTCAACACTCTTCCTATATATTTACTTTTTGTTCTCTCTGCTTTTATTCAGCTTCTCGCTTCTCAGAGCTACTCTAGATAAAGAAATAAATTAACAGTAAATTCAGCCATGCACGCAATTCTTGCCGTATTTTAACTTCAGTTCTCCACACACACACATGTATACAGCATACGTATACATAAGGACATATATACAATATATATTCACCATTTCTATATGTCACGGCACATCTTGAAAGTCAGTAAATCATAAGGGAGAAAAATGCAAAATTGGTGGCTTGTTCCTCAAAGAAAACTCAGTAAAACGGAATCACTATTTCAGTTCACAGCGTGACAAAGCCAATTGGGAATTTCCAGATGCAGAAGAGGTAAAAATGCCAACTTTATTAAAATGTAAGCCAAAGCAAAATTGCAGTCTAAAATGGAAATGAGATTTTGGAAAATGCTGATTTTGTCTGGCATACACTATAAAATTCTAATTTTGTGTAGATTAAAAAGAAAATGAAACTCCCACCTGAGGGTATAGCCATATAAAGAAAGCCAAGCCCACACTAAGCAGATTATCCATGGTTCATAAAGTTTTATGTTAATAATTTAAATTGTCAATAACATTTTAAGCTCAATTGATAATGGCATTGGAAGATTTCATAAACTAATACAAATTATTTTACTGGTGACCATCGAGAGAGACAATTTAATCTTGGAAGGCCAACCTGGACCCACCACGTGTCTGTCCATGTCCTAAAGATGGACTCAGAGATGAGCCACATTTTTAGAAAAGATTAGAAATAGTAACATCTTCCCATTCACTTGAGAAAGCCAGGTTTTCTCAGTGCTTTAAATGCAATTTCTCTAAAAAAGATGACCCATGTGGCTGTTCCTAAGCTGAGAATGAAGCCATAGGGGAGAGGCATTTTCACAAAGATTAGAAATATGAGTGATTTCAGGTGTGATCTTCCTTACAAAGATAACCTAAATACTGTGTCTGCCAATGAACTGAGAGGGCAAACATAATGTGAAGTATTTTGAAACACAGTAGAAAGAACATGAGGCTTAGAGACAGGTAGGCTATCACCTGATGAAATAGGAACTCATGTTTATACCATTTTTCAGAAGAAGAAATTGAGGCTTATTGAAGGCAGTTAATCCTCCCCCCCCCAAGATCATCTAATATGAGATGTACAGGAGCTGAGACTTGAATCCAGAATAGTCTGATTGCACTGGCCTGTTTTCTTAATACATTTTAATAAAGTAATCAGCATAGCACTTCACAAATAGTTGCAAATACTCTCATTAGATCACATGGATTAGGCCTTTCCACTGTGTTGTTCCCAGAAGCTGTTACTACCTGGGAGGAGGTCCAGGGCGGGCCTCCCTTCCCATGTTCAACTCAGTACCACAGATACCTCATTTGATTTCATATAAATCTATCAATCGAACAGCAAATATTTCCTAGGACTTTCCATGCTCACATCTGCTACCCAAGCAAGTTTCCCAGTCACTGGAATGCCTAGAGCATCTCATGTTTGCGTGCTATTTCAATATTTCCAAAAATGCCAGATAAAACCATTTTCAATATCTGTCTCTCATCTACCATCCAACAAAAAGCCCTTTATTCTTCTTGCCCTTTGCCCCTTACAACTCTATTCTTTAACTGCAGAAGAATTGTGCCCATGATAATTTTTAACAAGTTTTTAGAATCAACGGAAATATTTCAAAATTTAGAAATTTTAATTTTTTTTATTTTAAGGTTTTTATTTGTATAGATTTAAGAGGTACAAGTGTGGCTTTATCACATGGCTACATTACGTAGTGGTGAAGTCTGGGTTTTTAGTGTAACTTGAATGATGCACTCTGTATCCCCTAAGTCATTTCTCATCCCTTACTCCCATCCCACTCCAGGGAGTCTGTAATGTCTCTTATTCCATCATTCCACACTCTATGACCACGTGGACACATTATTTGGCTCCCACTTATAAGTGAGAACATGTGGTATGTGACTCTCTATTTCTGAGTTATTCCACTTAAGGTAATTCCATGTATGCTGCTGCAAAAGACATGAGTTCAATCTTTTTTATGGCTGAATAGTATTCCAGTGAGAGAGAGATGGAGAGAGTATGTGTATGTGCGCACCATGTTTCTTTATCCAATCATCCTACAAGCACAGGCAGCATTTTGATATGATAAATTCTTTTCTTCCAGCAGATACCCAATATTTGGACTGCTGCATTGAGTGGTAGTTCTACTGTTAGTTCTTTGAGAAATTTCCACACTGTTTTCCATGCAGGTTGTACTAATTTACATTCCCACCAACATTGTATAAGTGTTCCTTTTTTTCCACATCCTCGCCAGCATCTGTTACTTTTTGACTTTCTAATCATAGCAATGCTGACTGGTGCAAGATGATACACATATCTCATTGTGGTGTTAGTGTGCATTTCCATGATGATTAGTGATACTGAGAATTTTTTCGCATGCTTCTTGGCCATCTATATATCTTTTTCTGAAAAATGTCTGTTTATATCCTTTGCCCAGTTGATTCCTTGTATATTCTGGATATTAATCCCCTGTCAGATGCATAGTTTGCAAATATTTTCTCCCATTCAGTAGGTTCACTCAACTGATTATTTCTTTTACTGAAGCATTTTAGTTTGAGTCCCATGTGTCTAATTTTTGGGTTTGTCCTTTATGCTTTTGAGGTCTTAGTCATGAATTCTTTGCCTAGAGACCCATGTCCAGAGAATTTTGCCTGAGTTTTCTTACAGTATTTTTACAGTTTCAGGTCTTACATTTAAATGTTTAGTCTATCTAGAGTTGATTTTTGTCTACGGTGGGAGATAGGCGTCCATTTTCATTCTTCTGCATATGGCTGGCTATCCAATTTCCCCAGCACCATTTATTTTAAAAGATCCTCAGTATATGTTTCTGTCAACTTTGTCAAAGATCAGTTGTCTGGAGATATGTTGCTTTATTTATGAGTTCTCCATTCTCTTTCATTGATCTGTGTGTCTATTTTTATACCAGTACCATGCTGTTTTGGTTACTGTAGTCTTGCAGTATAACTAGAGGTCAGATAACATTAAGCCTCCAGCTTTGTTCTTTTTGCTTAAAATTGCTTTACCTAATGAGCCTCTTTTTTGGTTTCATGAAATTTAGGATTGTTTCTACATCTGTGAAAAAATGATGTTGTTATTTTGGTAGGAATTCACTGAATCTGTAGATTGCTTTTGACAGTATGGCCATTTTAATGATATTAATCCCTCTGATCCATGATATGGGATGTTTTTCCATTTATTTGTATCATCTGAAATTTCTTTCCTTGGTGTTTTGTTTTTTCCTTGTAGAGATCTTTCTCCTCCTTTGTTAAGTATATTCCTAGGTGGATTTTTTTTTGGGGGGTAGCTATTGCAAATGAGATTGACTTCTTGATTTGGTTCTCAGCTTGATCATTATTAGTATATAGAAGTGCCACTGATTTTGTACATTGATTTTAAATCCTGAAACTGCATAATTTATTAATCAAATTTAAGACTTTTTTGAAGGAGTTTTTAGGGTTTTCTAGGTATAAGATTGTATCATCAGTGCACAAAGATAATTTAACTTCCTTTTTTTATAATTTGGATGTCTTTCACTTCTTTCTCTTGCCTGATTCCTCTGGCTAAGAATCCCAGTACTATGTTGACTAGGAGTGGTCAAAGTAGATATTTTTGTTTTGTTTCATTTCTTAGGGGGATTGCTTTTAATCCCCCCAGTATGATGTTGGCTGTATGTTTCTCATATATCATCTTTACTATTTTGAGGTATGTTCGTTCTATGCCTGGATTTTTGAGAGTTTTTTATTATGAAAGGATGCCAGACTTTATCAAATGCTTTTTCTTCATCTATTGAGATGTTCATATGGATTTTGTCCTTAATTCTGTTTATATGATGACTCACATTTATTGATTTTCATATGCTGAGTCATCTTCACATCCCTGGAATAAAATCTACCTGGTCATGATATATTATCTTTTTGACATGCTGTTGGATTTGGTTTTCTGTATTTTGTTGAGGATTTTTGCATCTATGTTCATGAGGAATATTCATCTATAGTTCATTTTGTTGTTGTTAGTGTGTCCTTGTCTGACTTTGGTATCAAGGTGATTCCAGTTTTGAGGAGTGAGGTAGGATGGATTCCCTTCTCCTCAATTTTTGCAACAGTTTCAGTAGGAATGGTACCAGTTCTTTGTACGTTTGGTAGAATTTGGCTGACTCCTTCTGGTCCTAGGCTTCTTTTTATTGAGAGTTTTTTTTTATTACTGATTTAATCTCAGTACTTGTCCTTGGCATGTTCAGTATTTCTATTTATTCCTGATTCAATCTCGGGAGGTTGTATTTTTCCAGGAATTTAGTCTGTACCACCAAAAGTGAAAGCAAATACAGGCAGGAAGAACAGTGAGCTAGGATCCAATGGAATGGCAGCCCATGTGATCTTTCCACCTGGGAGTCATCCTTCAGGGTTTCCCCAAAATTTGTGACTTTGGCTACATTTTTGGCTAAGAAAGCAATATTTACTAGAACTTTGAGATTCCTAAACATTCAGACCATATCCATAGGTTGACAGAGAGCTCTATTCCTTTTCTCATTCTTTGCCAAACTACAAGAAGGAAATGCATCATCTAGACCTAGTGAGGTTGTGTCTATGTCCATATAACTGATAAACAGTATATATCAAGTTAAAAGCCAAGGAGTCCAAGAGGAAGTGCATGATAGTAGTTGACTGCAGAAACATAAACATGATATTAATTATAAATTTGCCAATCTATATTCCTTCTTACCTATGATCATAAGCTGCTATCCCAGAAGGACCATGTGAATGAGGAAAAGTGTTTTTTGCTTTTAAATAACCAAATGAAACAGATAAGTGCTGAGCATATGTGACAGGCTGTTTAAGGGGTCTGTTTCTCTTATGTTAGATGAGAGTGCTGAAGACCACAAGGTCAAACTGGCAGTAAAAATAGCAGATAAAGGACCTCCAAAAATTCTCTCCTCAATAACAGAAATGAGAAGAGTAGAAAATTGGTCAGAATCAGCTTTTTCAGAACTCTAGAAATTAACCCAAAGCTTGCAGGAATCTAGAGAGCATTTAGTCAAGAAACATTGCTGAAATCTCAGGAAGAGCAAGCTTCATGGCATTTTACTTTGCACTGTCCCTGTCCCTGACCCCTTGCTTTGTAGTAGTCTTGAAAATCAACAATCCAGAATGATGATGAAAACCAGCAACCTAGCAGCCAATAGAGGGGAAATAACAGAGATGTCCTTCAGAGCTTTGATCTCATGGAACTATCTAGCTGGTGATTTCCTGGAAGTTCCCACCACAAGGTTGTCTATATTTAACCTGACTCAGAGCTTACCCAGTACTAACAGCATTTTCCTGGAGGATGTTTGTCTAAAACAATTAGAGGTAATTGTTGAACATCTCGTCTACCTCAGAGCAAATAATATAATAAATAGACTAACCAAAAACAAAAACCTTTTTTAAAAAGCTAAAGAATGAGATGTCCATAGGGATATTTACAAGACTCTGACATCTTGGGAATCTAGACAGCTACAAGCATGTGGGAGACTGAATGTTGACGGTACGAGCCAACATGCACCCAAAGCCCCTTAGCAAAGACTGGGAGATTATTAACTCTATGCGTTTAAGAAAATCTGTCTATAATCATTAGCTGACCACTAAAACTAACTGAGTAGAGACTTTAGTGGCCATTCATAACAACAACAACAACAACAAAACAGACTTTACATAATTAAAGAAAGTTACCACAGCAGATAGCAATAAAAACAAACCCTAGGGAAGGGGGAGAATCTGATTTTCAGAGTTGCCATGTTTTAAAGTGTCTAGTTTTCAAGAAAAAATTCTGAGACATGCAACGAAATAATAAAGTATGGCCTTTGTACTGGGGGAGGAGAAAGCAGTCAGTAGGAATTGTCCCTGAGGATGGCCAGATTTGGGCCTCATCAGACAATGACTTTAAATAGGCTAATTTCAATGTGTTCAAAGAGCTGAACCATATCTAAAGAACTAAAGGAAAGTGTGAAGATGATGTTTCACCAAGTAGAGAATGTTAATGAAGATAAAGGAATTATAATAAACAGCTAAATAGAAATTCTAAAGTCGGGTGGTGCCTGTGGCTCAAGGAGTGGGGCACTGGCCCCATATACTAGAGGTGGTGGGTTCAAACCTGGCCCCAGCCAAAAACTTCATTAAAAAATTTTCTTTAAGTTGAAAAGTACAATAACAAGAATGAAAACTCACTGGAGGGGTTCCACAGCAGCTTTGAGTAGATAAAAACCCCAGGGAGAAAATAACAGGCACTGAATGTCCCACATTCCATTCCCAAATTCCACAGAACTTAATGGGAGTTGGAGATCCCACATAGATGCAGTCTCCTCACCACTTCCCTCAGCCTTTATTGGCAGACGTCGGAAATGTACTGGAGAATCATCAGAGGACACCTAAGTTTAAAGTCAAGTGATGGGAAAGCTTCTAGGGAACCATTCGTGGAGACGAAGGATGGCAGCTCATTCTATAGTCAGCTATTTGCTTATGTAACAGACTTGCTGGTTTCCTCTCTGGATCTGGTGTAGGACAGACACTGGAGATAAAGAGAAAGGCAGAGACCAATGAGCACACACTCTGGGCGTGGCCAGGATGTTTAGCTTTCCCATGAGTCAAATGGACATGAAGAAAGGTACTTGGACTTAGGCCATTGCCTCATTAATGATGACTGCCTGTGGAGTGAGGGGTCCCTTGGCAGCAAGAGGCTTTTTTGTCCACTTCCAAAGGCAGTATTTGAAGTGGTGTCAAACAAAAATGCATCTTTCACACATGATAATTGTGTGATGAGAAGGCTCATCCTAAGGGGCCTCTGGGAAAAATGTTTCTATAAGCTACAGACAGAGTTGGCATTGGTGTTCATGTATGCACAAGGCCTCCGGGGAGGAGCAGCAGCAGCAGTTGATAGAGTAGAATAAAGGAGCACCTCTTCTATCACAGTTGTCTGCCCCCAGGTACCACCACCCCGTTCCTCCTCCCTAGGCTCTGGCACACAACAGGAAGAAAGAACCCTGGAGAGGATGGTGTGAAAAGTGGAAAAAGCTCCCTCCCTATTCACAACTCCTCAGGCAAAGACCCAGCACTGGGGGTCCAAAAGATGAGTTCCAGCCAGTGTGTATGAGATTGAAGTTTTACACTGGTCTGACTCAGTCATTTTGCAAATATAAGAATAAGCAAGCAACTGAAGAATAGTCCTGGGATATCTTTGAGGAAGCAAAATGGAGCTGGAGCAAAAAATGTTTGAAGACAGAGGTTTGGAGAAAAAATATTCTTGTCATGATCAGTCAACCAGTTCCACATAAATATCACGGAAAGCATTACAGTGAGTGAGTGTACAGTCCAGACACAAGTGTTTGTGTTAGTCTTTTGGATCTTGGACATATATCCACTGTGTAACCACAAGAAATGTTGAGTTTCTTCTATTTTCTGTCATATCACTCATCCAGAAAATGAATTGGTCTTACCAAATGATCGCTCTGCTCTGAGTTTGTCTAGCACTGTAACCAATTATCGTATCCCAATAAGTAATCCAAGTGTAGCACTTCACAAATAATCCCATTCTTATAAAGACTCTGCGAGTAGGCAGGGGAGATACTCTTGGTCCCTTTTAAGACAGGGAGGATCAGGAGGCTTAAAGAGGTCAAGTGACTAACCCAAGTTGCCCCAGCTGGTGAATAGCACAATGAGGACTGTGATCCAAGCTTTCCAACTAAAAAGTATAACCTCTTTCTAGTAAACTGCCCTATGCCATGCTTAATCCAATTTCTGCATATGTTATCCCAAATATTCTCTAAAATAGTATTTTTATCTCTTAATATTTTGTACATTATGAGAGGATTATTCTTGTGAGCAGGTCCCGAGTAGTGGTGAAGGGGACAGTGTTCCAAGTTTTTCTTCCTTGGCAAGACTGAAGATGTGTGCCTTGACTGGCCAAGAAGAGTCAGTGGGCTTCAGGGAGATGAGGCACCTGAAAAGGTCATCTAGGAAGTTTCTTCCACTTGGGCTACCATCAAAGTCATTTGGTGACATAATAGCAAGATTTAGAAATAGAGAAATGCTGGGATATTTTTTGAATGCATCTTCATAAAACTCAAAAGCCCCTCCATTGATCTCTAGGTTTAAACTTTGACCAAATAGATGGTGCTGAAGGATGACAGATGTCCAGGCCTTTCATGATAGGATTTGTATAAAAGCATTAGGAATTATGTTTGTCATGCTGAGAATGGCATCTTGGGGAAAGATTGGGGATCTTAAATCTACAAGATCTTGGGGATTTTAAATCTACAAGCATCTATGGTTATGTGAGGCCAGCCCTTATTTACACAAAAGATCACTTTCCCACCGTCTGTCCACTTGGAATTTTTTTTCTTTTGAGACAGTCTCACTATGTCACCTTCAGTAGAGTGCCGTGGCATCACAGCTCCCAGCAACCTCAAACCCTTGGGCTCAAGTGATTCTCTTGCCTCAGCCTCCCAAGTAGCTGAGACTACAGGCACCCACCATAATACCCAGGTATTTTTTGGTTGTAGTTGTCATTGTTGTTTAGCTGGCCCAGGCCGGATTCAAACCTACCAGCCTCGATATGTGTGGCCAGCACCCTACCCACTGAGCTATGGGTGCCACCCTCCACTTGGAATTACTGAAGCATTCCCTTGTACTCTTTTATCATATGGGTCATGTGTTTTGGGTTACCCTTATCATAAACTGCACTACATGAAAGAACTGTGACCCAATCTACTTTAAACTTAATAAAATCTTCTACATGTAAACTAAATTAAGCCATTCTATTGTGGTACATGTTTATGTGATGACAAGGAGGGGTGGGGAAACTTTGGTTTCTATACTTTAGTTTAGGGCATTGGACTTTGGAAACCTCTTGGGAAGTTGTCCTCTCCAGAGCAAATCCACCAGGGCCTCAATATGAAAGGAGTGGTATGATCAAGCAGGTCTCTGGGGAGAAGAAAGATAAGGCCAAAGCGATGGTGAGGCTCCAGCTCCACCCCCTTCATTTCCACCACTGATGAAATCCACCAGCTCCCACTGTGAACTGACTGCCTCACCAAGAGTAGGGGCTAGCTTGTCATTGTCCCTCAAATTGCTCAGAACTGGAGATATTTTTATTAAAATAGATTTGAAACTCATAGATTCCCCAAGCCTTCATCCTAGAATTTACCTTTATGGCAGATTTGATAAAAATAAGAAAAGTATAGAAGAGATGTTTTAGGGAACAAATAATCAGGCCCAAATGTAATTTTCCTAGATCATTCAAGTCACTTTCATAAGTTTCATATGCCTGGTACAGACCTTCAAGGAGAATTTGTTTAGTAATTCATCTTCCCACAGAATGAAAAAGATGTTTTTCTCCCATCCAAGTAGTAACCAGGCCTGACCCTGCTTATCTTCCAAGATCAGAAAAGATAGGGTGCATTCAGGGTGGTATGGCCATAGACATATGAAAGCCTCACCCTCTGCCAGTGTGCGTATGTGCGCGCGCGCGCGCACACACACACACACACACACACATATCAGTGCCTGGAGCGGTGACTTCCTAAGAACACTTCCATGAAGTTGTCTATCTTGTCCGAAAGACTGGACACCATAATCTGAGCGTGCATGTGTGGACCTACACAGGGTGCCTTTCCTAGTGTTCTTTATGTGCTATGCTGTGCTTCAAAGCACGGGGCAGTGTAGATATAGGCGGAAAATGGGAGGAAAGTAAACAGGATCTCTGAAAACGCTGCTGACTGGCTGAGTCTTCAGTAACTTTGCCCTGCTCATGATCCTGGGATGGCTTAGTCTGTGTTAGAAGTGGGCGTGTGTGCCTAGCTGAGGATGGCCCAGTGACAGCAGGAAAAGGAAACAGGAGAAAAATCCTTCAATAGCACCCTTACTACTTTAATAAATGTGGGGTATGTGACATGGAAGCCTTGAGATACCTTTGAATGTCTACTGTCCCTTTTTTCCTGGGCACATGTTGTGTTGAGTGTGTTGAAGCATCACAATCTAGCCACCAAGAAATACTTAAAGATTACAAGTTGCTGTTTACCACAGGCAATTGATAATGTTGAGCATCTGAAAATTTGCTGCATTTAATGCCTATCATTAAGGACAAGCAAAATTAAAAATTATTTCATCAGTGCTGCTTAGAGTAGCACACACACACATAACACGTTTAACTCTTTTAATTCTAAATATGCTTGTAGTCACATTCTACATATTCTTGACTATTGGGCAAAAAACGTAACAGCCTTTTTATATGAAATGCTTTATCTAATAATCTCTTTTATATGAAATGCTTTATCCAATGTTAAAATACGGTAAGCATCAAAGCATTTCAAAAGCATTTGATGAAATCACAAGGGGCCTAAGGGAACCTTGGTTGCTGTCACTTTGGTGTTTGAGTACATATGTGTGCTACCCACACTCACCCTCATACAAAACTTGCTGTTGACGGGACCCTTGTATTAACACATGGAACTCTATTTTTGAGAAATAGATTTCTACAGGAATAGTGACCATTACCATATATAAAACTGAACACAGGAATTACGGTGCTTTCTCAGGGATGGGCACAGACTCCTTGCAGCTTCTGGTTAGGACCGGAATGTTCCTTCCAAAGTGCTAAGGAATTGCCACCTCACTTAGACTCAGTTGGATTATGTGATCCTTGTGGCACCTCAGTTATGCTAAAAAAATTATACCATCCTTGAAAATCAGTTTCAGAATTCAGTGCCAGGCTGCCCTATCTATGGTTGCTGATAGTCACTAACAAGAGCCACAACTATCAAATGCCACAGCTGTACATGTAGTTTAAATGTATGTATCTTAATTTATAAATTAAATATAGGAACCAATATATTTTGTATCTTATAAAACATATATAATGAAATAAAAATGAAGTAAATAAATAATATTTTGAAATGGGTTGCTCACTGTAATGACACATAGGAAGGTATAATTCACTCTGAGGGTAAAATCTGTGTTTAATGGAAGTAGTCATCAATGCGTGCTTTATGGCTTTCTTGGCATAAGGAAGGAGTTGCTTCTGACATTTTCTTATTATTAATCTGAGAGTATAAGAACAGTGTTCTCTCAACCCATGATTTTCTTAATTTTGAATACTTAATTTTAAAGCCATTGGCCCATTATATGAAGCTTATTCTAGTTAAAATTAGATAATATAATCTATAACTTTACCTACATTCTTATAAAAGGCAATACCTAGCAATCTACGGAGAGGCATGATTATCTGATATAGAGACCACCTATAGGGTGCCAATGTAAAAATTTAAATATTGGTGATGAAGTTCAGGCTACACTAACCCCAAATATGGTACCTTACCATCTGAGGAAAAGGCAGAAGCAAGAAGGTCACTCTCACCTGCCCCTTGCCTTTCTCCCCGAGACAGTTTATAAGGGCCTTCTTTATACCCAAAGAACAGGGACATCCTTTTCTCTGAAGACACAGGGACACAGAGAAAAATCTAAACACACAGGTCTTGCTAAGTTCCCCCCAGTTTATCCCCCTGAGATCATACTCTTTTGTCCTCTAATCATATTCTCATGACTTTCCATTCTTTATCAAACCTAAGTTAAGTATGCACCATTTCTGAAGGCTCCAGTATCACATAAAACTTAGATTATTTTTTTCTCATTAACAATCTATCTTTTGTTACACAGTCTTGGCCACAAACCTAGTGATGGAAAAGAAGTCTTTCTCTCCCATATATTAGCAAGGTTTAATTTCTTATTTTCTAGATAATAATAAATATAATCAGAGGTTCTAATCTTGCCCCCTGTACTTTGATAGATTCTCTTATTTGTCCTTGGCAGTCAGAGATTTGGGCTCTTAAGGACCTACAGGATGAACTGCTTATCACCAATGACAGATCAATGTCCCATCCTCAGGCACATCTTCCCTTAGAGTAGATTCCCCACCTCACCCCGGGCACAGACACTGCCTGGCACATCAGTGTCCCCACAAATCCAGCTCTCTGGATTTATATTGCTTGTATATTGGTTCACTTCCCTATTGGTGTATTATTTCCTTCCGTTCCACGTTACAGTGGAAGCACTGCTGAAGCAGGTGCCTTATCTGTCTACGTCACCCTTGTCCCTTGACTTGGCGATTAGTTATCTTTTTTCATTAACATGAGTTTGGGTGGCTAGCCATTTACTTCATTGTCCTCAGCACAGTGGCATTGCTATGACACTTTATGGTGCCAAGAGGCACAATCTGGCCTTCTTTAAACTTTCCAATTACCTTCTCAGTTGCTGAAAAGAATAATCACATGATAGTTGGCTTGTGAATTTAGGGAAGAATTCCTAGCTTTCACCACAGAAACCAAGAATATTTTTCTAGTTCCTAACTTGTAGAGAGCCAAACCCAAAACTACTTAAGTAAAAATTATATGTAGGCGCAAAAAAGTGTTTGCTCTGTATTAATTTTGAAGTTGAGATAATACAAACTATGAATTATTTTGTAGAGCTTTCCAAATCACAAAATGACATCTGAAACCCAGACAGTTATATTCATTTATCTTAGGGAAAATAATATGTGTTTAAAATGGTATGCCATGAATAGAGGACTATTTTTTGAGCACTTTCCCTATATCAGTAATTGTACCTGTATTAGTCATTTAGAATTCAAACATTTAAACCCTTTAAAGTGGTTGTGTTTATTTCCATTTAAAAACATCAAGCCCACAAAATCTGCTAGGTTTTTTGATGGCCTCAGGAGAAAAAGTTTAAACACCCATAGAATACTTTTTAGTTTTTATTTCCACCAACTTTAATTATAACAGCAAAGATATAGCTTTTAAAATTTTTTTTTATTTCTGATTAATATGTGAGTACATACAATTAGGCCACATTGTTTGCCTTTGTAAGGCAAAATCTAAGTGGTAGCTTCGTCCCTCACACAGGAAGTGTGCCCTACACCCACACAGAGATAATTATTTAATAGCTACTGTGGTAGGCGGAATAATGACCCCCAAAGATGTCCACATCCTAATCTCTGGAACCTATGACTATGTTACCTTACAGGGCAAACAGGACTTTGCAGATGTGATTTAGTTAAGGATCTTGAGATGGGAAGATTGTCCTGGACCATCTGAGTGGGTCCAATGTAATCAAATGGGTCCTTATAAGTGAAAGAGGGAGACAGGAGAGTCAGAGCAGGAAGTATGAGGGTTGAAACAGTGTCAAGGCGATGTGATGTGAGAAAGACTCAACAAGCATTGCTGGCTTGGAAGATGCAGGAAGGGGCCGTGAGCCCAGAAATGTGAGCAGCCTGTAGACGCTCCAAGAGGAGAGGAAACTAATTCTCCCCCACAACTTCCAGGAAGGACACAGACACAGATCTGCTGATAGCTTGATTTTAGCTCAGTGAGACCCTTTGAGACTTCTGACTTCTAGAAGTGAAAAGTAACGAATTTGCCTTGTTTTTAGCTACGGAATTTGTGGTAGTTTGTTACAGCAGGTATGGAGAACAAACATGCCCCTCTTTTCAGAATATACACTTTTAAAAACTCACCAATTCCTCAGTGTAGCCTCTCACATTTAGCTGCTGACAAATTTTAAAGGCTTTGATCAAATCATTTAGCTAGAGCTCTTGAAATAAGAGCTTTGATAATTAGAGAAACATTTCAAATTATGAAAATTGGATAATAATGCAAGTCCTTGTGGGTGACTATTTGTAACTTTAAGCTCATATGCACAAAAGACACCTATTTGACACAAAGCAGTAGTTACATTATAAACTATCTGAAGGTTCAGTCCAAGCCTCCTGTCTCTTAGAAACTGAGCCAATAGGACCATGCTCTCTAAGGAGTGATGCTCAATAAAGGTTGACAGACCAACACAACAGACACGGATATCCAGTAGGTGGTCTTTGGACCTACAGATCTTTCCTGGCTTCAGAATCTGATGCTTGGCTGTCTGAAACCTATTCCTGTGTTGGAAATTATGAGATCACATATCCAGCATTGTTTCTCAACTAGAACTAGAAATAATAGCTTAGGAAATGTACCATCACCTGAAACTAGGAAGAATTGGGATACTTGAAGAAACTTAGCACTCTGGGTGGACTGTGATTTCCTGTTAATCAAATCAAGCACTGCTGCCCAGTCCTCACTACAGAGTGCACTAGAAAGAACGATCCAACAGGAAAATGTTTTATGAACAATCCATATGGAAACCATTGGCAATAACGCATCCTGGCATATGGCAAATGACATGTATACATATAAAAATAAGAACTGTAAACATTGCGAGCTATTTAATAGTGAAATCATATTCTTCCTCAGCACCATCTCTCCAATAGAACACACCAGACTCCCCCACCCTCCGCCACCTGAGACCCCTAGCGCGAATGTGAATTGTGCAATAATGGCTGTGCTCAGTCACTGTATCAATCAGAGTCTCAAAAGAAAACAGATGGCACACTCCAATGGGTTTACATAGAGAGAGATTAGTGAACTTTTTACAGATGGTTGGGCAGGGCTGAAGGACTGATGAGGGACTGTAGAGCACGGAGGGATTAGCAAAAATGGGAAGCTGCTGGTACCACTCTTTGATCTAAATGGATAAGGGAAGGGAATGTTCCTAACAGCACCAGAGAGAGCTTGAACATTGGAGTGGGGTGTCCTGACAGGAGCTGTAGCTGTAGCACAATGCAGCAGCCACTGATAGAAGCTTCCACAACAGGGAGGAAGTGGAAAGGGTAATGACCACGACCCATTCCTCCACCTACCCACCTACCTCTTACCAGAACTTCTTCTTGGCCAAATCCAACCAAATAGTCTGGGTGATACAGTCCATGGTGGTCTCTCGGGAAGAGACAACTGGACGAAGAAGGGTGGGAATAGGCAGACCACAGAGACTATCCAGCACAATTTTCAATTTAGCAAATATTTGAATGAGCACTTACTGTGAGCCATTCTCTGAGTCAGATGCTGAGGTTAGAAGTGCTATGGTTTGCCTCACTACTGAGAAACTTCCAGGAGAAGACAGCAAGTAAACTTGTGATAACAATATCATGTAAGAACAGGGTATTATGGAAACACTTAAAGAAGCAACACCATTCTTCCATTCTTAAGGGGTCAGTGAAAGCTTCTAGAATGGAGTTAAATCTAAGCCAAAACATAAAGAATTAATTGGCCATTTTATTGAGGACTCTTTTAAGGGCTTCCCACATTTTAACACATTTAATACTTCCAAGAACCTTATAAGTCAAGATCTATTATTAATCTCCAATTTAAATATGGGGAATTTGACATACAGAGACATGATGTGCCCAAAGTCAGACAGCTTTAATTGGTGAATTCAAGTGTCAAACTCCAGATCATCCCTCTTAACTACTACCCTAAAGATAAAGTGATTTCTAGGTAGGGGAAACAGCGCAGTCTGTGGCCTCAAGAGAGCACAGTCTATTCAGAAAACCAAAATTTAGTCTGGTTGATATAGAGAAGGGGAAGAAGCTAGGTGAAATGGATAGATAGATCTATAGGCTTCAGAAATGAAAACAGATCATGCAAGGCTCCATAAACAGTGTTACTGAGTTAACTCAAGAACGATGGGAAGATTCTGGAGCATTTTAACCAAGCAAAACAATGCCTGGATTATACTTTCAAAGGATCATGCTATAATGTGTAATGATGAAATCAGGGTGATTAACATGTATCAAAATACTACTGTGAACCCATAAATATGTATAATTATTATATAGCAAGTAAAAATAATTTTTAAAAGAAATATGAAAAATTGTAGTTTAGAAATAAAGGTATTCCAGCAAAAAAAGAATATCATAGTCCTAGTAAGAAGAAGGTCTTGAAATAGATCAAGATGTGAGACAAGTAGAAGATTCAGAGACTGCAGCGCACAAATCTACCACATGACCCAGTAATTCTAATCCTAGAAGTGAAAGGTAGGGAAGACTTGTATGTGAATGTTTGTGGCAACGCTATTCACCATAGCCCCAGAGTGACAGCATCCCTAAATGGCCATCACTGGGCAAATTGATAAATAAAATGTATTCTGCACAATGGAATATTATTCAGGCTTAGAAAGGCATTAAAAAGGAATGAAATACTGACATATGCTACAGTATGGATGACCTCGAAAACATTATGTGAAGTGAAAGGAACCAATCACAAAAGGCCACCTACCTATTGTATGATTCTATTGGTATGAACTATCCAGAAAAGTCAAATCTGGAGAGATAGAAAAGTAGATACGTGGTTGCCTGGGGTGAGGGTGGAAATGGAGATTAACTGTAAAGGGGGGGCATGAGGGATCTCTTTGGGGTAGTGGAAATATTCTAAAACTGGATTGAGGTGATGGTTGTACAACTCAGTGAAATCACTAAACATCATTGAAAGGCACACAAAGGGTATGAGTTTTATTAACATAATATGTAAATTATGCCTCAAAAACTGTTACAAAAACAAAATGAAACAAGGCTCTTGTGGTAATGCAAGGAAGACAGGATGGTAGCTTGAACCAATAAGGGCAATACGGATGGAAACTGGTAAAGCCACTTGTGGTTGGAACTGGTGACTGGAAATTTTCCCACCTTGACCCAGAGGCTTTGAGGAAAGGACTATGGTTCTTTGCTATCCTGGTTTTGATTTCTTGCTTTGTTGGAAGATAGAGATCTCCAGCTTTGGAAAGGAGGTTATTCCAGCAGGTAATGACTTTAGATTGAGCAGTAGCTCTGCTGATGATAATGCAGAGAATTCTTGTTTGAGAATTTTCTGGCATCAGAAGGGAAGCTTTGAGAATTAGCTCAATATTTTGGACTAAACTGTAAGAAGGAATTAAGAACAAGTGTAGCATGATGTTTATGTCAAATATGACTGTCTTCATATTTGTCAATCAATTTTCCAGAACAAGACTAAGGAAATCTGGGTCCTTGAGTTAAGACCCTTTTCCACACCAAGTATAGTGATATTTGGTATCCCTGGAGGAATGTTTTGGTTGTGAGGTTCCCCTAAGGTAGCTTTAGAGCCAAGAAAATGTCAATGATCTTTCTGTTTTCCCCTCAAGCCACAATAAAATCCAGGCTCTGATTAGTTGTTTGGGCGACACCTAGTCTTGTTTTGATGGAGTTTGGTAAAACAAGTAAGAAGATCCATTTTTCCCAGGCCTGAGAAATGCATGCAGTGGTAAGAAAATTGGGTTAGTCTGTGTTTCCTCTGCCAGGACATAGAGTTCTCCATGTAGTTCGATACCCCCTAAGGGATGGTCGAACCTTTCAGCATATGGTTACTTAATCTATCTTATGCTGGGTTATCAGTTGGTCAGCTGAAAGGTCAGAAGCCACAGCAAGAATATGAGAAGTCTGAGCTTGGAGTTCTGAATTACAGGATGATTTTTAAGAATTTGGGATGGGGATGAGAGACGTCTAGGGCAGGGTAAGAAAGGGAACACTCCTGAGGTACTATTTCTTTTCCTGCTCTGTTTTGGCAGCTTTTCTTTCTGTCTGCCTGTTTCAGAATTACCTGCCTTTCTGATAGAAAATTTACTCTCTGTATTTACATTTCTGGCAGCGGGTAGGTGGATGTCATGGAGTTCTGTCCCAAAGAAATGTTCTCAGCACATCACCAATTTTGAGCTGAGATCTGGGACACTTGATTTAAAGCAAGACATTTCTTCTGGTTCATATAACCAGAGGGGGATGACATGAGCCAACAATCTAAGCTAAGAATTTTGTGTAGAGAGAGACAAAATGTGTACTGGCACTCTAGTGTATTTTAGCTGTGAGGCTTAATAACATGGGCAAGTTGGGGAGGCCAGAAGAAAGCCTCTGCACTATTAATCAGTACATCCTCTTGGGAGAGTCACATGCTATTCCTGTGCCCTTGATAGTCAACCATGGAGCTCCCAGAAAAAGTCCTTATTTACAAAAGATTTCTTTAAGTTCTACCTGGTATTGGAAGCAATGTCATGTTCTGCCACTGTTCAGATAAGGAAAACTGAGAGATGACATATTGACATTAATGGGGCCTCATTTTCTTTCTTATCCTTCTAATTCCTTATAAGTCTTCAAATCACATTGTTTGCTTTGACAATAACAAGACATTTTTCAGCCCGGGCACTTGAGAAGCAAGTGAGCAAACTGAATTCCATACCGCCTGATGGAACACTGAGTTGAATACAAGCTCAAATTGGATTACTGGATTGTTTTTAAGAGAAAAGAGTTAAGAGGCAGATGGAAGCCAATCCAGATTTCTCATGCTGGGTTTGAAGACCTTGCAGCTTGAAATAACATATCTTGGTTCCAAATAAACCTATTAAGAAATTACCAAGAGAAGATAAGCATAGAATGTTATGTTGAGAGGACTTTGTCGACAATAGAATTGGAAAATCTGGACAAAGAAACTTACAGAAATCTGAGTCATAGGGAGGAAGCACTTGAGACTAATGTGGAGAACTTTCCCTTTTTGCGTAGAGGCGTAATTATTTGTATTTCTTTGTTTAAACCACACCTGCCCACTTACTGCATAATGCCTTTATTTTATGGAATTTCAGATGTGATTTAATTCACAGAACATCGGTGAAAATGTATTTTTGGTAGCCAGTTCCAGAGAATACTCCTTTCTAAGGATAAGAGAGGGTTTTCGGTTTATCTCTGGGCTGAACCACTAATCTTTAGTGTTTATAATTAGTTGTTTGCCTTAAAGCAGTAGATATTTTTGAAAGCCTCATTTTCCCTGAGAAAAAGTGATTGATTCCTATAGCACTGAACATAAAATATAAATGATGCTACAAGTCCGATGGAGAGCTTAATGAAGCATTATTAAAACCCCATCCAAGTGTAGGCCAAAGAGATTGTTTACTTGGGAAATTCTTTCGAGAAAGAGGATACATGCAAGCATGTCTGCTCATCAGGTTATTTTTAAGTAGTTGTCAGATGTCAACAAACTGAAATGCATCAAGTTTAATACCTGTTCCTATCTAAGTAATTTTAAAAGTTGCCTGTATGAAAGCATATTCTTTCTGAAGTAATTCTACCAGACCTAAGGGAGTTCAATGATAATTAAACTCTAAACTTTAGTTATTTGGATGGAAAAAAAATGCTAGCTACATGGCCAGAACTTAAACTGGATGGAGAAATTGGATGAGGTCTTTGGGGATACCTTCTAAAGAAGAAGTCTGGAGCCAACTAAGGATTTCGAGGAAGATCAGTATCCGGAATCTCACCTGGATAAGGTCCTGGGGTTATAGCTCCCTGCTGAAGGCCCTGATCTCTCAAATGTGTTCTTGGATTCTTCTAGACTAGTGGCCTTCCAGAGGGGCGATGGAGCCCCCCAGATGACACATGGTGATGAATGGAGACATTTTAACTGGTCATGACTAAGGCAGAGGCACTGGCATCTAGTGGGTAGAGGCCAGGAAAACTACTCAACATCCTATAATGTCCAGGACAACTCCCACAACCAAGAATGATCTGGCTTCAAATGTCAATAGGACCAGGGTTGAGAAGTCCTTTGCACAGCCCTGAGCATGAGGCGCTTATGATGTGACACTACTGTAACAAAATTCTGGAAATATAACCAAAGCATTGATTAGAAAACTACAAATCAAATCAAGTCCTAAGTATTTTTTACCAAATATTTTTAATATCTGATTTAGGAGACATTACTCCAAAGCTCTATATGTGTGCAGGCTAAGTTAAAGAAGATGTATATTTTTAAACCCTCTTTATCAAAAACTTTAAGAATTATACTTTAAAAATTACTGTACATATTATTACATAAACTCCACAGGTTCTGAATTTTTTGTCTGAGATATCATGTGTGTTTTATTAAACCAGGTATTGCAAATGCAGCATTATAATGAATTATAGAAATAATCTTTAGTATTTTTTATAATCCACAGCACATCCAGTTTTATGCAGTCTCGTGGTTTTTTCTATTGACACGATACATGTGGTATATATTTCTGGCCCTTTGCAAAGCATTTCAAACTTGTGCTGAAATTACTAGAATTCTACCCTGAAAGAAGTTAATGTCTTGGATTTCAAGTAGGCCAGCTGGTATCCGTGCAGGAAGCCAGGATGGAGGTCCACCTCTATCACTAGGCTTGTGACCTTGGCCAAGTCAATATCCTCTCCTTGGACACTCTGTTTCCTTACACACACACACACACACACACACACATAAATACATAGTTCAAATCCTATTTGATACACATACACATATTCTATTAAATACACATACACGCATGTCTATATAAAGATTGTTTAGTCCATTTATTATCTACCTACACTACACACATACAGTTTAAATTCTCTTCAACCCTCACATACATAAATGGTTTAAAGTCTATCATTATATACACACATGCACATACACACGTATGTATATATGGCTTAAATACTAAACACACACATATATTTATGTAAAAAAAATTTATGTAAAAAATACTAAACACACACATATATTTATGTAAAAGCCACATAAGAGATGGGGCTTCACTATGTCACCGAGGCAGGAGTGCAGTGGCTCATCATAGCTCACTCCAGCCTCGAATTCCTGGGCTCAAGTGATCCTCCTGCCTCAGCCTCCCAGAGTGCTAGGATTATAGGCATGAAATACTGCACCCCACCTATATGCATTTCAAAATCTATTTATTATATACACACATACTTAATAGTGTAGGCTTTGGAATTAGATTTGCCTTCCAATCCCAGCTTCCCTTATGTTTTAGCTGTATGGCAACTTTCTTCTCAGATTTATTTTTCTCATCAGCAGCTGGCAATATGGTACCAATTCCTTACCTCAGACATTTAAATAAAACTGTATAAAATGTATTTGGAGCACAGGGCCTCACATATACTGAACAGTATTTTTTCTTTTTCAAAATATAAGTCGGGTTTTGACACAAAGAAAGGCTAGTTCTGTAATGACACAGTCTAGTGTGTTAATGTAGAAGCAAGACTGGGTCTGAATCGTCACGGAACCCTCAGGTGGAAGCCAGCATTCCACAACATGCTGTCAGAGGGGTAGCAAACCTCTGCTTGGGCCAGGGTGGCATCAGTACAAAACTCTGATCTGAGGGGCAGGGCACAGGTTGGCCTCCTGGGGTCATTATTTCAACTCACATTGGTGGGAGTAGAACAATTTCAGGCATGCAGCTCCCTGAGAATCTGATGTTGAGTCAAAATAGGAGGCCTACCTTATCACATAGACTCATTGAAAAAAGACTTCAGAATCGTCTCTCTATGGACTAGTCTAGGGTGATTCATGCAAATGGATAATTTGGAGAGAATAACACAAAGTGGCTGTACACCACAATACCACCTCACAACCTACTCTGGGATATGTCCCTCAATACCCATCATATGACATCTGTCCCACGGAAAAAAACAATACAACAGTTTTAGTCGGGGTAAGTAATATCAGCTTCTGTGATGAATAGTGGCTTCACACAGCAATTGCTCATTTTTTGCTCACATTTGACTCCTATGCACTTGGCCAATGAGAATGGAAGAGAAGTCCATGTAGTTGCCTGGGGCCCCAGGGTCCCTCAGTCTAGAGGCGAGGCCATCACTAGGGCCTCAGAGACCTGCATGGTGTTCTCAACATCTGGCCCAGAGAGAAGTAAAAAGAGAGTTTCAAGGACCATGCAGGAGGCCTTGGGAGCCAGGCCACTTGCCACAGGCTGGCTCCATTCCCTGGTCTCACTTAATGCAAAGGGCTATTTAGCTTTGCGCTCAGAAGGGCTTGGCAAGTCCTTGCCAATGTTTCTGCCAGAATATCATTTCAATATCTGAAGGAAATGTGATGGCGATTGAAATAGGATAGTATTTAAAATCAGCTTTGTAGCTTGTGAAATGGATTCTCTTGATATTGTAATAGGGAAAAATTTACATTTTTGACAAGAAACTAAAAATAATCAAAACTCATTAATTCCACAGAGACCCACTTTTATCAGGTCAATTTACCATCTCTCCTCTCTCTTTCCTACATGTGTCCTTCCCAATGTTGCTCCTCTGAGATGTGGAGGTGAACTTGGAGACAGTGAGCAACTGGGTGGCAGCAGAGAGGGGCCTGAGAGTGGTGATCATGACTGTCTCCAAGTTCCAGATACTGTGCTAACTCACAGTATTTATTACGGAAGGGGCGCCCTGTGGCACCAGCTCCAGAGCTCACAGTCTTGACTTGTTTCACACCCACTTCCTATCAAAAGCCCAATTGGAATGGTTGACTCCTTTGATTCATTGTTCTGAGCTAGTGCTGTCCAACATGGCTGTACACACAAGAATCACATGGGATGCTGTGCTGGACACCCCCCCCCGCCCCCTCCACCTGGTGTTCTTGCCATTGTGGAATCTTCTCCTTTGAATGTGAGTGAGGCCTGTGACTTTCTTCTGACCACAGGAATATGGCAAAGGGGATGAGGTTTCACTTCTACGATTACATTGATTAAGATTGTAATTCCTGTCTTACGAGAAGACTCTCTCTGTCTTGCTGGCTTTGATAAGGCAAGCTGCCATGTTGGAAAGGCTCACCTGATAACGAATGAAGGACAGCCTCCAACGATAGTCAGCAAGGAACCTCAGTCAAAAGGCCTTTAAATAACTGAATTTTGGCAACCACAGTGAGTTTGGAAGCAGATTCTTCTCCAGCTAACCCTTCAGATGTCACTCTAGCACCAGCCAACTACTCAACTGCCATCTTTTGAAATCCCAAAGCAGAGGAACCAGCTTTCTGACCCACAGAAACTGAAATACTAAATGTGCGTTTTTCAATCTGCTAAGTTTGTGATAATTTGTATGTAGCAATGAAAACTAATAAATGCTTGTTAAAAATACAGATTCCTGGGTTCTAGCCACAGAATCTGTTTAGCAGGACTGGAGAAGGACTTGGGACGCTGACTTGTCCACCATCTCCCAAGACGATTTTCATATTCTTGGTTTCTGACATCTAGTCAGCCTTACCAGAATGTTATTTAACTCACACATGTTATTTCTGCTTCCAACAAGTGACTTAACATTTATATTTCAAAGATTTTTCTCTTGGTCTATTATTTAAAAGATTTACATTTGTTCTCTCTTGCGGTATAACAAATGACCACTAATTTAGTGGCTTAAAACAACATATATTTATTATTTTAGAATTCTGGGGGTCAAAAGTCTGAAAATGACTCTCACTAGGCTAAAACCAAAGTTTCAGCAGAGTTGATTCCTTCTGGAGGCTCAGGAGAGAGTCTGTTTCTGGGCCTTTCCCAGCTTCCTGAGACCTCCTGCTACCTTTGGCTCATGGCCCCCTTCAACAATTGCTTCACTCTAGTCTTTGCTCTTACCATCACATCTCCTTCTCTAACTCTGACTCACAGCCTCTTTCTTCCCCACATAAGGACTCTAGTGGTCAATTGGGGCCACAGTGATAATTTAGGACAATCTCTCCACCTCAAAATCCTTCATAATATCTACAAAATCCCTTTTGTCATGGAAACTTATATTCACAGGTCTGGGGATTAGGGCATAAACATTCTTGGGAAGAAAGGCAAACATTATTCTGCCTACCACAAGACCCATTGAATAACATAGCTACATCCTTTTAACAAAAATAATTTTAGAGGCTCAGTGCCAGTAGCACAGTGTTTATAGCACCGGCCACATGCACTGAGGCTGGCGGTTCAAATCCAGCCCAGGCCAGCTAAACAACAATAACCACCACTACCACAACAACAAAAACCAGCCAGCATTGTGACAGGCTCCTGTAGCCCCAGTTACTTGGGAGGCTGAGGCAAGAGAATCACTTAAGCCCAAGAGTTTGAGGTTGCTGGGAGCCGTGACCCCATGGCACTCTACTGAGGGTGACATAGTGAGACTCTATCTCAAATAAAAATATATATAGAGAGAAATATATATATTTTAGAGATAGGGTCTTACTATGTTGCCCAGGTTAGACCCAAGCAACTCTTGGGCTCAAGTAATCTCCCCATCTCAGCTTCCTCAGTAGCTGGGACTATAGGTATATGCCACCACACCCAGATAATATTTTAAAAATTTTTTAGAGACAGTCTTGTTATGTCCCAGCCTAGACTTCTGGCCTCAAGCAATCTTCTCACTTTTGCCTCTCCAGTAACTAAGACTACATGCATGAGCCACCCTACCCCACTAAAATATCTCTCTTGATGCCAGTAAAATGTTTTTCTCGTTCTTTATATCATGCAAACTATGTATTTTGTCTTGTTTTTCTTTTGACCTTGGCTGCCATGGTTCCTAGGGCTGATCACAGTTGAAATGACTCTGCCACAGTTGCTTTCTACTCCCACTGCCTGCCTTGTTTCAGTATGTTATTCTTACTCTTTTTTCCTTATTTTAGTGATCGTACTTTGTTTGTGTCACTTTTTATAAGTTGATTTTGAAATGTAACTAGAATATACAAATCCCCACATTTGGGCTTAACTCCTAACTGCCTTCATTCCTAATCTCTTACCTTCCAAGGCCACCCACCAATAAAACATTTTCTCACTTAGTACCTGGACTTTCCTTCTTTTATATCTCACTCCACCTCTTCCTCTCTGTCCTTCCCACGGCTAAGCCTAGCCCTCCAAGCCCTTCAGCAATCTAGTTGTCAGTTTTCTGCAAACGGTTACGGGTGAGCAGTTCACCCTCCACCCATTAGGTAGATTCTGCTAAGGTCCTTTATGCCATGATGGATGAACTAGTCTCTGAACTCTGGATTGGCCTGCCTGTGGAAGAAAGGTCTTCTGACTGATTTCAAATACACTGGGCTCATTAAAGTACTTGAACAAATTGCCCGAGAAACTCCCGTAATAGCCACACACCTCAGGGAGACAAATAATATTATCCATATGTTATAAGAGAAAATATTGAGTCAAAGAATGCAGAGAGAGAGAACGCTATGGATTCTATTTCTTTGGGAAAATTGTCTTGGTTTCAGGATTTTAGACGACTTAGATGATTGAATCTCAATCTCGGTTTTCTATTTCATCAGTGCACCCCAATTATAGTTAGAAGTGGTTTGACAAAATAATTTTGTTAGCCTAATTAAAATATATATTGCAGATACCACATTTTTGAATGGTCAGAAGAGCAGAGAATGTAGTACAAACTTAAGAAATATGATGATTAAAGTATCTGCCAAAATATTTTGATGTTAAGTATATATGTTGAGCAGCTTAACAGATTTTTATAAAATAAATAGCTGTGTAGCCACTGTCTCCTTATGCCCAAATTCTGTTTATGCCTCAAAGCCCAGCTCAGATCCCCTCCAGCAAAGACTTGCATGAGCCCCTTATTTGTAATCTTGTAATCTTTTCCACACCAAATTCTAAGAGCATCTTTGTTCTTCTTATGTCACATATCATTTGTATTATATTGACATATATACTTATACACATAAATAATTGCATATTAGTAGTACAAGCAGGCATGTAAATGTAATACATTTAGTTATTTGTGTGTAATTAGTTTCTTTCCCTTAGTCTCTAAGGTGTATGAGGGCACCATGAATCCCTGAATTGTCCTTTATCTTCCACAACACTCTGTATCGCTGTTCAATTACAATTTAAATATAGATCATCAGTGAAGGAATGAGTTGATGAATGCAGAAGTAAGTGACTGAGGCCATGAAGATCACTTAAGCCAGGGGTCAAGTTCATGGAGGTCACCCAACGCAGGATGGAATGGTCAAGTCTGCCATGTTTAAGGAGTTATACAAGGGTCAGTAAAGCAGGGACAGCCAGGACAGCCCTGAACATACAGTTCAGTTCTGACTTTAGGCTGATTCTGGTCTCCATTCTGTCTGCCTCCTGGAATTGGGTGGCCCCTGGGGCCCTTAAACAATGTTCAGGATTAAAAGGGAATCTGATATTTTTAAGTATGCCCTGTTTATTAAAGATAGATGGAGTGGAAGAATTACCTTGAAGGGGTAGGGCGCACACAGCCACCTCTCTTGATATTGTGTTTTACTCTCGTCAGCAGGCTTTCACATAAATGGTCTTGAGTCAAGCACTGGGAGAACTAAATGTTGCTACTGCATTTGAAGCAGTTGGCCATGGAAGCCGGTGTTCAGGAGCATTCGGTAAATGCCTAAGACAGTTTGTTAGAAGGCACTTGCTCTAACTGAACTCATTTCATCCTCAGAGAAAGTCTAAGAAGTAAAAATTAATACCCCTCCCTTTTTACAGTTGATAGAATCAAAGAACCTCCTTCCTTTTAATGGCCTGCTAAAGGTCATCTGTCTATTTCTGAGTCTAATCTATTCAGTGGTATGGAAGGCTCTGATATGATGTAATGAAAAATAGAGGCCCAGGGATTTTTATTCAAAGAAAATGACCCAAGTGATTCTAATGATGACCTTAGTTAAGATTAAAGTTTAAAATAAAACAATACCCATTACTGATTCCTAACAATATGCCACAATTTCTTTTGGATGATAATGATAGAATACTTGCCACATGCAAGACACTGGGATGAGCATTTGGTTCCCCCCTATAATAATAATGGAGGTAGACATGATTCTCTTCTTTTGATAAATGAAGAAAATAAGAATCATTGAGAGACTTGCCCCAAATCCTAAATGAGTGATAGACAGAATTTAAACATAGGGCATCTGACTCCAGAGCCTATGCTTTTTCTAATTGTGCTCAGTGGCCTCCCCTTAGTGTTTGTGTCTTCATTCAACAAAATATTTTACAAACTTCTAGCGTGCCAAGCACTCTTTTAGGTGCTGAGGATATAACTATAATATGTGAATCATCTTTTGAATACATTGTGCTTCAACATTTTTCAGTTCTAGCTATTTTAATAAATTCTATACTTCTAGGAAGTTTAAAACTTATAGTCACATCATAAAGCGGCAAAAATATACTTTTTATTTCTCTGTACCTAAACTTAACCAAAGCCGTGGTTTCCACTTAGCATAAGAATTCTTTGTTAACTCAATGAGAAAAGTTACCTCTGGTTTAAAATGTGGTCCATTCAGAGTTTAAATCCAGAGAAGAATTTCTCTTCTCCTGACCTCTGCAGTTATCCTAGGAAGGATGATCTGAGCGTGGGGAGGCAGTGGGGCCAGGCTAATTCACTGGTAACACATGAGTAGAGGTGGAGAGGGTGATGCCCTTGAACATCACCAAGCCTGCCCAAGCCCTGCAATTCAGCCTCATCCTTTCCCTGGTCCCACCCTGAAATGTCCCTTTCTTAGCAGCCTTTGGGATAAGAACACTTGTCTAGAGTTACACCATACACACCCCTTAGCAGGTTTGCAGCTCTTGATTTCCAGCCACTCTATCCACACCATTTACAGTGACACAGGGACATCTCCAATTTCTTCCTCATCAAGGAATAGCCAAGAAATACTTGGGATCAGATTATTATGATCTGCTATGGGTTTACTAACTTGATCAGCAAAACAATTGACTTATATATCCTAAGCAGTATGCACCGAAAAAGTATACTGCCAGCTGCTAGACAGAGGGTAATAACTAGAAGGTATGGGGAAGGGAAAACAGGAGATCTCAAGATACTATCTTGCATTTATTACATATTATTATAGTTTATTATCATACCATATTATGCGTATCATTATATGTGATAAATGATCCTAGCACTCAGTGGGCAGAGGCCAGGAAGGCTGTCATCAGACCACAGTGCACGGGACAGCCCCCCCCACACATACACACACAACAAAGAATTATCTGATCAAAAATGTCAGAAGTGCTGAGATTGAGAAACTGAGCTATATGACAGATACATACATACATACACAGAAATAAAGCTAGATGTCTTTTAAGTGCCAAACACTGTGCTAGCAGAGAAGAACCAGGGCATGCCTCGGTGACAGCTTAACTTAAGGTAAAGTCATCACGTGTCTTCACAACTCAGAATCCCAGCCTTGGTTTCAGTGTATGTACAAACCCAATTTTTTATCAAGAAAAACAAAGTTTGGCTTCTCCCAGGATTTACTGCCTTTTTAACTAGCATTATTTTTTAGGAGTAAAACCACCAAAACATGCATTTCTAGGTGATGTTAATTTTCTGGACAGAGTACATAGTTCCTAGCACTGATAACAAATTCAGCAGACTTAATCAAATTCACATTTGGTATACTGTTTCAGTGGAAAAGGAAAACAAATCTAAGAGGGTAGTTCAGAACTTTGGCATTTGTTAAAGAGTTTATGCAATTTGCTGCATTAAAGTCTAAATCTAAGCTCATGGAACTTCACATTTAAAAGGTAGAACTAATTCAAGAGAAAATATGCATCTCCCTGAGGTGTCTTCACAAATCTATCTCCCTACTCTCCCTCCCGGTTACAGCATCTCAACCATTACCCAAATGTCAATTTCTAGATAGAGATTTCTTTCTCTGATCAATATCGACATTAATAAAATATTTGGAGACCTAAGTATGACTATCCCATCCATGAAGTACATGTTTGAGCTGATTTGGAGCACATGCTAATCAAATACCTTTGATTAGTTGTTAATATCTCACATTTAACCTTGTCAAGACTATCCTGATTTATAGTTAATAGTGTGTCAAGCCCCTTTTGCAAAAACACCGTGGAAAAGCAAGTGCACGCTGGTCTTCAGAAATGCTTAGCATGTTTTAATTGCAGATTAACTGTGGGGTTAAATGATCAGAGAATCTTCTGTGAAATACTGGGCTCTTAAAAAGAACTCTCCTGAAGACTTCATATGTGCAACTATGAAAACATAAAATAACCTTATGGATTTTTAAAAGTATTTTTTTATTTGCTTCCAATCATATCTATTCCCAGGTAGACCAAAAAATAGATTGATTTCTAAACAGACGTGCCCATTAGGATGGCATCAGGGCCAATTCTAAAAGTATCCTGCTGATACTGGGATACTAGAGAGTGTGAGTTTCTCAAAGAACAACTCTATGGCACATAACAGCTTTCAGTGTCAAAAGCTTAGTGATCAGTCTCTCTAGGTAACTGAAAATCTTGCTAAACCAAAGCTTTTCATGCACATGTGCGAGCCCTTCAGAATCACATAGAAAAAATCCCTAACATTTGAAGATACAAAAAGACAGAAAAATACTCTAATCTGTTTCCAAACTATGTCAAGTTTCTCGGTGTTTGAGAAAATTCTTTTCTCTGATTCCTACAGTCTAAGAGAATAGCAGAGAGCACACAGCAAGGCCATTGAGCTCTAACAGCTCCCCAGAAGCCGTCTTTCTGTATCTGTTTCTCTGTCTCTGTCCTTGCTTCGGCGCATCTTTCCTGTACCTTGTTCCTCCTTCTCCGGTCACAATGTAAAATAAATGTAATATATTGTCTGATCTTGTGTTTTGAAAAAATAACTTTTTGATTTTGAATCATTTTTGAATAATGAAAAATTCTTCTAAATAATAATTTACAAAGAGAGGAGAGAGAGACCCTATACACCTGCACCTAGCTGCCCCTAACATTATTGTGGTACATTAGTCAAAACAAGAAACCATTAGCAGTACATGACTATGAACTAAACTCCAGACTTTATTTGGATTCCTCCAGTTTTTCCACAAATACCCACCTTCTGTTCCAGGATCCCAACCAACGTACCACATTGCATTTTGTTCTCATGTCTCCTTACGCTCCCATGGGCAGTGACAGTTTCTCTGTCTTTTTTTTTTTTTTTCCTTTTCAAGACTCTGACAGTATGAGGAGGACTGTTCAGGACTTTCTTTTGAAGAAAGTCCCTCAATTTAGGTTTAGCTCCTGTTTTCACATGATTATCCTGGGAGTACGGGTTTGAAGAAAACTACTGTAGAGGTGAAGGGCCCTTCTCATCCCATCGTAACAGGGCTATGTGCTACCAACATCATTTAGCACTGGTGATGTGTTCTTGTTTATTTTTGAATACCACTAAATACACATTGTTCTTAATTTGTAAACAAGAAAATAGAATGTTTTATATGGCTCAATAACACATAAATTTTGAAACTCTTCCAACCTTCAATTAAGTTGTGTCTGTCTACACCAATATATGAATGTTTGACATGTGAAATTTACTCTGTTATTTGTTGTATGAATGAGTATCTCTATATCTGTCTCCATACTCATCTGTATCAAGGATCATGGCCCATAAGTGGGAAAAAGAGAAATCATAGACCCCCTAGATGCTAAGCATTTGAGAGTCCAACTACTGTTATTGATTTTATTTCTAAAGAGTTCATTAAAAATAACTTGGGAAAACTGATAGGATAGGTTTTCATCTTCCTAAAAAGACCATTCTAAGTTTTCATTTGGTTTTGATATTCAACTCTGATGTTTTAAACACTGCTAATGGAGTGAGAATTAAGCATGTAGGAGTTAAGAAACACAGACCTTGGGAAATGGGGAGGTACTTTAGAATTATTATTGGAAAATTGCTCGTTTTCATTACTCTTTGAAGATTTTTCCGCCCACATGGTTATTTGCCAACTCATTAAAAAAGAAACTCTCAGTGACATCATCTTGAAACACCTGCCTAGCCGAATGGAAAGAGACGGCCATTTAGGAGATTTGGCTTTATTTATCTCTGGAGCTTGTTGAGTGTTCATGCTTTACCCAAAGCAGTGAATTTTACACTGCTGACAAACGCAGTTGAAAGATGCAAAGTAAAGTAAATTGTTTAAAAATTCAACTTGCTTTATTTTGTGGTGCATGCATTCCCTCAAAGCTAAGTTTAAAAGGCCAAATTCATTGCTAGCCTTTGCTGGTGACACTGGTGGCTTGGGGGATGTTGTGTGGAGATGTCTGCTTGTCTTGTGCCAACACACACAGAAAACTTATCTGCCACCGGCAGTGGGGTAGTGAAGGGAACAAGGCTGATTGGAGGGAAGAAGAGTTTCTTTCATTTCCTCTTCTTTTCTGCATTGCTCGTATTTTAAACAGTGCTAGCATTTTGAAAGCAATTAAAGGCCGAAAGTCCCTTTTTTGGATTTTGCCTTCCTGAGGGGGAAGAAGAGAAATCTGTAATTCTAGTCTCTTGAGAGCAAACATTCTTCACCAAAAGTGAAGGCGCAAAGTACCTTCCCTCTAAGGCTGACAGTGGGCCCAACATTTACATAATAGCTCCATAAAGGAAATAAGAACAATCTCTGGCCTTTGCTCCTCTTCGGGTTCAAAGGATATTAAGGAAACCACGGACAACAAGATGGGCTTTTTCAGGGAATCAAACACCTAAAAAACAGCTTAAAATAGAAGTTTGACAATAAACCCCTCAGGACAATTTAGATATACTGCAGCAAATTTGGTGTTTGGGTACTCGGACAATGAATTGCAAAGAAAAGGTTTCTCAAGATAAGCATTTGTGTTTCGAATTTCCTCCTCTTGGCTCTCTATGATAACAGCTTTCGTAAATAGCACAGCAGTTGAAACATTTATTATTGGAACAGAAATGCAATTACATGCAGATGTTGTCCCGTGATTCATTGCTTTGTGCTACATACATTTTAAAGCTGGAGAAAGAACAAGCAGGTCACCAAGTAAATGCTGTAGGCTGAGCTCCACTTATTCTCCTGACTCGAGTTATCTAATCTCTTTCGTGAGTGTTGCCACAATCTAGGCCTCTGTGGCCCTTCTTGGCAGCCTGTTTCATTGTGCAATTACTTCAACTACCGTCAAAAATTTCTTTTCATCCAACATAAACTTTCTTTACTTAATCCAAACCTGCTTCTTTCTCCAACATTCCTGATCCAAGGCATATAAAATGACCACCACATTTATTTTATGTTTTTCAAGTTAGGCATTGTTTTTTTACTTTTTATCTAGGTGAATTTTTTTTTTTACTTTTGCTTTTGCTTTGCAATGAATAAACTATGTTAATGTCCGATAGTGGCTGATGCTATGAAGGAAATGAGATGGGCAAAGTGATGTGGAACTGCTGGAGATGGTATGGACAAGTGACATCAGCCATGGTTGTCATGGGTGGTCTCCTACTAGAGAAGACATTTGAGTAAACTCTGAGGATTAAGGCATTGGCAGTGAAGATGGCAGGTGCATTAGTTTTCTGTGGCTGCTATAACAAATTATCACAAACTTAGAGGTCTAAAACAGCCCAAATTTATTATCTTACTGTTTTTGAGGTCAGAAGTACAACACAAGTCTCACTTGGCTAAAATCAAGGTGTTAGCAGGGCTGTGTTCCTTCTGGAGGCTCTAGAGGAAATTCTGATCTCTTGCCTTTCCCAGCTTCCAGAGGATGCCCATGTTCTTTGAGTCATGGCCCCTGTTTCTTCAAAACCAGCAATGGCTGCTCAGGTCTTTCTCATATTGCGTTACTCTGCCATTGATTCTTCTGCCTCCCTCTTCCACATTATAACGACCTTATGGACCCACCTAGGTAATCCAGGATAATCTTCTTATCTTGAAGTCAGTTAATTAGCAATCTTAATTCCATCTGCAACCTCAATTCCCCACTGTCCTGTAACATAACATATTCACAAGGTCCAGGGTTTAGGATGTGGATATATTTGGGAGGTCACTGTTCTACCTATCACACCAAGAACAGCATGTCAGTCAGTGGGAAGACCATGGCCAAAGGTCCTGAGGTCTGAACAAGATGAGTATATCAGAGAAAGAGAACAAAGGTAGATGTGACTGGTCACAGTACTCTGACATTAGCTTGAAAGGACTGGGGGAGGTCATGTTATGGAGAACTCTGTGGACAATGGTAAAAAGACTAGATTACATCCTAATTGTAGGAGAGTATCACTCAAGGTTTTAAGCAAAGCAGTGACATGATCTGATAGATATTTTTTAAAGGTGACTTTGGCAGCTCCGTGAATAGAGAGGCAGAGGCAAAAGTAAGGAAAACAATTAAGAAGTTATTGTAATAATCTAGTTCAGAGAGTCTCATCCAGGGGCAATTGGTAACATCCCAAGACAGTTTTGGTTGTTATGACTTTGGTGGGGGTGCAACTCACACCTAGTGAGTAGAGACCAGGGAGGCTGCTAAACATTCCACAGTGCACAGGCCTGGAGCCCTACAGTAGAGAATGATCTAGCCCAATAATGCTGAGGTTGAGAAACTGGTCTGGGCAAGATCTGATGCTGTGTTGGACTGGACTAGGGGTAGGGATGATGGTAAAAAGTGGTCAGAATCAAGATGCAGGAGCATTTGGAGAAACACTCACCCATAACTAGACTTCACCTTCCTGAGCTTTATCTAAGGAGGCTGAGGCTGTGTGGGGTTGACTGCAAACCAAACTGGATTCAGATTTGAGAGTGAGGGGCTATGGGGACATGTGAGGGAATGGAGGAGAGATGGTGTAGAGAGTGCTGGATTTTCCTTGAGGCAACCCCAAAATGCATACCACAGGACTTCCTTCCGAGTATGGGCTATGATATTATGCTGGTTTAGTATTCCATTCATCCTCACCTTTCTAACACATACCTTCAGCCATTGTATTCATTATCTGTGCTTAGTCTCAGCTCCTACCCACTTGGTATTTATCATGATCTAGAACTGGAAACCTAAGGGACCTGGATCCTGTTTTCCTCCCATCATCACTGGCGGGGTGACACTGGACAGTCGGCTTAACTTTTTCTCCTTTCCTTTTTACTTACGCCTAATGAGGACAATATTTGCTTTGTTGACCTTGGCTAGTGATGCAATGAAGGACTTGGACAGAAGCTTAGAAGTGCTATATGCAAATATTCTGCTTCACAGATTTTTTTCATCCCTTTTATTTCGCTATTGTAATCATCCTTTTCTAGGTTTTATTATATTTATTCATCATTAGTCTTTTTCACTGAAAGACAATATAAGGGATATTTGGCAAATTGAGAGAATAAATAACATTTTGGATTTTATTTCCATGGTATTTTCAAGAGTTACCTATTCTAATTATTTTGAAATGTTTAATAAGGAGATGGGTATAGTAACATTTTTAGTTAATTAAATTTATCTAACTACTTCATTCACTAGCACCAGTGTGGAAAGCATGATTAAAGGAACTTGAGCAATAGGAAAACGGACAAAATAGAGTCCCTCCTGCCTTCTAGGCGCTTGCAATCAATGTGAGCGCCTTACCATTCTAAGATGCTTCCTATAACGGAGAGAGCAAGGGTCGCACAGTATAGCCCATGCAGCTGCCCACGTGGGTAAATAAGGTTTTCTCAGAACACAGCCATGCCCGTTCTTTTGTGTATTTTTATGCCTACTTTGGACCACAACAGCTGAGTTGAATAGTTGCAATAGAGACCTGATGGCTGGCAAAGTTGAAAATAGTTACTCTCTGGTCCTTTGTGGAGAGAATTTGCTGACCCCTGACCTAGGGCACTTAGTTTTTTGGAAATTTTTGCTTTTGTTTCTGAATGTGCTCTGATTTCTTATTTCTTAAACTGCAGGTCCGTAATGAAGCAGTACTCTGAGAAGCGCCTGTTTTCCAGTGCCTACATGGTTTAGACCATCATATATTTGAACATATCCCAAGAGCCTTTACAAGTAAAAGTGCTAAGCCGCCAGCGTATATTCAATTTACAGGCTTGTGAGCTCAATATAGTTTTCTTTTCTACCATGCACTTTCTACATCTTTAATTCCAACTCTCTACCATTGCTGAACAAAAGCTCTTTTCTTTACGTCATTTTCCCCCTACTCTTCAAGGTCATTTAGAATTATAACACAATCCTCTGAGGTGTTAGCTATCCAATTTGGCACCATCTGCAAATTAAATCAACTTGTCTTTTATTTCATCACCCGACTCACTGATAGAAAGGGTCAATTAGACTCAGTACCCCTTATGGCATAATGACTGGCATTTTAAGTTTGAAAATGACTGATTAGATCCAATTTCCCTAAGAGCAGGGGCTTAAAGGTGGACTTAAAGATTATCAGGGGTTCTGGCAGAACCTTAACAAAACAGTGACAATTAGAAATGATGTCCTGGACAGTAGGCCTCAGGCTATACTTTGCAGACCTCTGCTCTCTCTCAGCATGATAAGATATGTCCCACAACAGTGAGATACTCAGATAGATTGCAACAGTCTTTCATAGCGCTTTCCACACAGGTGCTAGTCAATAAATTCATGAAATAAATAGAATTCCATTAGGCAAAATATTACTTTCCGCCAGCAGGCTGATTTGCCATTTATATCTGTGACATCACCATTTGTCATGTACCCTGGTTCTCCTTTCTGTCTTTGAAGTTGAGCACAGCCAGAGGACTTGCTTTGGCCAATGAGAGGCCAAACTGAGTGTCAGTTTAAAGGTAACTTATGGGGTGATGTTTTAAAAATCGAATGCATGATTCACCAAGTCCCTGTGTCCTATCTCAGCAACTGTGGAAATACATGTGCAAAAGAGCCATCAGTGCCCTGGGTTCCTACCTGGCTGTGAATAAACAAGCCCTCCCTGTTGGCCTGCATAAACATGCAACATGAGTGAGAAATTCATCTTTGTTGTTTGAAGCTACTAAGATTTGGGGCTTGCTTATTACCAGAATATAACCTTATCTCTACTGCCTGATACAGCTCTTGAGTATCATAACATTTTTCAAGAAGGCTTTATTAAATCTAGGGACCGTTCTTTTTCTCTCTGTATCCTTCTCTACATGTATCCTGTTTCTTGCACAGAAGTGAATTAATAATAAATTAGTCATCTGATAACCCGTTATAATATTTAGAAAATCTCCTCATGGTTTTCCATCACTCCTTCATGTACAGAATTAATGATAAAAATAACTCCTTTGAACATCTGGCATCCTGAGCGTCTTCAAGATGCTTTTCACTTAAGCACACTGGTCCTCCTCAATTGTTAAATGAACGGACATTGTCATGATATGAGCAATGCATTGAGTTTTACTTTTCCCTGGGATTTACCTTGTAAATAATAAATGATATAAGGTAAATTATTCAGCCCAGTCTAATCGTGGTAAAGCTGGCTTCCAGTTAGTAAGAGTACCTTGCACTGACTACAGTGAGAGTTGTCACTTGGACAACATTTATCTATTAATGTTGATATGGAACTTTAGTTAGATGTTCTTGTGAGAAATTTAGGGAAATATTAGGGTTTCATGCCTCATAACATAGAGTCACAGTTCTTTTCTATAAGACTGTAAGCCCCATGGAGGGGAGAATATGCCTGATCTGTGTGAGGTTATATTCCTAGGATAGAGCAGAATACCTGGATCACAAGAAGTATTAATACATATGTGTGGAACAATTGAAAAAAATCTGCTTAGGTACTTTCAGTTATCAGTGGAGGTGTAAGGCTCAGAAAAATTAAGTAACTGAGGTCACATATCCAAGAGATGGACCTGGAGCTGAAGGCCCAAGGTCATACATCCAAGAGATGGAACGAGAACTGAAACATCTCCTGCCTCTGAGACATTTGCTGTTCCATGGCTAGTGCGGTAGACTCAGGGTGCAGTGGAAATGGCGAGTGTTCTGGAGTGTCTGATAGAGCTTTGAACTGTAATGCAGCCACTCATTAGTTATATAGCATTGGGAATTTCTAAAATCCATCCCCTGACGTTTTCATTAAACCACAATGATATTTTCTCCCCTTCAAATAGGTCTTGTATTTTATTTAGTCTCCCCTAAGTGCTATTTTTGGGCACAGTGTAATTATTCAGCTGTAAGTACTCTCTCATCAGGGTCCTCTCTGGTTGGGCTGAATTCACGCTGCTTCAGTGACCCAGCCTTTCCCAAACCATTCCTTGAGGCATCCAAAATGTATTTAGCAGAGGGTAGTATTCCCTCTTTGAAATATACTACTCTGAGATCTGAATTTCATTTTGACTTTCCAATTCAATAATTATGGCCTATGATATTTTGTGTTTAAAACCTAAATGATTGTTTGCTTAGAATTGTAAGAACAAATTTGGAGGCCAGCTTAAGGCATTTAGAGGTTTAGCATGCCCTGGAAAAAAATGCATTCTTTGTCTAGCAAAAACATGTTAATAAAGTCTAAAGTTCCTACATAAACAGAACTTGCTTCAGTGGGAATTATGAGGACATAAAGGTTGCAGGATCATAAATGGACTGTATTAGTGAAAGCCATTTCACCTAGCATGGCACAGAGTTTTACTTAAGATTAATAAAACCCCAATAATGAAAGATTAATGAAAATACTGATATTCCTTCCAATGTGGGAATCAAGATGAGTCTTGACTTGACACAATAGAGATGTGAGCACTGTGAACAGAAAAACGTGTGCAATATTTGCCAAGTTATATTTTCATAATATTTTATAACCCAAATTTATATTCAATAAAAATATACTCTCTATCTCATTTCATGATCTTTCTGGAGACATTTAAAGGCAGTCATGTTAGCAGTAAGTTATGACTTTATAAAAAGTATTTTAATAAGTTTGTAGATTGCATTTAAACTCTCTGGACATATGATTATTAAAAATTATATTTGAACATGGAATATTGCCATTTCAATGTTCCTCTGTCTTTTAAAGCGAACTCTATTTTTGGAGACACTATTGGGGATAAATTCTGGAAGATCTAGGATTTTGAATCTGCCACAAACTGATCATGAGACTTTGGACCAATCACTTTGTCTCCGTGAGCCAATTTTATTATTGTGAAAAGGAAATGATACATACTTCACAGTGTTCCTGTGGAGATAAGAAGAGAATTTGTATGCAAAAGTCTTTGCCTAGTGTAAAATTCTATTCAAAGATTAGTTACTCTTCCTGACAGTGTGATTTTTGTGCTTAGCTACACTTGGCAGAAGTGCTCTGGGATTGGTTTGTGTTGGTGCTGGCTTAGGTGGTGTGTAAAGATTCACTTTCTCAACTTTCTCAAGCAGAGACCTAAAACAGCACTGAGCTATTTTTAATAAAGTTGTCACTACTTAAGGAGCAGTCAACCAATGAATGAAATAAGAACCAATGATTTGTTTTAAGATAGGTCTGTTTTTTATTGGTATATGTTTATGGGGTGCAAGTGTAATTTTGTGGTCCTATTTGGCAAGCAATCTTCGTCTCCAATATATAGTCTTTTTTCTACTTCACAGTAAGCCTGCAGTAGAATTGATTAGAATTAAAAAGGATTAATACTTTAATAGGTGGTAGATAAATATAGGGTGAAAGAGCTAACTATTAGACAATTGATATAAGTTACATATTTACATTTAAAAGCTATGCTTTGCACCTATAGTTGGGCCTTCCATAGAATTCTTTTACAGACGTACTTTCTTATCTTCCTAAATCCAGGAAGTTGTTTAAATTTTTTTTACACATAATTATGCAAATTCACAAGTCTTAGATTTCTTTCCTGAAACCATCAAATAAAATGTCAACATGTGGGCCTAGGAGGGTTATTACTGGAATAGAAATCATTATCTGTCATTTCACCTATCAAAAATACAGTAGCAATTACTACATCATAAAGGGAATAAATACAAAATGATCCTATTGCGTTATCTACTAAAGGCCTGGGAAAGTTGAATACCTGTCAGTTATTATGCTCAGGGAAGGCATTTGAGCCTTATTTGATAGAGGTTTACTCACTTCTTTGAAAATAATCTCAAGACCAGTTACCCTGGTTTTAAAAACATGAAAGGCAAATTTTAATATGCTATACTTTGGGGTTTTTTTCCTACAATGCCTTCAGATAATATAAGGTTGGTCACAGCCCACGATATAAAATACGAGCTGTTGACTCACAGTTACACTAGAAGGGCCAATTTTACAGACTGCCGGGATAAAGATGATTTTAATTAAATCGCACAAATCCCTTTGTACTGCAACCAAGCCCGACGCTTGCTGACTCTGAGCCATTCTGGCGTGTGGAGAGTTAACCAGGTTACCAGGATTCCTAGTTAACTTCTTTCACCAGGAATGCAATTCATGTTTACCTATATAAGGAAACCTGTTCGGCTGACCTGAGTTTGGCGGATTTTTGCGCTGACTGAGAGGCGTGTAAGCACACACCCTGGAGAGGGGGAGTGATTCCGAGCTGGACAGAGCAAGCTTCCTGAATGCCCCAGCCATTCAGCTGATCCGAGGCAGAGAGCCGGCACTTGCCCCAGAACAGCCTGCTTGGAGGACCTACAGGTTTGCCTCTTCCAGATCACAGTTGAGGAACAAAACCCCCGTCCTGGGAAAAATGGGGAAGCCGGTGAGTCTTACCGCTCTCTCTCTGCTTGCTTCTGCTAAGTGGCACGCCTCTCTGCTCTCACCCAGGAAGCCAAGTGAGAGGCGTAGCTCAGCCTCTAACCCCACAGCTCCTTCCTGAACAAATACAAGGTTTTGTGAATCCCCCCCAGACAACTTTTTCTGCCTGTTTTGCACACCAAAAAACGCACAGAGGCAATGGTTTTAGCACCTTAAGACGTTCCAGAGAGTGTTTTTCCTAGGCAAGAGTTTCTATACCATCGCCAGGAGCAAACTTTCTCATCTTTGTTACACTCTCAAACAGTGGGCATGAGCCTGGGGATACTTTGGGAGGAAGGCTGAGCCCCCAAGGAAGTGATAGTAAAATCTAAGAGGGGTTCTGAAAACTACAGGCGGTGTGATAGTCTCACAAAGTGGAATTTGTCACTAGCAAAGTAATCTGAAGGTATCATTTTTCATTCACGCAGCAGCAAAATCCTTGTATCCTGCACATGTAATAAAGGACACCTTCTGACACACTGAGGAAAGAAAGAAGCCGAGCTGGCCTCTTTGTTCTAGACAATGTAAAGAAGCTCGCTCTTGCATTTTGACAAGGAGCATATGACTATTTATATCTGATGAGAAGGATGAATAAAGGATTTATGTCAAAGGCATTGGGGTCAATCGAGTTAAAACTTGGCTATATTCTAGACGTATACAAAAATCTCAATCTGAATATAATTAAACATGGAAATGTGAAAGTGTTTAACAGACTCGCAGGGAAATTTTTATTATACACATACTTGGGAACAGCCAATTATAAGAGGCAACAAGGGGGCTTAAATTATTTCAACTGCGTTCTGGGGCATAGGTAAAACATTTTAAAAGAAAGTCAGTTTTTTATAGCTGCCAAAAGTGCTTTGAAATCAGATATGATTTTTATTTTTTTTCGCAGTGAGGTGCTTTTCTGCATTGAGTTAGGTTGGATAATTGTGTTGAATGATTTGACTGCTCGTCTTTCAAAGGAATATTGTCATTTTCTGTCATGCACAAAGGCTTGTCCTAAGACTTAGGGGAGCAGAATTTTGCTACTGACTGCAACAAGTGGCACAAGGGCCCGATTGCAGATTTTTGATATTATGAAATGAATTCTTAAATTAATTTACAGAAAAGTAATCAGTGTAAACAGATTTGAGAAAAAGACCACTTTTTAAAAAAAATGCAAGTCATAGTTGACTTCTTAGTGAGACTATGGATTTAATACAAGGATTGGCAACTGCTTAGTCATAAGGACAAAAGCTAACGACCAATTTAATCTAGGATCTTTGCATCTAAAAAGTGTAATTTTCGCAGGAACACAGTTTAAATGAAACCTGCTTACCTCTGTGAGATGGAAACGTAGAAAAGCAGTGTGTGTAATGCAGTAGACAATTTAGTAAATACAATTCTTAACAGCACAAACAGCAGAAGCGAGGAGACAATGCCAATGTTGTAAAGCTTGTTATCTCCTCAGTGCTGCTTAGAAAAATAGGAGGCTTGACATTATGTTGCTGTCAATGGGAGTCAGTAACCCAGGAGACACAAAACACTATTTTAAAATATACTGTTAATAACAGATGGTTTAATACCAGGTTGTCTCACCCTGCCGATGAGATGGCCCCAAGCCAAATCAACCAGCACGTCTGCCGTTTTTCCTGTGAGTTGATATGTACATAGTTATTATACACTAATTACATTAACAGCCAAGGGAATATATAACCAGAAAGACAGATGAGTCTCCTGGGGCAGGAAGGGTTGCGGGGCATACACAGGGTTTTGGATCTTATGTTTAGAATTCTCCTTGCCAGTGGCATATGAATTACTGGAGATGACTTGGGGTCTTGGCTGTAGAATGTACTTATCCCTGGCTCCTCGGCAGCTCATTTTGGGGTAATAATATTGTTTATAGTATTTAACACTTTAGTGTTAACAGAGTTCTAGGAGGATTCCCTCTTGATGATTAAAGTTTAGTGTCCAAATTCATTCTCCAATTGAAAGCAGGAGGCTGTGTTGTTGCATTCATTAACCCTCCTTGAGTCACCGGTACTGTGTGCTCGTGGGAAGGGTTTAACCATCTGACAACCTCCTTAGACCTGCAAGATGTTAGTAGGTGCCCTAGTTAAAGAGGTTGAAAAACACTGTGGGGAAAAAACTACACAAAAAACGTCTTCTTGGAGCCTTAATATATTCATTTGTTGATAAGTGTTATGACTGCCTGAGAGAGGCATTGCATGCACCGCATGAAATATGGGGTGCTGCAGATTTATTTGATGGCTCATTTCTAGTCTGATCATCTCGAGGAACATTCCTAACACAAAGCTGCATGGGGACAAAGCTACCACAGAGCACTGGTAGGTAAGGAGTGGGTTGCAGACGTGCCCAGATGTTGATCTCTCGTGTTACCCAGGCCATGAGACTGTGCCTGGACTCAGTGGTTCCCACAAAGGTTATCTCTGGGCCACGCAGCTTTCTCAGTTTACCCCCGTACATCACATAGATAGGATCACCGTCTGTATCTGTCATGATGTGTAAAGGTTAGAAAACTGCCTTTGGCGATCCAAGTCCAGAATATTGATCGTGCAAGTCAAAATGCCACAAACTGTGTTAACCTGGGCCTTGGAGCCCAAGGGGAAAAAAATAGCCTAATTTTTATCATCTTGTGATAAAAATTGCAATCGCGAGAATGTGAATGCCCTCTGCATATGGCATTGATTTTGTCTTCTTTATTGCATAGGGAACTTAAAGAGGTGTTCTTTTGTGTGTGTGTGTGTGTGTGTGTGTGTTGTTGTACTTGTAGAGCTTTACTGAAAAGCTGGTAGTAAAGTGTTTATTCTTGGGATCCTTTCTAATGTTTAGTTATTGCCGCTTACACTTCCCTTTCTCAAACTGCGATCGGGGTTGTTTGTCTGGGATTTTCTGAATATCAGTGTGGCTTAGTGTAGGGGCAATGGCCATACAAGAACCTGGCTTTAAAGGTTATTTATTAAATGCAAATCTTTTCCTTGGACACTTTCCTTAACAATTTTGTGCACAGCATTCCTATCCCTGGTGAACTTACCTAGCTTCCTCTGCCTACCATTTGACATCAATTACCTTCTAAAAACATTTTGCATTATTAATTGCTGTTACATTCGTTCAGCAAATGCTTATTGAGTGTTTTTTGAAGTCCTATCCTAAATACTCTAGAGGAAGAGTGGGAATATAAGTTACAAATGAATTTAAACCAAGTCTTCATGCAACCAGTAGCACTCACTACTGCAGAGAGAAATCTCATTACCTGAGTGGTATGCAGCATGTGAAGCGTGATTTGCTGCAAACCTACTTGATCACCCACTTTTTTGCTGATCGTCCTCTAAGTCAGAGCTTCCCAGTTGGTGGGCAGTGGACAGGTAACTGACACATCAACATAGTCACGGTTTCATTGACCAGATGATTTGCATCCCAGAGAATGCCAGGTAGATGTCAATAAACTTAGCGTGCTTACAGAGGAAAGACACTGCCCAAATCTCCCTGCCAAGCATCTAGAAATAACTGAGAGGCGGACGATGCTGCTTTATATTTTGTTAATGGAATGTTCGAGACCACTCACTGTTGGGTTGCCAGGGATTCCTGGGGCACCACACAGAGAAGAGCTATTTCCAGAACACTAGGTAACTTGAGAGCTTTTCTAATGGCTTGTAACCCCTGGAAATTATTACAGTAGAAGGGTAGAAGGCTCAGTAACAATTCTTATGGAGCAGACAAGAGCAACTGCTATTACTTCTAAGATCACACATCATACAAGGCTTAGAATTGAGGACTGTGAATTAATAACTGGTTTTCACCAGTAGGATTTTTCAAGTGCATAAGGCATTGGTAAAATCAATTTAAAATATATTTATATTTGAGGAAAGGTTAGCTGGTGAGGTGATAGTCAAGATGAGGACTTCTAGTTAAATGTAAAATACATTTCTGGTTTTTAATTAATTGTGCACAATCATATATAAGGGGATCATCAATGAACGAACCTTTCAAAGACATCGAGTTACTATAAATAATAATGCCAGTGGGTTAGTTAATGTTATTTTTTATTTAAAAAGAAAATAAAATGGATTGCAGTGCTTTGGGGAATACAGCATTTTCAGATATGCGTGGGACTTACTAGCCGAAGCTGCATGAAGAATGGTTCTGACCATATGTGAGCGAGTACCTCACACTCTCCTGTGAGTTGCTCTTCACTTGTCTAAACTTGAGACAGAAATGAAATTAAGCAGAACCTCCTCAATTTGACAGTTGGAGTTTCAACACGTGACAGAATTGGAATTTTGGTCAAAGAGCTTAAGCCAGGAAAGGCTGCGTTATTTATAGGTATTGTTCTGCAACAGAGGCCTTGATTATTTAAAGCAAAATTATTTCCCCCCTTGATTATCTAACTGCAGTTATTTATATCTATACTGACATACTCATCACGTATTGCCTTAGGGCACAAAACAGTGCTTATATGTAAACTACCCGAGAACAGATAACAAATTTACTGGAACCGATATCCTTGGCTTAAAGGTAGGAAACAAAAGAATGGTAGTGTTTCCCAAGTTTGCCCCAAAGCAGAGGATGGTGGGTTTGGCCAAATCACTTTAAACTTCTTGGGAATTCAATATCCTCATCTATTAATGGGAACTGAAATAGATGAACAGATCTATTGGACAGTTAGATCAATCATTGGACAGTTGTGAGTATTGAAAATGGTCACATCTGTGAAGGTACCTGGCACAATACCGGGCATAAGGTTTATCAGTAAATATCAGAAATGGATGGCGATGGATCAGGTGTCTTTATGTTAGCAATTCAGGGGTTGAAAAAGTAGAAGTCGATGTATACTGGTGGCTCTTATGTAATTTTACCCACTAGATTTGAAATTTGTGTTTCAGTGAAGCATGATATACTTTCTGATATCTTGTACTAGGTCCTCTTTGTTTATTTATTTACAGTACCTGTTGTCCCCTACAGGTCTTTGTTTGAGGCCCTTGTTCTAAAGATTTCTTCTTCCTTCTGTAGCAATCGATGTTATCTCAATGTAGGTTTCTTACTCTTAGGTGTTTCCCCAAAAGTACCATGTTTCACAAACAAAGCCAAAAAATGCTCACTTCGTGCTTATTAATTTGAAAGCTTGAAATCTTTCCAACAGCAATGATGGGAGGGCCTGGGTTAGTAACTTCATTTTTAAAAGCCACTTTTTTTAAAATAAAGAGAATGACTCCCTGGCTTCGGTTCATAGTAATGGTTTTCTGGGAGTCTTGAAGATGAACCTCTCTCAAGGTATTATACCCCCAGGGTTACCCTTGAACCCCACTCTCTTTCTCCAACTCCCCATCTGACACACCCACCGCAGTGGAATATGACATTTAATCTAATGTGGCTCTCAAGACGTGGAGAAAATGTGTCCCATGGGCTGACATGCCCTGGCAAGAGTTCTTTTGTTGCTAAGGCAAGTGGGATGTTTGTGTGATGAGGAAGCAGGTCAGCTTTATCAAAATGTAGATCAAGCCGCTTTCTACTTCTGACTTGTTTTCACTGAGTCTCAGGTACAATCCATTGGTGAGATACAACACTAAGAAAGAAAAAACATTCCCCCAATTAATCTATAGCATAATGTTTCCTTAGCATTTAAATACTTCATGCTACATTTATTGAAAAAGCTCTTTTAGGTTTATTTAGTCTGATTACTTAAAAATCATATTATATATTTCTCCTGTGCATGCATAAAATGGGAAGTATAAGTGAGATAAATGTCTTTCTTCTTTCTTCTTCTTTTTTTTTTTTTTTTTGAGACAGTCTCACTCACTTTGTCACTCTGGGTAAAGTGCCGTGGCATCTTAGCTCACAGCAACCTCAAACTCTTAGGCTCAAGCGATTCTCTTGCCTTAGCTTCCCAAGTAACTGGGACTACAGGCACCCACCACAACACCCAGCTATTTTTAGAGGCAGGGTCTCACTCTGGCTCAGGCTAGTCTCGAACTCGTGAGTTCAGGCAGTCCACCCGCCTTGGCCTCCCACAGTGCTAGGATTACAGGTGTGAGCCATCGCACCTGGCCCTGAGATAAACCTAATTCTCAACTTTTCAATATAAGAGTCATCATGTCGATACCTTTTTTTGGCACCATGCCAAAATGCAGCATTTCTTTAAAAAGAGTTTTCCTACTTTCTCTGAGTTTATACCAGAATTAAAACTATATTCTTTTCTTAAATGGTCCTACAAGGAAATGCAGTTGTCCATTCATACTCCCAAGGAATTTCTACCAAGTTACTACATCTCTTAGTGAGCTAATTCTTTAATGCTTTAGTCATATATCTACAAATGCATTAAGATCTAGCAAACTTGGTGGGTTCCACAGGTCTCCTGGGTATCTGTCCAGACAACTTTCTGCAGTATCACCTGAGCCCTGAGATGATCTCTCTCCCTGATCTGAGGGAAATCCTTCTTCCTTCCTTGTTTTTTGGGTGGCTTTGCTAAGTCTGCAACTTCTCTGAATGCATAAGGCTTGTTTTAAATAGTGCCTATAACTCAGCTGACATGACAACAGTAAGAAGCACTGTGATCAAGAGGGTCTGCCCAGGTGAGTGGCTCATGCCTATAATCCCAGCAGATTACATGGAAGTAGGAGGATTGCTTGAGGCCAGAAATTCAAGACCAGCCTGGGTAATATAGTGAGACCTTCTTTTTACCAAAAATTGGAAAATTAGCCAGGTATGGTGGCACGTGCCTGAGCCCTCTCCACTCAGGACGTGGAGACAGGAGGCGAGGCTGCACTCCGGCATGGGTGATAGAGTGAGTGACATCTGTGTTGTCATGTTTACTGCTTTGATGTGGATTTCTTTCCAGTTAAGACTAAATAAAGTAAGAGAGCAAGGTCCTGGGAGGATGGGAAAATAAACGAGATAAGAATGAGCGTAGAGAAATGGAGAGATGGCAGGAAGGAGAGAAAAACACAAAGGAGTAGCTCAACATTGATTCAGTAGGGTTTATCAAGTGCTTGCTCTACTGAGGGGCAGCACGCACATGCTAAGGCTGAAGTGGAACCTGTATTCACGTAGATAACAGTCAGATGTAGGAAACAGACATTGATGAAATATCACACAAACAAGGGTAAAGGTGAGCCTGGAATAAAATCTATAAACCGGTGCTGTATGTTGCCATGAGATTGTACTCGGAGCATGTACAATCCAGAGGAAAGTCAGAGGAAGCTTTCCTGAGAAACGGCTGTTTGAGTTGAAAGATAGAAGGAAAAATGTAAGCCAATGTGTTTGCAAGGGTAAGAAATGGACAGATTCTTTGAGGGAATTTCAAAAAGTCCACACAGGTGGCAACTTGGAAAATAGATCAGATCAGAGGGCCTTCAGAGTGAATGTGGGTGGACTAGACAGAAGCCTAGGAAAGAAAACAAAGATAGTATATACGTGTGGTGAAGAGATGAGGAGAAGTGGATGGATTTCAGTTCTATTTGAGAGGTGAAATTGACAGAAGCAGACAACTAAGGTGGCATGGGAGATGGTGAGGGATCAGGAGGTGTCAAGGCAGACTCCCAGGAATTTGGTTCGCATAACTAAAGGGTTAGTGGTGTGGAGGGAACAATGGAAGTTGACCTGGTTTAGAGAAAAGAAGAATTATTTGTAGCCTGATACAGTAAAAAAGGCAAGAGCTTTTAAGGCTAACAGTCCTATCTTATTCATTTACTAGCTATGTGACATTAAGTTTCTTTGAGTCTCACTTCCCCATCTTTAAAAACTAGCTTACAAACATCCACCTCAAGAGCTGCTGGGACAATCAAATGAGGTTTACATAAATGAAAATCACCTCGTATATGGTCACATGCCCCACACGTGAGATACTATTATAACTCTATGAATTCACCAGCAACAAAGCCTGGAGGGAGAATAGCTATTTTCAATAACTTCCTGGGGTGGAGATGGGGGTGGGGTGGCGCGTGAGGGTCTTGACAGCTGAGATCTCAACACTCTGTAAGTTTACCTAAGTGAAGTTTTCTCCTTGTTGATAATGTACAGGGCAGCTATTAACTTCAGTTGTCTGGTGAATTCCTTCTACTTCATTCCCATCTTTTTAACCGCCCCCCAACCTGGATTAAGGGATCCCATATAGGAACAAGCTACACTGCTTTTCTCAGCTGAGATCCCTTATCACTTGTAAGAGGACTATAGGATTTAGGAAAGTGTAACCCGAGAGTTTGCACTAACAGATGAGCACACTCCATTAACTTCACACTCCCAGTAGGGTTTGGGTGAAGGTTTTACCATTCTGTTTTTTTAGCATCAATTTAGCAAGAGCATTTTATATGACATGTGTAATTCCACTGCCCTTGAATGACCTCAGCAAATTCCTTTCTGGCTTCCAAATATTCCCTCATTAAAGGGAGTCATTAGGCAGTGAAAACTGCAGCCATAGGGTTAGGAAAATCTTGGAATGGGCAGATATGGGGGAGAAAGGGGTTAAACCCTGTGGAATCCAGGTATTACCTTCCCTGTCTGCAGGTGCCCTGGCATTGTAAGATCCAAGTCACTACAAAAATTCTCACTCCATCGGCTTGTTGCATTTTTTTTCCTTTGTTCTTTGTGATCATTATTTAAGTTTCTTTATTTTAGAGCTGAACCGTGTGCCTACAGTTTAAGTGTATGTATGTAAATCCACACTTACCGTTCACTAAATTATTAAGATTAGATTTCCCATCAAGACCCTATTCAATTATTTTTTCACACAATAAACAATCACGTTTATATAGAAAAATGTGTAGGAGCATGGGAGTCACCCCACTGTGTTGCCATTTCACTGTGTCATGTTTGGGTGGACGATTGTGAAGCATCTGTTTGAACTTGGAGATCACTAGATTGTGCTTGGTTCTTGATCTGGGTATGTGAGATTTTACTGTATACACCCAAATTAGGATTTAGGTGTGGGAAAGGAGTAGGGAAGGAAGTGGAGTGGAAGCTGTAATTTGCAATGGAAGTCCTAGGAGTGTAAGACCCTCCTCTTCCTACTACTTTTCTCTCCCTTCCTAATTTTTCCCTGTTTGGGTGTGAAAGCATTTCAAGACATAAGGCCAGTTTAAAAAGTCAATTTTAAATCTGAATTCTATCTCCCACAAGGACTGCTGTTTTCACTTCAAAAAAACTCACTTGGCTGTGGCTTTGCTGAGTTCAAAGCAGGAGCATTCCATAGAAACTTCTAATTAGCATGTGGAATAGGAGTTGCTCTAAGCCTAGTTGTTTTAGGAGTCACAATACAATAGAAGGAAGCCAGAGCTGGACAGTGTCAAGCCAGACAATGAGTTCACTTTGTCCATGAATGGAGTTACCTGCCAATAAATCAATTGCCAGTAAATGAAAGATTACGACAGAACCTGGAGGAATGATCCAGAGTGAAGGTCGCAGCAAAGAGAAAACCTATCAAACATTACAATCAATGAGAAATGGTGAAAACTTCTGTTTCCAGACCCCCAAATAAAGCTCTTGCAGAGATAAAAATGTGAGCTTTGCATACCATCAAGCCTTCTACTCTGTTTATCCTGCTCAGAAAGACTGAGGATTGGGGAAGAGGAAGGCCTCTGCTAGCAGACTGTAGGTCATAAGTTAGTTAATAAAATCTGTCCCCTGTTATCTTTGAGATAGCCTATTTTATATATGCTTGTCCATTTGATTTATTTATTTATTTGCTTACTCCAGGCTGTATTTTGATAGCATAAGTCAATATATCAGTTTTAGATATAGAAACATTTATTTAAAAATGACCTGCCTTCTGAGAGGAAAATAATGGAGTGGAGGGGGTATGCCAATAGTTTATTGCAATAGTTTATTGCTGTTGATCAGAAATTTCGAAGTTAACTTTAGACTTCAATACACAATACTAATGATTCCAAGGACATTATTGATAGTGTATTGTTATATTTTAAAATATACTTATTCTATCAAAACTTAATCTGTCATGATGCTTCCAAGATTATTTCAAGGTTTGTGTAGTTGTAATAGATTATTTCCGCATATTGGTGTTAGCACATTCAGTTCTTGTTTTATCTACTAGAGTCACTATCAATGATAAAGCAAACTGTATCTATGTACATTTTTCTATATATTACATATGTAAATATATTTGCTCATTTGAAAGTTTCTGTATTTCAAGAAGGGCACACATTAACTATTGTCTACTGACTTTGTTTCAAAATCAAAAGAAAGATATAAGAAAAGAAAATGTCACAATTTTTTAAGCAATGTAATAACTTAGAAGATAAGTGGAAGATCAAAGAAGTCAGGGGAAAAAAAGAGAAATGGAAAGAAAAGAGAAGCAGGAAGTGTTAGAGGAAGGGAGGTCCCAAAGCAACAAAAAACTGTTCCTCTCTCCACCCAAGCCCACTCCCCATATATAAACAAAAACCCAGAAAAAAAATAAAACAGGTGCAGGATGAAGGGATCAAGAAAAGAAAAGGCAGGCCACAATTTGCTAGAAAATACTGGAGACAGAAAGAGAAGGGGGGAAGGAAAGGGGAGAGAGGGGAAGAGAGAAAACAAAAGAAAGGGGGGGGAAATATTCCGGGGGAAATGCTTACAAAGTTAAAGAAATGAGCAAAAAGGGAAAAGAAATAAGAAATTAAAAGGCAACATTAACAAATTAAGAAATAAGAAGTGGTACAAAAATGGGCATTGTGCTTGAGCAGGTGGATTGCTAAAAAATCGTTCTTGAGGTATCTTTATGAAAGGAAAAGTAGACAGCACAAAAGTGAAAGTGGGCAATTAGAAGAAAGCAAGAATAAGGCAAAAGGGGTGCCATTAGCACACGTGCCAAAGCAGCCAGCCAAGGAGTGGGTCCCCAAGAATGGCTTAGTAATAATGGGGTCCTTCCCAGTGAAACTGACCCAAAAAGATGACTGGACTGGTCTAATTTTTGTAATTGATCATATTCGACAATAGTACTGCAGACACAGTTTTCTTTTTAAATGTTCTTAACTCAAAAAGGCTGGAGTATTAGGAGTCCAGGGCTTCTAAGCTGCGAGGTGCTCTGGAGAAGGTTGGCTCTTCCTGACTTAATAAATGGTTGGTGACCTAAAGACCTAAGTTTATGATTCAGCAATCCAAGGAATTGTTTTTATGGCAAGTTTGCACATTACAGCCAATCATACATTTCAAGGCCCATTTCAGAAAATAAGTTTGACCCAGCATGCTAACTGTGAATTATTCTTAGCTGCAGTGAGGAATGATGCTCAGTGTGCTTGAGGAAAGCTTACCAGTTGTTGACTCAGAATTATACAGCTGTATTTAAAACTCCAGTGGGCAATTCTGAAGATGGCAAACTTGACTTTGATGCAGTGCCGTCACACCTCCATTAGTGCCCTGCTTAGAATGCAAACATCTGCTTGCTTTTATTGCCCATGTGTTACTTAAGATGGTCTGTTTCTTTATGACATAAATCATTGGAATCTACTAACTATTTTTAAAGACTCTTTTAGTGTTTCCCTGAAACGATCACTCTTTACAATTGTTTAATACATACTAGGTCTTTTAGGTACACAGAAATTACAAAGATCGTATTTTCATTTCTCCTGACCTTTTCCAAAGATGACATTACAACTGGAGTTCCCTGGTGGAGAACTTGTTGCCTTTCTGGGCCGTGTGAATCACAGGTTCACATCAGCACATTAGGTCAAAAGAAGCTTCACATTTCCAGTGAGTGAATATGAGACTGCTGGTTTTTGCCCTCTGACCTTAGCGGTATGCATTTGCTACTTCAGTTTGCCCTGCAAGGGTTTACTGTTTCATTTTCTGCTGATTTATCTCACCCTGGCAAGGTACAGGGCAATCTGTTTGTCCTCTAGGCTATATACATATCCAGCGCAGATAAGCTTCAGGACAGCAAGGATTATCACTGTAATTCCAATGGACTGGCCATATTCCAGAACATCTTGGTGGGCAATATTATCTTACTTACGTGGTAAGTAAGAACTTAAAGTCCGTGGGACTGCTCAAGAACATGACTGCCATGAAACAAGGGCTCTACCTATGGGAGAAACAAAACCCATCAATTATGATGCCAGATTCGAGAAAGGATTGGCATAAGATATAATGAATAATGCAATGGCTCTTTTTAGTCCACTGATTAAAGAGGCATGGGGACACACCTATATGTACTGGGTCCTGTAACTTACTGAGAGTTGCACAACAGGCCATGTGGAAGAGTACTCTGATTCCATAAAATGTGCATCTCACTCAGGTCCTAGGATTGCATGTTGGCAGGAAGTTTTGAGGGAATTCCCAAGGGAAGAATATTGGAAGATGAGAATTTGAAGATTGTGAAAGTTCCTGAAATTTGCCAGAAGATTAAGACAAGGACTAATTGGAAGACTCTGAGAGACCAGAAAGAACAAATGTGGAAATGTTGGAGAATAATGATTTCATTCCACTTAACATCTTGTTTCTCATTCTCTCTGGATTCTGAATGTTAAATTGATGAAAATAGGAGGAAGGAAAAGAGTGTGTACGAGAGGGAAACAATTGCATGGTGGTAATAAAGGGAAACAATTGCAGGGTGGAAATAAAAGAACATCCACTGCCTCGTGACTGCGGGAGAAAAAGAAGGCAAAGGAGAAATTCCAAGTCATGACTGCAATCAATTTAACAATCACAATGTAGCGTCACAAATAGAGTGATGTAACTAAGAGAGATAAGTTACAATTCAAATTATTTTCATTTAATTAGTTGAGAAGATTAAATGGTCTTTAGACTTTTTTGTTATTTCTAAAGTATTGCTCTCTTTCTCTCTCTCACACAAAGATATACACATATTCACACATGATGCCAATTATCCCCCAGAAATAACATAAAATAAAACCAATATATATGTGTTGCTTCCCATCTCAGCTAAGGGAAGATGTAGAAAAGAACTCATTTTGCTTTCACAGCCCTCAACTTGCCACACCCACCATCACTAGCTATGAAGTGCCCCTAGGTATGTGCAGAGCAGCACAGAGGTTAGGAGGACAAACTTTTGAACCAACACAGACTCAACTTAGAATCTCTGCCATGTCACTTGCTAGCTATACTTCTTGCTCTTAACATTTAACTTCCTGACCTTGGTTTCTTTTAAAACCTGCCCCCTCCCCCCCAAAAAAAACCTGCCTCCCAGGCTTAGCGCCTGTAGCTCAAGC
>NW_003852460.1:8144927-8151600 GCF_000181295.1 Otolemur garnettii | reverse complement strand
AAAAAAAAAAAACCCTGCCTCCCAGAATCATTTGATAAGACTAAATTAGAAGTATGTGTACTATTCCACATAGAGGAAACAGTCATCCCCTCCAAGCTCCTTGGGGGTGATGGCCCAGTATTTGATAAACACATGAACCAGGGAACTCGCTCTGAAGGACAAATCATGCAAAGCACACCACTAGGGGAGAGGGTGCCCACCAAAATGCTTTTGAATTCGTTGGTTAATACTTTTACTCCAAATCACTCTGAATTGTTTAGACTTCCTTCAGAGGCCTGTGGACTTAAAAAGGACTTAAGATGCCTTTGTTAATATAGCTAATGCAAAGGATTGATAGCACAGAGAAACAATGAACTACCAGAGTTAAAGGTAGACATTTACTTTCTATCACCCTGTCCACTTCATTCACAATTGACAGCTTAATACTTCCAAAGACTCTTTCTGAGACTAGATGGGCCTGAAGCTTTGCTTATGAAATATTGCTCAAATAATTGGAATTAACAATAGTAAAATAGTCCGTGATTTTAGGCAACTGCTGTAACATATGTTGACGGAAAAGTAACTTTTCAGAGTTTTGCCTAGAGATAAATTCTCTGTAACATGCTTGAACAAATTGAACACAGAGTTAAAATTTATTTAGAAGATGATGCTTTTCCCTGGTCTGGTGTTAGTCATTTTAGAAATATACATATCCTGAGGACATATTTCGACAGGGCGATAACCCTAATCAACAACAAAATCCTAGTTATAAATATATAAAAATGACAGTAATATGAAATGAAATAAATTAATATCCCATAGCCACTTCCACTTCTTTTTACTCTCAAGGAAGTGTTCTTTTGAGGAGGAAGAAAGCCATGTTGAAGTCATCCTGAGGTTGAGTGGAGGAGTTTTCCAAACGACTTCGTTGCTGAAGTCTCCTTATCATAAGCATATTTAATTTTACCTTTTCCTCCTCTTAGATTCCAAACCATAGACAAATGATTTACTTACTTATTCTACTGAACAGTAGGTTACAAAATTTGTATCCTTCTGTACTGTTTTATAAAAAGACCTCGGAGGAAAACACTTATCATGTCCCATCCTCCAGATGGGATATATGAAAATTAAAGAACACAGATCTTTTTTTGCTAAGTTATCTTAGGTTCTGGAGCACAGATGTTGTGTTTTTCCCTCACACGTGTCTGATCCTTCAAAGGTGTTTATTTGCCTTTATACCTGTCTATGCAAGTGTCATATAGTCTCAGTCTTACAGAATAACCAACAAAGCAGATAAACCTAAAAGTTCAACATCAAAAGACTTGAGATGTCCCTCCCTTAATGTTGGAATTTGGATCATGGAGTGAAACTGTGTAATTTGATTTCTTAACTTGAAAAACTTCAGTAGAAGCTGGGGCCTACCAGCTCCCTGGCTAGGTATCCACAGCCCACTTTCTCTTTTGCTATTTTACAAGGGATCCTTTTGAAAGAAAGTACATCCATCACAGGTACCTTTTTTCACTCACAGGTCTCCCAAACATGTTCCTGACTTCCAATTTGTAGGTAATGATGTTTGTTAAACAGTATTCAAAATAGCACACACTAAATTCGTTTTTCCCACCGGCACATGGAAATAATGTCCATAGTAAAATATTTGGAGTCTGTGCAGCAGCACCAGAGGTGCGATTTAGTTGGCTGATGTTGTTGTACATTCAACAACTTTTGTATTCGGGAAAGTCTGCTGGATACTTGGGGATGCTGAGAAAATGTTCGAGAATCCGGCATGAACAAAACCCACATCTTCTCCAACCTGAAGGTACACTATTGAGTGGAGGACAGACAACTATAATATAAAACACAACCCACTCATTTGTTCAACAACCATTTATTGGACACCTATTTATTAGGCTATGGAGACACACGTTTCCTGCCCTCAAGGAAATTACAGTTTGATAAAGAATTTTAAATAGGTGCTAAGTAGAAGCACAAACTGAACATTTTCATTAGAAACATAAAGAGCCCATGTGAGAAGCAAACTACTTTCTGTTGAATGCGGACAGTAACTCTGGTGTGTGTTTATATCAATATGGGCCTCATAAAGATTATATAATTAACAGAAAATGATCAAAACTACTTTGTTGGTTGGGCTTTTATTATTGTTGTTGTTATTTATTTGCGAGCTCTCATTTATGTTTCTGCTGCCTACTTGAAATAGTTCTGAAGTGGTTGAAGAGAGTACTGAGGCCTTAGTGAGCTTCAGAGTCTGCAGGTGAGAGCTAGGACGAAGCAGGCCGCTGGCCCTCAGTCACAGAAATTCTTTCACCCAGTCTGGGGACGGGCCCTGGGAGTTTGCAGGTGAGGCCAATGCCCCTTCTCCTCAGATTCCACTTTGCAGCACTGGTTTAAGATACAGACAGCCTGTTGTAATACCTCCTAGATTCCGAGGACAGCCTGAAAGATGATGGTAGGATTCCTGCATTTCTTGGCCATGGCCACCAGAGTGAAAAAGCCAAGTGTCAAGTACAATGTAGATATGAAATAAATTCTTTGGCCCACTCAGGAAACTTGTTAGGGAGGGCTTTAGATTTGGGGAATTGCACTTTAGCAATACTAGTTTAACTCTCTCTAATCAGTCTAGTCAGCTTGTGCTAACACACGCAGCTGCGTGACCCCGGAGGGCCTGTTGCAAAGGGTTTGTTTGCTGTGGTCACGGAGCTTTAGGGTTTCCAGTTCCCGTGCACGCTCTGGAGAATTCTGAAGCGTAGTTTGCATGCGTGCACTTCGCTGTCCCTGATCACTCGCCCATTCTCTGAGGTAGTTTTGCGTTTGGAGTGAAGAAGCCACACGGGACTTTATTGTGGAAGGCTGAGATAAGGACAGACTGTCGGATATGAGCTCACAATATCTTTAAGAGCCAAGTAAACTATTTTCTTTTGTTTCTATGTCTGTAATTTCTCTGATGTAACCGGTGGGATGAGAGCACTAAAGGGAGAGATGGAAGAAGTGATTTCTTGTCCTGGCTCAGCTGGCATGGACCATTCTGTGACTCTATGACTGACCTTTTGGGGCCAGTTAAGTTTTTCAGTGTAAAGTTCTATAAAATCAGAATGCAAGATAGTAGGGAATTTTTTAAAGTACCTTTACCACAGTGTCATTTGTTACAGGGAATTTTCTGGTAATGTTTTAAAAGGGTATTTTAAAGTATGTGCAAAGGGAATATTTTAAAAAGGAATAAGCATGTAATTACCATACAGACCAGATATTGCACTTCTGGGCATTATCCCAGAGAAATAAAATGCTCACATAAAAACCTGCACATAAATATTCATAGAGGCTTTATTCATGTTAGCCGGAATGTGGAAACAACCCAGATATCCTTCAAGAAGTGGAGGGTTAAACAAACTGTGGTATGTCTTTATCATGGAATACTATGCATCAATAAAAAGGAGTGGACCATGGATACGACCTGGATGAATCTCCAGGGAATTATTCCTAGTGAAAAGGCAATGCCAAAAGGTTACATACTATGTGATTCCACTTGTCTAACTCTCTTGAAATGCCAAAATTTTAGAAATGAAGTATACATTACTGGTTTCCAGGAGCTAGTGATTGGGGAAGGGAGGGAGGTCGATACAGTTATAAAAGGGCAACACAAAAGATCCTTGTAGTGATAGAATTAAATACACACACACACACACACACACCGGTACAAGTAAACCTGGAAAAATCTGAATAAAATCAGTAGATCGTATCAGTGTCAGCATCCTGGTTGTGATATCGTACTATACTTTTGCAAATGTTCCCATAAGACAGTGGTTCTCAACCTTCCTAATGCTATGACCCTTTAATACAGTTCTTCATGTGGTGGTGACCCCCAACCATAAAATTATTTTTGTTGCTGCTTCATAACTGTAATTTTGCTGCTGTTATAAATATCTGATATGCAGGATGGTCTTAGGTGACTCCTGTGAAAGGGTCATTCAACCCCCAAAGGGGTCACGACCCACAGGTTGAGAACTGCTGCCATAAGAAGAAATTGAGCAAAGGGTGTGAGGTGTGTGTATGTGTTATTTCTTACAACTGCATATGAAACGACAATTACCTCCATAAAAATTTGAATTAGATGAAAGTTTTTTTAAGAAAGTAATAAGGAATTTTGTTTATTGTCAGTCAAAAATTGGGGTTAATGTGATTAAAATGTCAAATTATTCTCAATAGTTGTTCAATAATTAATCATCAACAAATCTTCTACTTTTGTAAACTTTCTGAGACTAAACCATTGAACAGACAGGGAAAAAAAATTTAAATGATACTCTACAGCAGCGGTTCTCAACCTGTGGGTCATGACCCACGGGAACTGTATTGAAGGGTTGCAGCCTTAGGAAGGTTGAGAACCACTGCTCTACAGCAAGAATTGACAATGGCTTTGCAGGCTAAATCCAGGTTGCCATCTGCTTCTGTATGGCTCCAAGCTAAGATTGGTTTTTATATTTTTTAATTTGAAAAATATATTCAAAAGAAGTAGTAATGTTTTGTGACAAAGGAAAATGATACAAAATTCAAACTTCATTGTCTGTAAATAAAGTTTTATTGGAATACAACTACACTCATTCATTTATGTATTATTATCCATGGCAGCTCTTGGGCTACAACAGCAGAGTATCCATGGCAGCTCTTGGGCTACAACAGCTGTGACACAGACTGTCTGGCTCATGGAGCCTAAAGCGCTAAGTATATGACTCTTGAGTAGAAAAGTTTTCCCACTTCTACACTAGAGGGTTAATTGCCCAGGACTTTCTAGGCTTAGAAGATCTCCCATTGTCACTGGGTTTCCTAATGTAGACCCAGTGAGTGATTATCTTGGTTTCTAGACATTCCCAGAGAAACATGAGGACGGTAATGCTAACAGTTCACAGCATAAATCCCGTAAGAAGATGTTCTAAGTGTCACTACCTGAATAGCAGGTATCTTGGGTTGTTCTCCTTGTATACTCTACCCTTCTGGCAGAGACATAGATCATACTTTACAAACTCAGCCCACGGGACATTGGGTGTCTATTGAGAGGGTGGGAGAGAGTGAGAGAGAGAATTTTCAGGTGTTTCTTGTGGAGCATTGAAAATGTGGTCTCAGAGTGAGACACACAGATCAGGTTCAAATCCCTCAGGCATGTGCCTGGTCTGTGACCTGGGCCAAGTTGCCCATCCTTCTAGATTTTCTTTACTCCTCTTCAGAAGAAATAGAAATAGTAATCCCCAGTTTCAGGGATGGTGAGAGGATGCAGTGAACTCTTCAGCCCCTGGCATGCACTGACAGGACTTGCAAATGCTCGCCCCAGGACGGGAGGCCAGGTGTTGCCCTGTTTTGTGTCTGGGCTCTCCATGCCTCACCTTTCCAACCTAACCTCAGAATTTACACAGAGACATCAGAATTCTTTTACAAACATCCATCAGGCTCCGTTTTTGCAGTTTCCCCTTAAGTGTCTATGGAGTGTCTTTTTTCAAAACTAGACTGTTTCCCTGCTGCCCAGACCTCTCTGCCAAGAGACCTGAGTGGAGGCTCTGACACAATGGAATATAAATCAAATCTATTTTCCAATTATAGGATGAAATATGTCTTCAGTGCTGGGGAAAACCTGCAGATTGATGTTATCCCAGTAGGCTCAGCACTAGTCTCCAGGAATAGGCCAATTCAGGTTTTAAAATATTTCCGGGCCTTTGGGTTATAAAGACAAGCTCCATACTGAAATGAAACAGTCTGAAGGGAAACACACAGGGAGACTGGCTTGCAGTTTATCACAGACGAATGTTCAATTCAGAGTGCCCTGGCCTGTGATTAACTCTCCACATTGGTTCAGTGGAGACTTGGACATGCTACTCACCAGCTTCTCCCAGGCCGAGTCAGACTGGCAGCCTTGACACTGTTCCCTGCCACACACTCTCTCTGGAAAGAACATAAAATACAGTGTCAGGTGTCCTCCCCAATCCGGACCAGGTAGAACAAGACTGGACTGACTCAAATGCTGAGGGAGACACGTGTCCCTGAACATGACTTTGATTCCTCATAAAGATGCTCAGAGAAAAGATTTTTCAGATAGTAATGTTTGTCCAGGTTCTGATGTACAAGGATGGTGCCCATGAGACAGAGAGAGAAAGAGAGAAGTTGATAAATGAGTTTTCATCAGGTTGAATAAGTATTTTTAGATTCTGTCAATCTTTTAGATAAAGAGCTATGGCTGAAATTAGTTAGTTTCTTTGTCACCCTTCTTTCCCCCAAATGTCTGAAAGATATGGCACCCTAACAACCAGCAGAAAGTAAGTACATGTATGTAATGAGCCAATATGTATTTTTTTCTCTGTGGCTACTCAAGCTTTGTTGCTTAAAGATAAATGAGAACTGTCTATCCCCACATAGCCTGCCTCCTGCCCCCATCTCCCTGCCAAAGCTACCCCAAATAATAGCCCTATAACCTCCTCATGGCTGAATCCACTCAGCACTTTAACCCTTACTGTACTTGATATCTCGGTGATATTTTGTATTGCTTTTTCCTAACCTGTCTTATGGCATTGCTTCTCAGATCCTTGAATTTCAGGGATCAATATGATTTTTTTAAGGGCAGAGGATTAATATGGGTTACCAGTTTTAAAGTAGCCTTTGATGACCTACTTTAAACAAAACATATGAGGGGGGTGGATGG
>NW_003852460.1:8141747-8143366 GCF_000181295.1 Otolemur garnettii | reverse complement strand
CTTCTGCAGACTGAACTGGCCTAGTTCTTGGAAAGGTGTCCAATGTGCTGAATGTTTCTGACTTCTCCCCATCTTAAGAGTCCTGGATGCCCATTGGTAGGAGGCAGAATTTGTAGACTGACCCTCCAAAGATGATCCCCAGAACCTTTGAATGATATAATATATCATTTCCATCATTATTTTATGTTACACAGAACAGTTGATCTTAACATAGGGAGATTTCCTCGGTAGGCATGATCTGGTCCCATGAACTCATAAAAACTGAAAACATTCTCTGTGTGATAGCAGACGGGGAAGTCAGGGAGATTCAAAGCATGAAAAAGAATTAATACAGCATTTCTAGCTTTGAAAATGGAAGGGATTGGGTGCAAGGATAGAAGAGCAGCCTACAGGAGCTGAGCAAGCCTCTGCTGCTGACAGCAGCAAGGAAATGAGGACCTCAGTCCTACAAACTTGTAGAGATAAATTCAGCCGACAACCTGAGTGATCTTGGAAGTGGATTCTTTCCCAGAGCCTCCAGGTAAGAACTCAAGCTGACCAACATTTTTATTTCAGCCCTGTGAGACCTGAGCATAGAACCCTGTTGAGCCTAGCCAGAATTCAAACTTACAGAACTGTGAACTAATAAAAAGTTACTGGAGACCAGATGTGGTGGCTCACCTATAATCCTAGTGCTTTGGGAGATTGAGGTGGGAAAATCGCTTGAGGCTGGCAGTTTGAGACCAGCCTGAGTAAGAGTGAAACCTCATTTCTATAAAAAAAAATAATAATAATAGAAAAACTAGGTGGACAAGGTGGCACCCACCTGTAGTTCTCACTACTCAGGAGGCTGAGGCAGGAAGATCCCTTGAGCCCAGGAGTTCGAGGTTTCAGTGAGCTATGATAAGGTCATGCATGCTAGCCTAGGCAACTAAGTGAGACCCTATCTCAAAAAAATAAAAAAGTATTGTTTTAATTCACTAAATTTCTTGTAATTTGTTATTCAGCAACAGAAAACCAACATGCCATTTGTCACTGTCTTTACGTTTCCAGAACTGGTGTTTAAAAAATGAATATCCTCAGTAAATATTTCTTTTAATTCTGAATAGGAAATTCAGATTTGAGTGAATATTTCTTTTGTGTTTCAGCTTATTAATTGCCAGTTAAATTACCTAAAAAGAACTGCAGTAACATTTGTACTTACCAAAAAGGAGCAGTTGTTTGCCAATTTCTGATTTGTTTCACATAATAAGAACTGATTGACGATGTGAGAAACTTAGGTGCAATGATAGAAATGCATTTAGACAATTGGAACTCTAGATCTCTAGATTTATAGATCTCCCTAGTTGAGAAGAGTGTAACTTGTTCATAAATTTAAAATATAGTAACAATCAGAAACATCTGGTTTTCATTCCAACATGTGAAGAGCCCAGCACTCATCACTCCTGCCCTCTCAACAAGAAAAAAGCAGAACAAACTAGAAAGCAATGGCTTGTCTTAGATCCATCAGAGAATTGAGGTCATAGGACAAACTGCCACCCCCAAAACTGGACAGGCAGGCTAATCCAGAGAATATAGATAAGTTTCCCTGAAGCAGAAGCTGTTGGACCCAATAGTTAGTAGAAGCACTTACATTTTAA
>NW_003852460.1:8073451-8141455 GCF_000181295.1 Otolemur garnettii | reverse complement strand
GCATGCACACGCACGTACCACAAACACACACACACAAACTCAGCAGCAAGGGAAGAGAATTTGCTAGAGCCTTATCTGACCTGGGAAAAGGGAAATTACTCAATTTTAGCCCTCTCTAGCCTCCTGTCTCACCTAGGAGGAAAAGTAAAAGCTGAGAGATACTTGTGAAAGTCACAGTCCAGGGACACAAGCACAATAAAAGATGAAGACTTAATCATAGAATTAAAGAACGCTTCTCCTTCCCTTGTACCCTTTTGCTACATCACTAGGGCTCCTGTGTAATGACAGTGGATTACAAATAAAATAATTGCGATGCTCAAATTCTATTTAAGAAGGAGATTCCAGGGAAATATAAAGACAGTAATGAGTGTGAGAGGACAAGGATAGGAAATTGAAGCCTCTGATATTTACAACTATCGTAAACAGTAAATACAGCATAACTCCTAGCCAGATCAACATAAAACTTCACATCAAAGTCCTACTTACCTTATTTCCTATTACCCAATGCATCAATGCTCAACTTTCAACAACAACAACAAAAAAGTCATTCTAAAAGGCAAGAAAAACCACAATCTAAAGCAGCGGTTCTCAACCTTCCTAAAGCTGAGACCCTTTAATACAGTTCCTCGTGTTGTGGTGACCCCCCAACCATAAAATTATTTTTGTTGCGAAGTAGCAACAAAAAGAATGAAAGAAGCATTAGAACCAGACTGAGGTATAGTAAGGATTTTAAAATTATCTCTTTTTAAAATAACTGCAATAAATACACTACAGGCTTTGGTGGAAAAAGTGGAGAGTGTGTAAAGCCAGATGGGTAATGTAAATGGAGAAATGCAAACTCTAAGAAAGAATCAAAAGGAAATACTGGAAACCAAAAATACTGTAAGAGAAGTGAAGAATGTCTTTGATCAGTTCATCAGCAGATTCTGCCTGGGCAAGGAAAAACTCAGTGAGCTGAAAGACATGTCAATAGAAACTTCCCAAACTGAAGTGCAAATAGAAAAAAAAAACAAAAAACAAAGAAATAGGAACCGACTACCCAAGAACTGTGAAACAATTAAACACAAAAGGTATAACGCACATAATGGGAATGCTAGAGGAAGAAGAAAGAGAGAAAGGAATAGAAAAGATATTTAAAGTAATAATGGCTGAGAATTATCCCAAATTAATAACAGTAACCAAACCACAAATCCAGGAAGTTCAGAAAGCACCAAGCAGGATAAATCCCAAAGTCCACACCTAGCTATATCAGATTCAAACTACAGAAAACCAAAGGCAATGCAAAACTCTCAAAAATATAGTAACAGCTACTTAGAATGTGCAAAGCACAACAGAAGCCTTTTACTTGTATTATGTCATTTAATGTATGTGCAAATTTCCATCTCAATGGAAATATTTATCTTCCATTATCTTCTTTATCTTTCCATCTCAATGGCTTTATATTTATCTTCTTTTATAGATTTTAAATTGAGGCTCAGTGAGATTAAGCTACCTGCTTAGTAAGTGAATTCACCAGAATTCCCAGATTTGGGGCTACTTAACTCCAAAGCTCATGTTTTAAGTATTCAGTACTATGTTTTAAGGGCTGATGGGGCATAACTGAGTACAATGACTAAGTTTTGACCTCTAAACAAAAACTTATAAATCTCTGTATTTAGTTAACAAAGTTTAGAGCTGTGATTTCTAGCAGTATGGAAATTGTCAAACATACATCCTCACTCATCTTCTCTTCCAATGTTTATATAGTGACACTGATATTGAGCATAAAGGTCAACCAATAAATGAAAAAAGAAACAAAATCAAACACATAGGAGTAATTTTTAGATTCCAAATGAGCTTTGACTAATTTTTAAAGCCAAGGGAAATAACATTGTTTCTTGTACTTCTAAATGTAATTAGACCAGAGATATTTTTGAATCTGAGTCTTGACTATTCACTTATTGAAAAATAAAAGCACCGTAAAATATGGAAACTTTCTAACCCAAAGAACTGTCTGTGGTGATGTAGCCCAGCCAAATAGAGCTACCCTAAACAGATGGGGTATCAAATGGTTCCTGAGGGGATTCCTCAGTCATCTCCTAGTTTTAAATCTCAACTTAGGTTGGAATTCTAACTCCAGCCTGGCTAAACTAAGCGACTTGTAAAACTCCCGTCACTCAGTATCCACTTGCTGTTTGTTAATTTATATCAACTTATTGGATCTATGTATTAGCTCACTGGTTTTCAGCCTAGGAGTTGAACCCGGTCTGTTTTATACATCAGACACAAAAGTTCAACAGAGGTATTAGGCCAAGGGTGGTGGATTCACCTGTGTTGTTTTTAGCCCATTTTCTGAGTATATGATGTAATGGGAGAGTTGGTGTATCTGTCACTCTGAAAACTAGCATCATTATCTTCCACGGGGCTTACCCTGGTGGCCACGTGTGGCAAGTCAATTGACTTTATTTGGTCTTTCTGTGAGGCCCTTGTATTAGATTTCTTTTTCAGCATAACAAATTACTTGGAAATGTAGAGATGAAAACAACACACATTTATTATCTCACAGACTTTGTGAATCAGGAATCTGAGAACAGCTTAACTGTGTCTTCTACTCAGAGCTTCACTAGGCTGGGTCAAGGTGTGCACAGAGCCTGGGATCTTCTCTTGAGGATTGACTGTGGAATAATATGCTTCCAAGCTCCCTTGTGGATTGTTAGCAGGACTCAATTCATTGAAGGCTATTGGATTGAGGGCTCTATTTCCTTGCCAGCTGTTGCCCAGAGTCCGCCCTGGGTTCCTTGCCATGTGGGCCTCTCCAACATGCCAAGTTACTTCATCAAAGCCAGCAAGGGAGAGAATCTGCTACTAAGATGGATGTCACAATCTTTTTTGATGAATCATGGAAGTGACTTCCCCTCAATGTTGCTATAATAAATTAATTAGAAGCAGATTACTTAGGGGAGGAAAATATAAGGTTATAAATACCAAAGAGGCACGGGCCATTTGGGGCTATCTTAGAGGTGCCTACCAACAGCATTCATTGTGATCAGAAAGGCAGTATAATTAGGGAATTGTTGTGCATAGTTAACTGAAAAGACTAGAGAATAAAAAAGAATTCTAAAGCCAGGAACCAATTTAAATCCCAACTCCCCCACTTTCAGTAAACCTGGTTTTTAGCAATCTTCTTGACTTCTTAGATCTCCATTGGGAAATTTCTCCTTTAAGAAATACAGGAATGGCTTGGCACCTGTGGCTCAAGCGGCTAAGGCGCCAGCCACATATACCAAAGGTGGCGGGTTCAAATCCAGCCCGGGCCCGCCAAACAACAATAATGGCTGCAACCAAAAAATAGCTGGGCGTTGTGGTGGGCTCCTGTGGTCCCAGCTACTTGGGAGGCTAAGGCAGGAGACTCGCTTGAGCCCAGGAGTTGGAGGTTGCTGTGAGCAGTGAAGCCATGGCACTCTACCCAGGGGGACAGCTTGAGGCTCTGTCTCAAAAAAAAAAAGAAATACAGGAATTAGGGCAGTGCCTGTGGCTCAAGGGTAGGGCACCGGCCCCATATACCGGAGTTGGTGGGTTCAAACCCAGCCCTGGCCAAACAAAAAATTGCCAAAGAAAAATAAGGAATTAAAATACTGGCTTTGCATTATAGTTGTGAGGATATAGGAAAAGCACCTATTGGTCACCCACGTGGTGGGTGTGACTACCAACTGCATGTTAATATCCTGGCACTTCCCCCAAGGCTATGTTGAAATCAGCCTGTTTGGTGTCTTGACCTTGCCGTAAACCTCCTGGAGTTCTAGAGATATGTTAAGTTGTCATGACTTTTGTAACATCTCACCAGAACCACATATTGATTAACTCAGTACTGAATACTTCTTGTCATGACAGTTTTCAATCATGATATTTTTATAAAATAAACTAAGGGATTCCATCTTGGCCATATAGTGTCATAAGAGTTTTTCTGCTATCCTCATGCCATAGATGACATTCACAATTAGAAACCTAAGCTTTCTTCAAACTCTATAAAGTATTTGTTCCTCATTACACTCTGAATGTTACCCAATAATTGATCGCTTTGCCCAAACTCAATGCAATTCTCTTAAAGAGAACATTTTTGATGGCACATTATGTGGTTAGAAGATATTTGAGTCTGTTTATCAATTTATTCCTCACTAAAATTTGCTTGGGGTAGGGGGAAAAGGAAGAAGGACAAGTGAAATTCATGTTTGAATCATATGCAAAAACCAAGGTAGAGACAGCCATGTACCAATAATATTAGTAATGATGGCCTGGTGGCTGAAAGAGGGTTTTCCCTGAAGTGAATGTTCATCTGATGACCTCAACTCAGTGCTGCTTCCTAACATCAGACATTTTAGAAGGTTAATTCTAACTCTGATAATAACTAAACATAATACGAATTTACTTCATCCAATGACATCCAAGAAGAAGAACAAAATTCACCCACAAACACCATCATAGTGACAAAAAAAAAGATCCATCTTCTCTTACCCCAGTATGTGATGTGTCTTCTTTTTGGCCCCCAGAGTATTCAGTTTGACCCAGGAACACAGAAAAGCATGGCTACAATCTAATAAATACTGTATACCAATGCCATATGCTTACAAAAGACGGTCTCTAAAACTCCTATAGCAGTCATACAAAAGTGACCTCTTACTCTTTCCTTCCATCTTTCTCTTCTTTTCCTTCTTTCTCTTCCCTTCTCTGCTCCTCTCACCTCCCTCTCCTTAGAAATATAAATGAGGACCTTGATGAGCTCAGGGCAGTCAAAGATGCCCATTGCCACACAGCTGGTTGGTGACCCCAAAACTCAGTCTTTCTTCTTCATCTTTCTGTCTTACAGTAGAAATCCATGGGAATATACATTGAATAATAGAGGGAAAATAGAATGAGAAATCAAAATGCTAAAGTGCTATCTTAAAGCTGGGTGGATACTTGAATCAATACCATGTAAAGAATTCAGATGCGAACTTTCTGAGGATATAAACCAAAGTAGGAGCGGGGAGGAGAGCACCCTTTTCCAGGCCCAGTTTGCCAGACCCTTAGGCAATCCTATATAATGAGCAGTCCTGTGGAGGAGACAGAGTAGTAAGGAGCATTTTAATGCAAGGTGACAAGCACTATAGCAGAGATAAGAACCTAGTAGGGAATGGAGCAGAGGGGGATTTTCAGAGGGACACATTTTGGGAAGCAGAGCTTCAGAGAGTAATGGTTATAAAAGGAGAACACGAGAAGTTCCATAGGTCACAGCCAGAGCTCTCAAGGCCCCACCAGTAAGGTCCCACTGCAGGTGCCGCAGCCACTGTAGTCTAAGCACTGATAACAAAATGACTGTTTAGAACTGCAGCGCTGGAGTTTGCAGCCCTGTTACCTTACTTGAAGGCACTTTCAAAGGCCAGCTCCCTACTCACTGCCTGTTCTCTGTCCATTTAAAGAGCTGGTAAAATAAAGAGCAGCTGATGAGTGAAGGCTGGAGAAAATGGAATTGACTAGACTACACTGGGGAGGTGTTTTATAAGGAGTCACAGTGCCACAAGCACAGATTTTGCATATTTGCTTGTCTCACAGAGGGACATACGGGACCATACTTGGTAACAAGCACTACTATTGACTCATGAGTCCCTTAATGCCTTAGTGTCTATCAAAAATAGGTGTAATTTGACATTGGGGCACAGAACAATCTATCCAATAATTCCCGGGTCTAATTTCAGTAGTTCTGTTCTCCATGTCCTCAAAATGGGATCTGGCAGTTCCCCATCCAGGAACAATGACTTGCTCTTCCAGCCGAAGTGGGAAGAGCACAGACTGTATGCTAGGACAGGGCTGGCTTCAAAATCTGCTTCAGCTCCTCGCTGGCTACGTGGTTGGGCAAATCACTTAACTTCTAAGTAAAGTAGGAAATATTGCACCTACCTGTGAATGGAAGACTAAAAAAAACAACACACATCCCAGCAGCACATACCAGCACTCAGTTGCAGAGAGTCTATTCTGGTGGTGATAGTCCATTGGCTATTTACATAAAGGGCCCCGATGTCAACACTGATGATCAGGAATGGATTGTTAGGCTCCTGTGAATTGCTCTGTGAGTGGTTGGGCAAGCTGAAGAGGACAGCTCTGCCGGATAAGCCCGTGTTATTAGGCCCCACTCTGAATATGACTCCCACTGTCTTCATACTTCTTAAATAATTAATTTTTGAAGTATTTTACATCTGAAAATAGAAGACAGAATATGGTGATTGCCCAGCCCTCCAAAACATTCACTGTGTAGTAGTTTGAGTGGGTTAATTTATGGTAAGTAAGTCATCTTAAAATTAGCACCCAAATTTTTACAAAGAAAATATATTGATAGGTGTATCTTCATTGGACAAGGGGGAGGGGGGACAATAAGTATTATCCAAATCATTAACTTTCTTGTCTTATAACTACAAAATGCTTATTACTCATGATTGTTATTTTAGAAATTATATCAAGGTTATTTAGAAGCAGTTAGATATTATCTCCTAAACTGAATCCATAATGTCAACATGTCCCCCAAGCAGTTGTTGGATTAGTTGGTAGGCAATCTATAGAAAGAAAGGGTGTTTAAATTGTCATTAAGCATTGAAAGGAAGATCCAGATTTTCCATGCACCCCACCCTACTCTCATGGGGAGACGTGTTCTTAGAGAAGAATGCTAAGTACTCACCTACCATCTCCAATGAACCATATTGTTTCTTGCGGATCACCCTAAATGGGCCTAGTTTGGGTTTTATTAATAAGAAAGGCCAGGTACCAAAGAGCACAAGGGAAAGGCTACTAGTACAGGGTTTAAAGGAAAACCACAAGTTAGAATGGTAGGCAATGTGTTTTTCTCTGCTGTCCAGACAAAAATATGGGGCATGCACAAAGCAAGTCCTTAACCCAGCAGAGTAAAAACTCATAGGAAATTATATTTTCTGATGTTTCCTCTCACTTTAAGGAGCCTTTAGAAAAATTAAATCATTCATGCTAAATGTGCATCTGGTATAAAATCAATAACCATAAAATATCATACAAGACAATCATGAAAGCAAGCACGATCACACCATGCTGTGACGGTACCATAGAAGTGTGTTACATTGGCCAGCTTCCTGTCCAGTGTCAAATAATCCATGTACAATTGTCGACAGCTTTTAAAAGGCACTTTTTCAATTAGAATAAATTATTCCTGGACCAACAATATAGTTTATGAAGAAAAAGCTTTTTCTAAATCTATGTCAGCTTTGCATGAGAAGGCTGTTGAAGATTTATGCTAGAATTCTTGCTTATTCTTCCTTCCAACCTAGTTCCTCTTGGTGAACAAACTTACAGCCTCATTCCTCCATGGGAAAAACAGTATTTTGAGAGTTGGTGGCTGGCCTGTACCAAGTGAAGGCAGATAAGAAGTTTTATGGGTCACGAGATTTAGACCTGGAGGACTTGCTCTTGGATTCGAACCAATACAAGGGAATGAGGCAGTTGGAACACGTTTTCTTTGGGTATTCTTTATAGATTATTTGCTGATTAATAGCCTTTTCAGAGTTGTAAAATCCTGTAAGGCCCATACCAGGTCTGTTCTGTTCCTGCTATTTCTATTCTAAATACATTATCATTAAGGTTGGTTCTTTTAGCAAAAGGCAGAGACACACAACTTGTTTCTTCATTTGTTTTAAACTAAAACCAGCTCTCTTCTTTTTTTTTTTTAAAGAAATCTTCATACAAATATTATGATCTTTAAATGTCTGGTTTGAAACCAGTTTTAAGATTGTTCTGCCAACTGCAAATAAAGTCAAGTCTCAGAGCCAATTATTTATGTGCCCTGATTGTTTTAGAAAATTTGTAATCTTGGCATGCAGTGCTAGATGAAGGCATAAAATCCTGCAATGAATTTCAGGAAGTCTTCCTACAACAGCAATCCTGGCCTTGTGACAGTTCAGTAAGATGCTGAGCAACATCCATGGCTCAAACACAGCAGCAAATGTTAAAGGGGCAGTGAGCATCCATTCTGGGTTGATAAGTTTATAGTAGCCAGGAAAAGAAAGGTAGAAACACGTGTTGAAAGAGGAAAATAATTAGAGAACATTAGCTGATCTTTTGTTTGTTTGTTTGTCTGATATTAAAGTGTCATCAAAAGTGGTTTTCAACCTGGGATGGTTTTTTTCTTCCACAAGAAATTTAGCAATCAGGGCATTTTTCGTTGTCACAGTTTGAGGGGAGAGGATGCAAGGCTATAGGCATCTGGTGGATAGGGGCCAGGGAAGTTACTGAACATCCTACAGTGCACAGGGCAGCAGCCACCACACAAAGTACCTGATCCAAAATGTCTCTAGCGCCTCAGCTGAGAAATCCTGCTCTAGAAACATCAGAGGAGTCTATGGAAAAAGGTAATTGTAGGGAGATGGGGGATGGATAGTTTTTCTTGGCTTGGCTGGTGTGCAAATTAATAAAAGGTCAAAGGCTTTCCACCTTCCAGTCTCTTAATGGATCAATTGTTGTTTCAAAGATTAAAAAGGCAAAAAAATCCAAGTAAGTAGTAAATTTACAGTGAAATCATGTCTCTTCTTGTTCCTTGATCTGCTTCCAAAGAGGAAAAAAAAATTACCTGAAAACTGAAATTAACACTTACTTTTGTACCTGAGTTAATTAAATGGAAAAAGAATGGCAGTCATCATTTGGGGGTGGTTTGTATACATGTCTTAACTATAGATTTCCCCTAAATCCATAGCTTTCTGGCGAGTGAGTTGGTTGCTCTGAGGTGCTGGTGCAAACTGTCATCAGATTCTGTGATTTATAGGGTGTGTCTCCTTCAGTCAATCAGTTGGAGTTCCTTAGCTGTGTGCCTGCTCACTGGTTTCTCTGTGATGGTTGATCTTTTGTAGGTAGCAGCTGCTTTTTCTTAAATGCCTGTGTCTATGTTTGTTACATTTCTATGACAATGTGTTCACACCAATATAATTACGACTGCATTAGCACTTGCCCTGTAAACCACATGATTCAGGGGTTTATGAGTAGGTAATAAAAACTCACTTCAGGCTGAAACTTGTCTCAGACGTGGAACTTGGGGGTGGGAACAGTTGTAAATGGTCGATGTTGGCTAGGGCCCTCCGAAGTTTGTGGTCATTAGTCCCATTCATTGGTTATCCCCTGCAGTGCCAAGACTCTATGCTGTGGGATTTATGTCTTTAATCATTTAGCAAAACATAGTATCTTTGTCAATTTCTCTCAGCATGCATTAATTCTTTCAACAAATATTTGGGTGCCTAAAATGGGTCAGGGACAGGTGGAAAGCCCAGAGTTCAACGTTCTCATAGAGTTTATATTCTACTGGAGAGAAAAGAGACTGAGAAGGAGGGAGTGGAAGAGGGAGCAAGGGAAGAAGGGAAGGAAGGGAGGGAAGGAAGGGAGAGAAAAATATTAGACGGTCAGAACTTCGCAAAGGATTAAAATAGAGTGAATTATGGCTACTTGAGAGTGATAGACAAGGACAGTCTGTGTAGAGGTGACCTGAATGACGAGTCAGCCATATAAAGGGCATGCCAGACAGAAGCACCAGCTGGGATAAGCCACTTGATGGGCAGGAAGGCCCATAGGCTGATACAGGAAGGACAAGGGCAAGGTGTGGCCCATGGGATGGGTGGCAGAACTAGGGCTTCTAAGCCCTACTAAACCGGGGTGAGGAGCTTGGCTTTTTAAAGAGGGGAGGGGCAGGGGCTGATTTAACTTTTAAATAGATCCCTCTGGCAGTTGTGGGCAGGAGAGGAAACAGGAAGACGAGATGGGAGGGTATGGCTGAAATCTAGGTGGCAACATTGTGAACTTATTTGCAGGGCCTCAGATGCAACTCCCTTTTAGAGGAAACAAAACAGTGGAGGAACATCTAGGGACTGAGGCGTAGGCCGACATTCTCCTCCTATAGAGATACCATCTGCATGAGATCAGAGGGGACGGGGAAAGAATGTGGCCTTTGCCAATCAGTTTGCTCATCTGTAAAATGGGTTTTATAATGCCTAATCTGCAGAACTGTGGCAAGCATGAACAGTGTATGAAAAACTCCTTGCCTGTAGTCCAGCACTGATCATTTGGTGTCCAGGCATATCTGTTGTTAACTCATATGAACAGATTAAGCATCTGTGGCCATTTTCCATGGACATGAGAAGCAAGGTATTGCCTTCTCGTTCTCAAGAGCTGATGGAGCCCCTTTTGTGTCCAAACTGATGTATACGGAACTATTCCAGTTGCTGAAATAATTAATTTTTTGCTCTGCAGTTTCTGAATCTTCTCGGCTCCTATTTCTCTCTTGCTTTCCACATTTGTAAGACTTTTAATATATGTTGCTTCAAATTGCTTTCCAGAAAGATGGTACCAAAGCTTGTATGAGAATGCCCTATTCCCTTTTGAAAATCGAGATGTCATTCACATACCATAAAAATTTACCCTATTAAGGTGTACACTTCAATGGTTTTTATTCTTTTTGTTTGTTTGTTTTTGAGACAGAGTCTCACTTTGTCACCCTCAGTGGAGTGCTGTGGTGACATAGCTCACAGCAACCTCAAACTCCTGGGCTCAAGTGAACCTTTTGCCTCAGCCTCCCGAGTAGCTAAGACTTCAGGCACCTGCCACGATACCCAGCTATTTTTAGAGATAGGGTCTCACTCTTGCTCAGGTTGGTCTCCAACTCCTAAGCTCAGGTGATCCTCCCACCTCAGCCTCCCAGAGTGCTAGGATTGCAGGCGTGAGCCACCGTGCCCGGCCATCTTCAGTGGTTTTTAGTATATTCACAGAGTTCTGCAATTATCACTACTAATTAATTCCAAACATTTTTACCATCCTGTAAAGACATTCTGTGCCTATTGGCAGTCACTCCCTACTTCTTCCTCCCCACAGCCCCTGGCAACCGCTGATCTGCTTTCAATCTCTATGAGTTTGCCTCTTTTGGACATTTCATGTAAACAGAATCATACACTATATGGCCTTTTCTATCTGGCTTCTTTTACTTAGCATAATGTCTTCAAGGTAATCCATGTTGTAATTAGCTCCTCTTTCTGAGCTATATTTTTATTTATATTTTTCAAACTAAGATCTTTTTGCATAGTGTAATAGTTATAGGAGGTGGGAAATTCTACCGCTATGTTTTATTTTAGCTCAAGGGAGAGTACGTCTTCTGTCAGTCAGAGTTCGTTGATTTCTTGTCGTTACCTTATTGCATCTTACAACCAGAATATTCTCCTCGTGGTATCACTGCACTGTTACCGTCAGTGGTTTTCTTTTTCCCACTTGTTTTGGAGCCGCTCCTCTTATTCTCAGTTCCGTTTTCCTTCCCTTCTCCATAGTGCAGTTCGGGGCTGGCAAACTACAGCCTACAGGCTCCCAGAATCTAGCTCGCCACTTCTTTTTGTAACCAAAGTTTTTTCGGAACATGGCCACACCCATTTTCCTACCTATTATCTTCATTTTCAAGTTACATCAAAATGTTGAATTGTCAGAAAGCCTGAAATGTTTGCTATCTGGTCATATGGAACAAAAGTTTGCTGAGCCTTGGTCTACCGTCTGACTGAGGATGGGGCTTCAGTGCTTACTTGCTTCTGATCAGAATGATCTGTGACTCTTAGTGACTTCCCTGGGCTCGGGCAATGCATTGACAAAACCACGAAGATGATAAAAACATTTGGTGAAGGAACTCTTTTCCACTATACAGGAGGGTAAAAAAATATTATTTCAATGAAAAAAAAAAGATGTTAGACGATTTCTTAATATTCCAAGACTGTTGGTGAAGGTAACTGTTACCCTGAAGATTGTAAATGTCATATTGCAACCACACATACTCATACATACCACCCAGTGGCACACACGTGTATCAAACTTGACAATGAGTAAATTATTTAAATGTTCTTGAACTCAGAAAATTCTGGGTTCCCAGGAGCTCCAGAGGTTTCTGTTATTGCCCAGCTTGGGCTCTTATTACAATCGGACCCATACATCTGGGATCTTGTAGTAAAAGGTGGGCAATTTCCAGGTCACTGACTCTTCTACCAATGCCAAATGTAGCTTTTTGTCTAGGCTGAGACGGTTCCTCAACGCAGCATATTTGGTTTACACGTTGCTTCCTTCCTTTGCTCCTTGAATTTGAGGGGCAACAAAGACTTACAATCCTATTAGCCATTATGTTTTTTGAACAACTTGAAATGTGGTCTTATTTAATTTTCGTGTTTCCAGATGCCTCCCTTGTAAAGCTCCCGCTTTGAGAGCAACCTTTTTCCTGTCCCCAGTGGTCCCCTGGCTCCTGTCTCCCATGTGCCCCAACAGTCTATGAGCCTTTGAGGAGACTGTTTCCTCTACCTGCCTGTACTTCCAATGTCTAATGAAGAGCGCGGTGTTGGTGAGGTGCTAAACAAACGTCTGTTGAATGCAGGCTTGCATGAACTTAAAGCTTCAACCATTTTCCTTCACATACTTTGTTTCATTCATCCACAGATTCCTTACATTAACATTGCTCTTAAATAATAACTCATTTCATGAGAGATTCAGGTGTCTATCCTCAACAGTGATATTGCTTACTCTTTAAATCAACCACTCAACTGTCATTAGCAAAACAATCATGGTCCCTGTAAAACACACTTAATTGTGCCGGGTCAAATGACAGAAATTACACAAAATGAAAATACAAACACACATATGTACATTCATAAAATATGATGAAAGCTCAGAAGAAAAATGACTGGGTGTTGCAGAAGAAGCTGTATGCAGAAACACTGAGATTGAGGAATGTGGATGTCAAGGTGCTGCCTGGAAACAAAATTCCCTTCAGATAGATCAAATGAAAATTTGATGATGAAGGAGCTATTTCCAGAGCGGGGCAGGGTTAAGGGAATACTGCGTCAGCTGCAAGGACAAGGGAACGGAATGTGGCCCCAGGGCTTGGTGAGAGCTGGAGTTCTGGTGTTTGTGGGAGGAACTTGCCCCCAGAATGGCACCCAAGTAAGAAAGAAAGGGGCTGGACGTGCATCACCGGCAACCCTCAAAGCCTTCACCAGTTCTGCCCAGTGACCAAAGCCAACCCAGAGCCAGCCAGGGAGGGTGCTGGAGTCACAGAGCCAGGGAGAGAGGGGTGAGAATGAGTATGGAAGCAGAGCAGGGAAGGAAAGGAGAAGTTAGGCAAAGCCTTTTCTCGGGTGTGACATTTTTAGGTCATGTTTGGAAACACAAGGCTTTAGTGGCAAAGGGAGGGTATTCCCAGTTAGAGGGAGGAGATTGTGTGAAAGCTCTGGGCTGGGGAAAAGATACAGGGATGGTTGTGGCGAAAGCAGAGTGAAGGAGGTGAGGGTACGAGGTGGGCGGAGTTCAGGTCTCAAGCTTGAATGCTATCCCCAGCGTGGTGGGGACTGTTAAAGATGGCTAAGCAGGAGTCAATCTGACCCTGGTGTGCAGCAGGCTGGGCAGGGAGAGATGCTAGGGGTCAGGCAAGGATGGGGCAACGGACTAAAGATCTCATTCCCCTATAATGAGGACTCCCCCACCCTGCCTACTTATATGTTATTAGCCCACTTCTAGAAAGGTTGTACAGTCACGAGTCACTTAACAACACAAACGCCTTCTGAGAAATGCATCATTGGGTGATTTTGTTGTTGTATGAACACCCTGGAGTGCATTACACAAACCTAGATGGGCTGTGCTGTACGGCCTGGCGCTCCTGGGCAGCGCTCACTACAATACGTGACTGTGGGCAATTGTAACACAAAGGTAAGGATTTATGTATCCAAACATATCTAAACATAGAAAGGGCACAATAAAAATATGGTATAAAAGATTTTTTTAAATCGTAAACCTATATAGGGCAACTTCATTATAATCTTACAGGGCCACTGTCGTGTGTGCAGTCCATCACTGGCCAAAATGTCATTTTGTGGTCTATGACCATACTTTGTCTTAATCTCATAGAGAGAAATAAAATAAGAATAGAGCATTTATTCAACAGTGGATTGCTTACATTTGTAATCTCATTTTCATGGAATTATAAATTCCTCTAATTAGCTGGCATAAACTTCTTTATTTAAAATCTGGAACAGATGATATGCCTTAGCAAAGGGTTTCAAAACCTTGGCACTATTCACATTTGGGTCTGATAATTCTTTGTTGTGAGGATGTCCTATACATCACCCAAGTACTATACATTGGAGCCCGTAGGCAGTTTTCATCTCTCACCCCCTCCCAACTGCCCCGCCTTTTAAGTCCTAAAGGTCCATTATACCACTCTGCGTGTCCTTATGTAGCTATAGTTTAATTCCTTTATTTTCTTAAAATACTTCTTCTTACTTTTAGTTACATAAGTAGTACATGGAAATATTGCTACAAAAGCAACAAAAATATGTAAAGTAGGTGGTGCCAGTCGCTCAGTGGGTAGGGTGCCAGCCACATACACCAAGGCTGGCGGGTTCGAGCCCAGCCCGGGCCTGCTAAACAACAATGACAACTGCAACAAAAAAGTAGCCGGCGTTGTGGTGACTGCATGTGGTCCCAGCTACTCGGGAGGCTGAGGCAAGAGAATCGCTTAAGCCCAAGAGTTGCAGGTTGCTGTGAGCTGTGACGCCACAGCACTCTACCCAGGGTAACATAGTGAGACTCTGTCTCGAAAAAAAGAAAAAATACATAAAGTAGATTTACAAAAACTATATTCCTCATTACCCCAAGTCCCATTACTCAAGGGAAATCAGTTTTAACAGTTTGGGGTTCAAGTTTACACCGTGCTTCTATGCTTTGACACATGTTTATTTTTACATAACTAGTGTTACATATTTTAAACTGTGATTTTTTTTTAGTTACCCATGCATTTTAGAAATTATTTTGTCATTATGTTCTAATAAATAGTGGATTACTGAGATAAATTCAGTGTCTACTTTTAGACAAGCCTTTTCCTTGCCTGAGTTAACTGCCCACAATAAAGCCTGCATCTTTCCTGACCTTCTCAGAACAGATTGAGAGAAACATCAGATGTGTTGGTGGGGACTCTAACAGCTTGTTGAATCAAGCACTTTTTCACCACAGCACGATCCAGCAACCCAAGAATTTTGAGAACTCGTAAGAGGAGTTGGCATTGATGTTAGTTGGTGAGTTCCCATAATGAAAGGCACACAGAAAACTGTCAATTGTATTTGACATTCAGGTTTTCAAATTTAATATGAATGCTGCCATTGCCCATTGTTAGAAAGTAACATACGTTTCCCATTCACTTGTGTGTGGAAGCATTGTGAAGTGTAAGTTCTTTGGAGTGCTGAGTTTGTGAGTCAGTGTGAGTATGTAATCCCTATAAAAGTCTAATGAGGTTTATTACATTGACAGCAGAATATACTTAATTATTAACCACCTTAATGTTTGGTTTGGTGTGGTTAATTTCATGTATTTTAATTTTATAGCTGTGTAAAAACAGGATCAAGCACAGCACTCTGAAATAAAGCAGAAAGAATTGTACTTTATTCTTACCTTTCCTGTAAAAATAAATATTTTCCTGATTTGTAGCAAAATGTTGATCTATTCTGAAGTCAAAGATCTTTCATGAAATTTATGGGAAAACCACTTTTATATCACCAAGAATGTGTTTCTGCCAATAGGGGTGCCATTTAAAAAAAGCTCCGAGTCTGTTTTTAATCTCACATTTAGTTAAGGAACAATTCTGATGGAGGTAGAGGATTGCCAAGGGAAAATGCTTTCCTGCTGCTAAAGAAATGATAAGGCAGGCACTGTGTTTATTTTTATAACCATGTATTTTGATCCTGTGACAAATGTTTCACCAGAGCTTCAACATTTTTCCTATTCTAAACTAAACTGTGTATGTTGATATTCTGATCTGTCTCCACTTCTAAGAACACTAGAATGTATCGTTGGTTGGGGGGACTTTCCTCTCTGATTTCCTGGATGTTTGAGCCAATTGCATGGTTGTTCAGCATCTCCCATTTGTGAAGTTCTAACTAGGTGCTATTGCGTGGTAGAAAGCTAATTACACCAACAGCTCTCATCTGGGGTAGGGTGGCCCCATCCCTGAGTAACTTGGGTACAAAGAAGAGTGTAATAAATTCTGTAAGACAATTAAGAAAATCCTGTAAGAGGAAAACAAGAAGGAAAATTCATTTAAATATGGAAGATCCTACAGGTCTTCTTGGGAGATGTGAAAATTAAGATTTACATTGAGAGATGGGTGAAATTTAATATATTTCTATAAAAGTGCTGGGGTTAAAGGGAAAATATTCCTAGATGAACTGAAAAGCTTAAAATACAGCTCCAAGGTGACTTTGTGGCTGGCTGTGAAGGACACAGTATAGGGAGCAGAACCGTGCTATCCAATATGACAGCCACTAGCCACATGTGGCTATTTAAATTAAGCTAAAAATTCAGTTCCCCAGTCACACTAGCCACATTTCAAGTGCTTAATTAGCCAGGGACTAGGTGGTGTCCAAGGAGTGGGGGAAAGATTATTAATCTATGTATCTCAAACTTTAGCATGCGTCTGAACAACTTGTTGAAACCTTGATTGCTAGGCTCCATTCCCAGAGATTCTATAGAAGTGGGTCTGGGCTATGGCCTAAAACTCTGTTTTTCTAACAGGCTCCCAAATGATGCTAATATTGCCAGACCAAGGACCACACTTTGAGCAACACTGGTGTAGAACAGTACTTCACAAACGACTACTATTTTAAATTTCCAACTTATCATATACTGATATATAAATTTTTCAGCAGAAAAAATGAATTACTAGAAAACTGGTATTAAAAATTACTTTTAAAGGTACAAAATTTAAAACTATATTAGTAGACCCAATAGATGCATAATTACATTAAGATAAATAGAATCAGAACAAATATTGGAAAAAAGAAAAGAATGCCTAGGAAAGTATCTAAATGATTACTCCCTAGTTCTCTATGCCTCCATCATGGACCATGCCAAGACGTTCACAGACCACAATGGCCCATGGACCACATTGTTATAGTTTTAATATAGGCTAGAGGATCCTGCCACTTCATGCTGTTTGTAATAGTGATTCCTCATGACTTTGGAGCAAGGAAAAGGTATAATTCAAATTATGGGAAAAGAAATGTGGTAGCAATGGAAAGAAGTAATGGAGAATGGATGCTGTTCAAGCTGGGGGAACCAATTCCAAGGCCATGACAAAATCCAGGAGGAAGGAACTAAGGGTGGCAGACAGGAAGGGCCAGATGCCAAACATGTCAAGATCATGTTGTCAACAGGATTGAGCAGCTAATTGGATGTGCAGTGTGAGGAAGAGGAGAGATTTAATGATGACTTGAAGGTTTCGATCTTGAGTGACTAGAAAGGTGACAGTGACATTAACCAAAATAGGAAGCATAAGAAGCAGCTGAATCATGTGAGGCTGAGACACAGATGCGAACCCTTTTGTTATCCTGAGGTCAGATTTACACTTCATTCATACGTGTGGACTCTTGTTTCAGAGGTGTCATTGTAAGTCATTGTTATACACGCAACAGATGAGTGTCCTGATGGGTCGATGACTCTTAGATTCTTTGTCTGTGAGATGGACATCTAAAATGGCACAGAGAAATGATCTTCTAGCGATCCAAACGATTATACTAGGAAAAATACTGCCCTAGTTGCAGATGTAGGAGCCGTCCAGACTTCTTGATATACCTTGACAGCTTTATAAAACAACTTAATCTCTCAGCATTTGGGAAATGTATTATTGTTTTATACAAAACACAGAAAGAACAGAAAATATCAAACTTATTGGAACATATTACCAATTATCCAAAAGATTATCCTAAATGCCATTTATTTATATATGGAGGTCTAGTGATGGAAGTCATTGGCTAGGTACTATTTTAAACCCACAAAAGTAAACGGTGAAATTACCTTTGAATTTGGCAAGAGTTATGGAGTATTTGGGGACTTTAGCAATAATGAATTGTCAAATGATGCTTTAGAAAGGCCCAGGGAAATATCCTCAGGTCACTAAAAGAAATTTGATGTTTTTTCATTCTTGTTCAATATCCGTAACATTTCTATCAGATTTTAACCTACCAACAGTGATATAAGCCCTCTTTCTTTGAGGTAGCCACCTTGACAATCTTATTTTCAAGGCACCTTCACATCACAGGAATATCAATTCACTAGATGTGGGGGCAGATTCCCCTGATGCTAAGCAAGGAGATTTTATTGTCATGTATAACTCTTGCTCCTTAATCTTTTTGAAAACTGGAAGATGCGTTGTTTATTTCTTACATTGTTAAAAACTCATTTGTTCACAAACTGAAGGAGATTTTATATTTTTAAAAGTTGAGTTGATTAACTCAAGCAAAAACATTGATTTTTCCCTCCCTGACTTATGTAGGTTATTTCAATTCTCAATACCTGGCTTAAACTGCAAATACCAAATCTGGTCTCTTGGCTGAAATTAATATTTCAACAATTAGTTTTACATCCCAAACAAAAGATTTCTCTCTATATTTACGGCTTGATGCCTGGATTAAGCTTTTTATGTCTTCTTGCAATGGAAACAAATGCAATCCCTACTCTCAATTCTCCACCCCTTCACACCCTTCCCACCACCAGAACCCTAGTGATGGATGGAAATTAATGAGAGAGGTCGGGTGTGGTGGCCCACACCTTTAATCCTAGCACTCTAGGAGGCAGAGCTGAGTGCATTGCTTGAGCTCACAAGTTCAAGACCAGCCTGAGCAAAAGCAAGACCCCCATGTCTACTAAAAATAAAAAAACTAGCCAGGGTTTCAAGGGTTGTGGTGGGCGCCTATAGTCCCAGCTACTCAGGAGGCTAAAGCAAGAGGATCACTTGAGCCCAGGTGTTTGAGGTTGCCATGAGCTGTGACGCCACAGCACTCTACTGAGGGTGACAAAGTGAGACTCTTTCCAAAAAGAAAAAAACAAGTTAATGAGAGAAATTGTGAAAGCCGCAAGATTGAGGAGATACTTAATCTTCTCAGCCAACGGACACTTGGAAGAATACCGGGAGCTGGGCTCGTGTTATGCATTCACATCAAACACATAAAGAAGGGCTCTGTAGAAATTTTACCCTCAAAATTGAGGCTTCCTGAAAACCCAAGGTTTATCCATTATTCCACGCTCTTTTTTCAGATATGCCCCTCAACCTACAACATGCTGATAACCTCCAACTTCAGAAATAAGCAAACACACAAGTGTCCAAATACTTCTCCCTTAACCCATCCAGTGTAAGCTCTATTGCTCACCCAACTTTTTTTTTATTAAATGATAGCTGTGTACATTAATGCGATCATGATGTACAGTGTGGTGTTTTCATATACAATTTGAAATATTTTCATCAAACTGGTTAACATAGCCTTTGTGTCATTTTCTTAGTTATTGTGTTAATACGTTTATATTCTACTCTTAGGAAGATGCACTTGTACCCTTGTAAGATAAACCATAGAAGTGATCCCTCCAATCACCCTTCCTCGACCCACCCATTCCCCTCTGATCCCCCTCCCCCTCCCCATATTCTTATAAAAAAAGAATATTATATTTATATTTTATTTTATTTCTTATAAAGCTATAATTAGGTTATAGCTTTCATATGAAAGCTATAAATTAGTTTCATAATAGGGCTGTGTACATTGGATACTTTTTCTTCCATTCTTGTGATACTTTGCTAAGAAGAACATTTTCCAGCTCCATCCACGTAAACATGAAGGAGGTAAAGTCTCCATCTTTCTTTATGGCTGCATAGTATTCCATGGTGTACATATACCACAGTTTATTGATCCATTTGTGGATCAGTGGGCTCTTGGGCTTCTTCCATGACTGAGCAATTATGAATTGGGCTGCAATAAACATTCTGATACAAATATTTTTGTTGTAATGTAGTTTTTGGTCTTCTGGATCAAATGGCAGGTCTATTTTTAGTTCTCCAAGTGTTCTCCAGCCGTCTTTCCAAAAGGAACATATTAGTTTGCATTCCCACCAGCAATGTAGAAGTGGTTTCTTTTCTCCACATCCACGCCAGCATCTCTGGTTTTGGGATTTTGTGATATGGGCTAATCTTACTGGAGTTAGGTAATATCTCAAAGTAGTTTTGATTTGCATTTCTCTGATTAGTCACCTGACTTTTAAGAGAAACTTCTAGAAATCATGGACTGTCATTCACTTCCTACACTCTCATTCACTCTTCTAGCAGATCTGGCTTTCATCCCACAGCTTTTACTAGAGCTGCTTTTGCCAACGTCAGCAAAGATCTGCTGCATTGTCAAACCCACTGTCCTCTTCTCTGAGCTCTTCATGTTTGGCCTTGAAGTAGACTTAACTTTCTATCTCTCTCAGGCTTTTATGGTATTACCCTCTTAGAGTTTCCCTCCCACCTCTTGGACTGCTCTTTCTTATTTCTTTTGCTTATCTCCTTTCTTAATGAAATTCTTTAAAGTTGCTCTCCTCCAGGGTATGACCCCAGCTGCTTTCTAGTTCTTATTCCTGGTGGTAACCTCTTCCCTCTCTTTGGCATCTGTCATGACCTATATATTGCAGACTGCCAATTCAACATGTTTTAGCCTAGCTTCAGTCTAGATTCCGAGTGGGCACACCACAGGCGCTTAAAATCAGCACATAAAACTTAATTCTTTATTTCTCTGAATGCTCCCTGTATTAGCATTCTATTGATACCCTAACAGATGAATATAAACTTAATGGCTTACAACAAAACAAGAAATCTAAAATAGCTTGGCATTACTGCCTTCCTTCTAGAGGTTCTAGGGAAGAATCTGTTTCCCTCCCTTTTCCAGCTTCTAGTGATATTCCTTCACTAGAATATCTTATGCTGCCTTCTTCCTTCTTCAAAGCCAGCAGTGGAGTGTCTGCAAATCTCTCTTTCTCTTCTGTCTCCTCCCCTCCCCTCCCCTCCCCTCCCCTCTCCTCTCCTCTGTTCTCTTCCTGGTACATAGAGAGAAACACCTTTACAAATGGGAGGTTCCCTCATAAATATAAACGTCACTTACCGAAAGGATAACTTATGCTGCTTCAGAGCTTCTCCTGTGTCTGCTGTTTCTCAGAATGATAAGCTCAAAATCACCCTTATGCTAAAGAGACATACAGAGTGGCATTTCCTGGTGCCCTACAGTCATATTTTGAGGAGGCATATTCTGTTTTCCTACAGAATAGAGTCATAATTTTCAGGGATGAGGATGTGAACATCTTTGGGGTCATTAGTCTGCTGACCATACCCCCAAACCATTCCTCTCTCTATCTCTTACCTCAGGAAATGTTTCTCCATCCACTCAGACAAAGAAGCTGGAAACTTCCAAGCCATCTTCCGTTCCTCTCTTTCTCTCATACTTTATATCGGAGGTTCTTAAGTTTCTACAACTATATTCCACATCTGAACCTCCTTATAAACATACGATCTTCCACCTTAAACATCACTGCCGCTGACCTTCTATTTTTTTTATAAAATACCATCCAAACATGCTCTGCTGTTCTTCTATTCAACCAAAGTTCACCTTCTCTGTTTCCAAACTCCATGCCTCACCTCCCAGTCCCCATGACCATGTGCGTTCATGCTTTTGTGACTTTGCTTGTATGTTCCTGTCTGCCTCAAAAGGCTTTCTCCCTTCTCTGCCTCGTAGACTTTGCGTTCCAAAGGCCAGCTGGGTTCTCAGCACTGCCACACTTCCTCACATGTCACTCAGCCGGAGTCACCAGAGGATGTGCCAGTACAACCCTTGTGTTGTAAACACGGCGGCACTTATCAGAGTTCTCTGCTTATATGGCTGCTGCTCTGGCTAAGTAATAAGTTCCTCAAGGGCAAGATAAGGGCTTTTGTAACTTGTAACTTTTCCAGTTGCTTTTCTCCTCAGTGAAACCTTTCCTTGTCCCCAGGTAGACTTTACAGCTCCTTTCTTTGTCATCCTGTTTCTCCTCCTATGTACATTGCTTTGCCCTAGAAATAACCTCGTCACATGACACTTGGCTATTTACATAAGTATTTATTTCCTAGAGACTTTGGAGAGAAGGAATCATGTACCTTTCCATCTCTGTGTCCCCAACCCAGGGTAGCACCGTATATGGTACCTAGCAGCAGCTTAATACATATTTATTGAGCAAACAATTAGAAGTAAGTAAATAAGCTGATATACCAGTTGCCACATTATCCACCTGGAAAAACCTGACTCATTTTACTGTTTATTTCTCTGGGGTTTTTTTATCTCCCAGGCTGGGCGGCAAGTTGTAAGTTAGGGACTATGACTCGTTTATTGTAACCTAACTCCCCAAACAGCATCTAGAACACTTTAAGTGCACAATAATTGTGTGATTTAATTAGGTGCTCTTTTTTATCACTGTTGCAAGAACTCAATTCAAATAAAATGAAATAAAAGTTTAATTCAGATGAGAAGCGTGGCTCATCTGGATATTCCAGCCATCAGGAATACTGGAGTAGACATGGAGCCTCCTAAACTCTCTGTGGATTCCGTAACTAACGTGGTCAGAGTGACCTGAGGTTAATCACTTAATTTTTTAGAACTTCTCTGTCCTCATTTTGAAAACTCACCTGCCCCTACCTTGTAATATTATTAAGATCAAACATAATAATGGCATTATCAAGATCAAACAGGATAGTGGAATGGCATCTTAAGGAAGGCACTAACCGCTACAGGAGTGCAAGTTAGTGTTAGGATTCTGCTTTGAACAAAGAGATGTTTTGCCTTGTCTTGTAGGTTAAGGCTCTTTAAAATCCTTCACAGTGATGCAGAAGGAATGGAAGGAAGCCTTAACGTCTCTTTATAATCCGAACACTTACTACAGGAATTTAATCTCTTCTCTCCAACTGGCTTGTCCAACTCATGACTAAGTATTCCAAAGAGAATAAGTCTCCTCCATTATCCACCTAGTAGGAGCTCTTTGTATGGGAACCAAAGGTTTAAGACCCTTTGAAGCTATTGCTGATTGCATTAGCAAAAGAAATCTCTTTCTCCCTCAGGTCACCTAGTTTTCAATCAACCTTAATACACAGCAAAGAATCTCTGTCATTGTCAGTCTTCAGGAAGGCCAAGGCTAGCACGTAGGGTCCCATGTATTACAATTCCCTGACAGGTAGAAAGAAACTTATAATGCCTCTGTCTGATGCAGGGGCTTTATTAATGCCTGCATTTATTCTATTTTTATAATGCTTAATGTTATGCTTTCATTAAAGGGTTTCTCAATGTGGTATCTGAAAACAAATAATTCCTTCATGACTCAATGAGCATTGAACATGACCAATATATAAAAATACATGGATACCTACTTCTTCCTTTCCCCTATGCTCTCCAATGCTGGGATCAGCTAAAGCTCATCAGGGTTGTTTGGTCCTTAGTGTCTGATGTAAAGAAATGTCTAATGTGAGGTTTCTTGGCCCAGATTCTTCATCTTCTTCCTTTCTTTCCAATCTACCTTGCTTCCCTCCCCACTCAATTGGCTCTTCTTGCAGCTGAATTGATTACAGACAATCTCGTCGCATATGCATCCTCTATAATTCCTATTTTCTATTTTTTCTCATTTCCAATTCCCACCTGGTGACCTTAGCAAAACCTCCCTTTGTGCCCACTCTTGGGTGCTTGTTCTTTCTCTCTCTCTCTCTTCTCTCTCTGCTTCTTTCTTCCTCCCTCTCTCTCTCTCTCTCACCCTTTCCATCACTCCCATCTTCATCCCCTGCCCTACTGCCCAATGTCATTCAGAAACTCCAAAAAACCCACTAATTATGTAATTTGCTTCTTGCTATGAAACAAAGCATGCTACAGCTGAAAGAAAACTTCAAGATTATTCCTGCCAAACAAAAGAGGAATTAGAATTATATCACTTTAGCAAGGAAAATAAATGCCATTGAGATTTGAAGTGGGCTTAGATGTAACAAAGAGCTCAGGATGCCCATCTTTACAGCCCTTGAAAGTGCTCGGAAGCCCTCTTTAGAATGGACAAAAGCTTTTGACTACCTCCAGTTTTTTTCTAGTTAAAACCACTTTTCCTGGAGTACCAAAATTCAAGTTCAATTAATTTTAGAAGGTATTCCCGATAAATTTTATTTTGCTGCTTTTCACAGTGTTTTTTATTATTTTCTCACAGCAGAAGCTAATTTTATTGTTACTTGTAAACTGGCTCTGGAGGAACTTTTAAAAGAGTGACCCTGAAACTCTCAAGCAAGTTTAGCTTAATTAAAATTTACATTTAAACTTCCAAGATGGCTCTTCCCCAGAACCAATGCTTATTTCAATGTGTAGGCTCTGGCACGTACATTAATATTATTTGTGTTTTAGATAGCATGTATTCCCTGCTTCAAACAATCAGCTTAAACCTTGACTCTTGGCCTGTATCTAAACGGGGCCTGCTTATGGCATATAACAACTCAAAACTCTTTGTGACTTCTTATTGCAGTGGTTATCAGGAGTTTCTCTCAGTTTTATGTCTTCATGCCCTCTGTGATCGCAGATGAGGTGTTTTCAATCAGATACGGAGACACCTGAAATAAACCAGGACAGATGTCCCAAAAAAAGGTGATAAAGAGAATAAACACAGACAGATGTTTTAATGCCATGGGTACAGGCTTTGGAGAAAGAGTTTAGTCCCAGGGTGACCATTTGTCAACTCTGTGTTTGGCCAAGTTACTGAATTTCCCTGTGCCTCAGTTTCCTTGCCCATAAAAATGGGGTGCAATTAAGTAATTCACTCAGTTGTCATGTTAAAATGGGTTGAAAAGTGTAAAACATCTAACATGGGGTTTGTACAACTCAGGGTTAGCGTCTTCTATAGCTTGAATGGTTCGTTTTAGTCTGAGAAGTTGGAAGAAAAGACCCCCAAGATGTGTATATGGTATTCTTGGATAAATTGATGCTATCATTTCCTAGATAATATGCCTTATTTTTATGTACTCTGATAGCTAGAAATGGTTTTCGATTTTTATGGTTGCTATTCTGAATGACATTACTTTTTCACTATTTTTGGAATTTTACTATTGCTAATATACATCAGTGCTATTGGGTTTTATAAATTGATCTTTTATATCTCCCCTCTACATAACTCTCATTAAGACCAGTTTTTAAAAGTAATTCCTTTTGATTTTCTAGATGGAAAAGTATAGTATACAGTTATAGCTTTTACAAAGATTATTCTTTAAAAAGTTTTCTTCATAACTGATTATGAGTAACTATTAAACCACCAAAATAATGTTTAAAATGTACATCATTGCCTTTCCCCTGCCTTGAATAAAGGAACACCGTCTACAGCTGTGCTGTCCTACATAGCTGCTACTAGTCACATGCCACTTTTTTAATTTAAATGAAGAAAAGTGAAATAAAAGTAAAAATTCAGTTCTGCAGTCACACCAGCTACATGTTAAGTGCTCAGTGACAAGTGACTAGTAGCTGCCACATGGGACGTGACAGCTAGAGATCATTTTGGTTATCACTAAGTTTTGCTGGACAATGCTGTTCTGAAATCACCGTTGGCTTTCAGTGTAGGACACATCTGCAATGACACATTGAGGACACTATTTCAATTCCTATTTAGTTCTTTACGAATGTGTACATTCATTTTTATCAAATAGCTCTCAGTATGTGTTAAAATGCTCACAAGATTTTATTGACTGTAGTCTAAAATGTTATAATACTTGATTTCCATTTATTAAGCCATCCTACTTCCGAAATAAGTCATACCAGATTGGGAATTACTGTTCTTTCTTGTAAAGTTTAAAATTGAGTCAGTAATTACATCAAAGAATTTTGTTCAAGTAATTTCAGAATTATTCACCAGTAAATCCAAAATTTCTTGATATCCTTTAGAATTCTAAGTTTGAGATGGGGAAAAATCACTTAACTTTAGATTTATTCTTTAATTCAATAGTTAAGGCTTTCTACTCCTTATTATTTGATTCTCTATTATTATCTCATTTTGAATTATTATAACTTCTCAGAATGCCGAATATTTACAAAATTTAAATACACCTAAACCTCCAATAAAATATAAGTAATTTTAACTTTCAGTTATTTTAGATAATTGCCTAAAGCTTAAAGAGTCAATTATATAGATACCAGTGTAACTGATGACATTTTTGCATTTATGACATTCATATTATGAAAATGTATTTTATATTTTAACAAATGCTTTCAGAAAGATTAATTAGTTTAGCAGATTGTTTTCATTTCAATTTTTAATTAACTTGGTATAATTTTTTGATTAAGTATTTACCAAAATGTACTTTATAAGTGCACTTTTCCTTCTATTTCAATAATTTGACTTCATACAAGTTAGGGCAGGATAAATGAAAATATTAATTTTAAAGGGTCAAGTCAATGAAATCTTGGAAAGGTATTGGAGTTATACACTCTGGAGATAGAGCAATTATTATTGGCAAATATGAACCAGTCCTCAGTAAGCAATTTCTTACACAGCCTACCCTGGGCCAACAGCAAAGCAAAGGACTATCTCTGCGGGAGGCAGAAGCCACATCCTTGATTTGACAAGGGGCTTCCAATAAAGCAGAGCAGACTTAACTAATACACTACAAACAGTCCAACACAGTGTATAAAACAAGATGAAATGTAACCAGGAAAGGAACTAGTACTTGAATTTGAAAAAGACCAGCTGCACAACAATAGAATCAGGGAGATTTAGATTAAAATCAGTTCTAGTGAGAACTACTGGGCAATATTAGTTGAATAAAAGCTTTAAGATGAGGCATAGTGTGACTCGGGAATCAGAGGCTACGCTAATAGAACTAAAGCATCTCAGATGGACGAATCATTAGAGCTGCTATTCTCTGCATTGGTCAGAACACATTGATTAAGGGAAGAGAGGTAGGAAATAGCCAGACTTAAAACATACTTGCACACATACATGCAAACACACACACACACAATGGCTCTATCAATTCACCAAAAGTAATAGGTACATTTTCTGATTTATTTTGAAATGTCATTAGAGTGGCCCAAGGACTACTCAAACAACTTTAAAAGAGCTATTCTACCTTAATATGTAATAATGAGTTACATTTCTTATATCAAAGATCAAACCATCAGGATTGATTGTTTTTCAGTTTAAACTACATTTTTGAAATACTAGTAAATGCACCTTGGTTTTATAGTCATCTTTCAGCATTTTCAGAAGTTTTGACAAATTAATGTTTTTAATCTTTCATGTCCAATTACCTATTTATAGTTAATGTATTTCAAAGATGAGCCACCACTCATTTAACCCTTCATATGTCCTTTCTGGGCTTCCAAATGCACTTTCCACTCATATCAAATCATTCAACACATCTCAACTACATATGGATATATACATATATATTTTGATTTATGCATATATATAGGCATATAATCAAAAACGTGATGCAATTGTTTTTGGCAAGTTATGTTTTTTGCTTTTAAATTTAAATACTTCATTTAAATTAAATGTTAACTTAATTTTTTATTTTCAATGCCTATTTATTTGAGCTACTCCTGAATTTGTATTTAAATTTTTACATATACATATTTAATTCAGTTTCATTTCTATTTAATTTATTTTAAATTACAACAAATTTGAATCGCTAGATACACTAGGAAATATGAACAATCCATTAAAAAATCAATAACTGATTTAAATTTTAAAAAGCAGAATGTCATTTAAAATTATCCAGACAATATCAGAAGTAACTGAAACAATCCTGTTACATAAAAAATTAAACATTCTCGGTGAAAAAAATAGTTCTTCAAAAGTTACTTGTTCGTCTTTTGCCAGAATTTTAGCATTTTTACGATTCTTCTGGTACCTTTAGTTTACTTCACTTTCAGAAAATACACGTTGGTCACTAAAACCCAACAGTCCGCTTAAAATCATTGAACCTACATTAGGTAGATTCAATAAATTTGGCTTCTTAGAAAATTAGCTTTTGTCCAGTTGGCCTCCTTGCCTGAGATCTAGATAGCGTTAGGCTTTTAAAGTGTACAAAGAATTTCAAGGAAGATTGTCCTGAGCCATTTTCTACAATTTTAAGAATAGATAAAATGAAAATAGTTCATTATGATAAATGCAGATTATTTTCCCTCATAAGTAACATGAACATCAAGCATATAGGTGATGAAGGGGACATTTCTCCTGAGTTTTCAAACTAATTGGCTGCCTACCTAAACACTTAGGTTTAGTCAGAAAACTAGAGTATTTTTCAATATGTGATCTTCCAGTGAATAGAGACTCTCTTGTATACCGTCTTAAAATGGCAAAAATTAGTGCCCTGGTACATATACTAGACTCACCTTCTGTATTGCGTCACCTGCCTGAAATTGGCCCAATTTGGGGTCCAAAGTGCAAATAGTCACAGTAGTCTCCCAGAACAAAGGGCTCAATAACATGGCATCCCTCTGAAAGCACAGAGTGAGGGGACAAGTGAGTGACTCCATTGTGCGAGGCAGGTCCTCAGAGGCTAATTAAATTTGGAGAAAGAAAACTGAAAATAGGATAGAGTGTTCCATGAATGGGATCAACCTGAAGACCCTTCTTCATAGCCCAAATCTCACTGTGTTTAGCGTGTTTGCCGCCTTAATTCATTAGTAACGGCAACGTGCACGGTTTCCAGTCTGAGGGAAGAGAGATGAGGGTGGACCCGGGCTGACACGTTGCCATGGTGATGACATTTGAGCTTCTTTGGAGTGGTGAATCTGATTAGTCAGTCCAGCGTTTTCCTCATTTCACTTCATTACACAGGAAAAGAAACTCCTCAAAAGACTGTTCCATGTGTATTTGTATTTGATTAAAATATAAATATTTTTTCATGCCAACTCATCTATGGAAATGGCAGGACAGTCAAAAGCTCAGCTGTGTCATCTCAGCTAAGAGTTTACACAAAATCCGGTTTGCCCTGATGCCAAAACGAATTGAAGCACGAAGCAGTGAGTAGAAACAAAGAGCATGCTTCATGCTGGAGTCGTCGTCACTCCATCATCTCTGCCTCCTTCTGTCCGGACCGTATAGAGCTTCAGTGCAAGATTCGGTCTCCATGTGTTTGCCTTGATGCTTTGGCGAGCTTGTGGCTAATCTCTTTATTGAAAAAAAGCAGGAGTGGAAAAGGAAAACGAGGGTGTTAAATGTAATCTTTGTTTGCTTAGAAATGTGTCTGTTGATGGCCAAGCCTTAAAACCAAGGTATTTTCAGTTCTTGTGGGCTTCTTTGAAAGAAAGAAATGGGTCCCGGTGGAAACAGAAGTGCTTTCTCATAGAGGGACCCTTACTCTTTCTGTGTTTCTGAAGGCATATGGCAGAGTCCCAGGGCACAGAGGAAAGCCTGGGGACAGAGCTTGCTTCTCCCTTTTTACCTATCAAAAGCCTTTGTTTGGTGCCCCAATTGGATAGCACCTATTAGCAAACAGCCAGTAGATGGCGCTATTTGGTTTAGTGCTAAATTGAGAACCTCTCGGTTTTCTGTGTTTGAGTGGCCTTTTTTTTTTTTTTTTAAAGGCAGTAAGATAAAGAAGGTTTTCTCGTATTGGTTTTCTAAATGCCAATTCTAGCTGGGATAAAGTGCCAGAGGTCATTCAGATACATTTTTCTAGACAGGCAGAGCAAGAAAGAAAGAAAAATAAAATAATGTATCTTTTTAAGTAACTGCATGTCATGAAATCATATACCATAATCTTGGTATCATTTTTAATTTTCAAAAATGATAGAAAATTAGAGGAAAAGTAGATACCATGCCTTCCCAGTCCCCTCCTGCACAAGTGCACATAGTCACACATTACTTTTGAACACACAAATCTCAGAAGTGTGTTGTTTCTGTATACTTTGTGGCACCCCATTGCTCATCTGCTCAAACAGAAAAACAATGGAGCCATTCCTATATGAAAACTGGCGAATCTACCCCAACGGTTTGCACCTATAACCCCACCTACTTGGGAGGGTGAGGTGGGAGATTCAGTTGAGGACAGGAGTTCAAGACTAGCCTGAGCAACACAGTTAAGACCTCTGACTCTTAAAAAAAAAAAAAAAGAAAGAAAGAAAGAAAGAAAAAACTTGGAAGGTCTCTTCCAGAACTAATATTCTTATGTTCTATTTGATGGTAATTGAGCTCCCCTTGTCTTATCTGCTGCACAAAGTGGTCTGTGGTTTTCTGGAGGTAAATGGGGCACAGAGGCATAGAGTTGGTTCCAGAAATGGGGCTTTGGAACCAGTGATACAAGATGATAAAGTAAAGATTCTTTGTCCTCAGCATCCCACTGCACATTGAAAGAGATGCATCTTTCTGACACATCCCCTTAGCTCAATTAAGAACATTATTTCTTGATTGGCTATTATTGATGATTTTTTAAAATGTCTTAAGACTGGCTTTTTCTTTTTCTTGTTTGATCTTCCTTTCTTGTTGGTGTAGAAAGGGCTATTAACAATTATGCAGGCTTTAAATTGATATTAATTTATTAAAATTATAAAATAAAATATTCCTCGATCTTTTAAGTTCAACTGACAAGTCTTATTTTCCTGCTTATAGTTTTAGTATCCCTTTGTATATAATAACAACAAATAGTTTCTCGGAGGATTTGATTAGTTAGTGCTGACTTCGAGGTGAACAATCTAAACTCAAACAATTGCTCTCATTTATAAACTTAATTAGCTAAAATTTTTTATGCATTTTAATATACATTTATAAAGTTAATAGATTCAGTTTTCTGTTTGTTTAACCATCCAGTGTCTCTAAGTAGGCAAACTTATAGCTCCAATATGCAAAATCTTTTTAGAAACTTAAACAACTTTTATAAATCTAATAAATGCATTGTTTATTCAATAAATTTGTATATTTAATCTCTAAATATTCTGACTTATTACCATCAAAACTTTTAAATATTTAAATTTTGCCATTAGAACTTTTAGATGTGTTAGTTTATTCAATTTTTAAAATAGTCATACTTAGAGAATTAAGAGGTTACTTGAAGAGTCCAATATTATTTACCAAACAGTAAAATGTTATGCTTTCGACTTACAATGACGATTCTCAATTTAATTTTACATTTAAAATCAAAATCAAGGCTCGGCGCCTATAGCTCAACCGGCTAAGGCGCCAGCCACGTACACCTAAGGTGGCGGGTTTGAATCCCCAGCCCGGACCCGCCAAACAACAATGACGGCTGCAACCAAAAAATGGCCGGGCGTTGTGGCGGGCGCCTGTGGTCCCAGCTACTTGGGAGGCGGAGGCAGGAGACTCGCTTGAGCCCAGGAGTTAGAGGTTGCTGTGAGCGTGATGCCATGGCACTCTACCCAGGGAAATAGCTTGAGGCTCTGTCTCAAAAAAAAAAATAAAATAACATAAAATAAAATAAAATCAAAATCAAAAGGCTAATACACTTAGTTGCTTGATAAATATTTATTGACTAAATGAATATGCCCATGTGTCAAAATCTCTTAACCATTAAAAATGTTTTTAATCACAAACTTAGATTTTCTCTATCATTACTAAATTTATTCCTAAATTAAAAGTGTTTACTCCATGGAATTCATTTGTTATCTCTATTGAATTTCCATTACAGGTTGACCATGGATGTTAACATGGTGGATTATGGGTTAGAAGTTTGATTTAGGATCTGGGCTATGAAGCCTACTGTCTTATAGAGTATATCCTGAGCTCCCAAGGAACATCCTTTTTTTAAGAGTCACTGTGTCAATATGTGACTACAAATCCATTTCTTTACACAATTCTGAGATGCATTGAAGAAAGTCATCTTTCTTTGTATCGTATTTCTGGCAAAAACCTTTAAGATACCTTAATTCTTCTCATCTGGCTCTAAAGATAATTCATATCATCCCATCACATTCTGAAGAAGTTTCAAGTCTTTCTTCAATTCTGTTCCTGCATGGAATGTTCCCACATGACCACATCAGTTGGACCCATGCAACTATTGCTCTTGTGGAATAGCTCGTGCTCTCCACATCATCATAAGTACCCCTTCAAGTACCCCTCCCCTGTCCCATCCCAAGCTTGGCACTTGTCCTGAGCATGCTAGAATGCAGAATATGCAGTAGGCCCCTGAATACTCTCTAGCCACTAAATGACAATAGCACCCACTCTCCAGTTGTGACAACCAACAATTGTGCTCCCTGGTGAGCAAACTCACCACACACACACACACACACACACACAGAGACACACACACACACACATGCTCAGAACCACTAGCTTGGGACGACCAACTGTTAATCCACCCGAGACGATGCAAAGCAATAGGGCCATTTATAGCACAATTATGTTGTTCTTTTTCTTATGTATTCCATCAGTGCCCTCAAGTCTGCTCCCAGCCTGCCTCCCCTTGAGTGTTGAATGTATGCCCACTGCTCCGATCCAAGACAGAACATTCTGCTCCAGAGGACTGAGCATTGTTTTGGATTAGATTGTTTTTTTGTCTTTATCTTTCAGCATCCATGACATTAGATGGTATACTTCCTAGATGAAAGGGTTTTGTGACAGCTTTTAGCTTTTTATTAAGGATTATTACACAAACTCTGCTTTTAAAAACATCCATTTATTTTCATATGGTATGGGAAAGCGAGCTTTTAAAAACACTGATGTTTCTACACATGCTTATTGTCCAAACCAGGACTCCAGTTTCACATGAATTTTTTGACTCTTTCTTTACATTAACTGTGACAAACTGGAATTTCTAAAACCCCACATTGGCAATATTTTTGCTATAATGGTTTGAAAGCAAAAATAATCAAAATCTGGTCAGTAAAAGAAAATAGAGTCTTAAAAACTGGGACTATAGACAAGCTAAGAGATGAAAGGGAATCCTATGGCTTGATCAAGTGCATGCTACATGATAAATCATTTCTTCCTGAAGACAGGAGAAACCTATATTTTACCTCACAAGAGGAGCATACCGTACAGTCTAGCATTATCTTAGAATACCACCCTTTGAAATTGACAGATTCAATTATACAATAAAATCAGTGTCATACTATGAGATTGTTGAAACCCTTATTAGTAAATGAAATCCTTTTAATGATGGGAACCTAGAAAAAAATTTATCTTGAGCTTGTTCAATCTGTAACAGACTTGATGCTATCATGGAGGTCTTCACAAACATTTGCCAACATCTGCACACCAAACTGAACTTGCACACGATGCTTCCTTAGCGTTTCTGGGCAGCTGAGTGAGTGTGAACCCAGAAAACATGCATGCCTTTCCCTAATGTGTTTCTTATGGGCTATGTTAGTTAGCCAGAGACTTCATGAGGGTGAACCACAGTGATTACTGGGTTTGTACAAGAGCCTGTTAACATGATGAGGGCTAAATAAAAATGGTGTTAGAGGGTGCCTTCATGATGAGCTTTCAGATGCCAAGGAGAGGTTCCACACAAAAGTCCCTGGGGGGAAATATATATTTCCATTGACATTCCTGTTGATCACTATTTGGAAAGCAAAGATCGTACTGTCCAATATGGTCACCACCAAAATAGGGTGGAGTAGTGTGCAAATAAGTGGAAATTCTGTGACATTGGTTCTACACAGACCCAATGTTGATATTTGCAGAAATAACAGAATGAATGTCCTAAACAGAACGATTAACTAGTAATTGAACTAAACCAGCCTACCAGGCAGAATTTGTTAGTAAGAAATTCTGTTCTGTAAATGCTGGGAAACTTTGAGGGTAGATGCAGTAAGTACAACCCAACCTTATGGTTGCCTTACACAAAACTTGTTTAAAAAGCAATTGTGATGTTTAAAAGGTAAGTCCCAGGAATGTTTACCTATAACATGCACAGTATAGTATAGAACATATTTGAACTTTAGTGTGGCTAATTTTACATGAGTATCATCACGATTTTTGTCGTACAGTGTATTTATACCAGCGGTGTGCAGCTATCTGTTAACTTAATAGCCTACCTATTTAAGTATTCCAAGTGCTGTTAGAATACAGCCATCCCTTTATGTTTCATCTATGGCTGCTTTCGTGCTACTCTGGCAGAGTTGCATATTTGTAATAGAAAATCCACGGCCCACAAAGTGGAAACTGCAGATAATAGGCCCTTCTCAGAAAAAGTTTGCCCACCCTGGCAAAATCATTGGACAATCCTTCCCAAACTAGGATTGTTTCTATAGCTCTACAGCAGAAAGGCAAGCAAACATTTTGTTGTCTTTGCTTCATACACAATGACTCATGGGTTTAGATTAGAAAATACCTCATGTACATTCAATACTTGTTTGAGGGAGTTTATATGGAGGGCAGGAGAGAGAAGAGAATATTTGCTATTTAAGGAAGACATTTAGTGATCTGTTATGCTTGATTTTCTTTCAAAAGAACTTTGTGTTGAAAATTTGTCCATAACATGAAACTTGTGTCCAGAGCAGTATAAATAGCTCAGTGGAACTTAAACCATTTTTGGTAATCATCCCTTTTGGGCCCTGAGCAAAAAGAATGGTAGACTTTATACTTAAATTTTTCAAAAGACTTAAGGCAAGGAAAAGAGAGGAGCTATGTAAGTGAAACCAGAAGAAAATGAGCAAAAAATTAAAAGGGGGGAAAAGGAAAACAAATAATGACTCAACTATAAATAGATTTTCACATTGTACTGAATGAAAATAATAGCTAACATTCATTATTCTACCATATGCTAGGCAAATTACATACTTTATCCATTTATTCCTACTCTTCGAGGTTAGCCGTCTGACTCTTGCAGGAATATAGAGCCTATCTGTTTTCATTAAGATTCTCTGAAGGGGCTTGGCGCCTGTGGCTCAAGTGGCTAAGGCACTAGCCATGTACACCCAATGTGGCAAGTTCAAATCCAGCCCGGGCCCACCAAACAACAGTGACAGCTGCAATGAAAAAATAGCTGGGCATTGTGGCGGGTGCCTGTGGTCCCAGGTACTGGGGAGGCTGAGGCAGGAGACTCACTTGAGCCCAGGAGTTGGAGGTTGCTGTGAGCTGTGATGCTACAGCACTCTACCCAGGGGAACAGCTTGAGGCTCCTGTCTCAAAAACAAACAAAAAAAGATTCTCTGAAGGTTAAATTTAGTAATATTAATGCATTGTTATGTCCAATTTAAAATTAAGCTAATCAAATTAACCACTGCCGATCAGTTTTGTGAATCAAACCTGCCCGGTAGTGACTTAATGATATAGTAGTTCACTAATACCACATAACAACCTACCTCCACACAGAGTGGCTTACAAAACCATCACTCATTGTATCTCCCAAGTCTGCCAATCAGCTGGGGATTAGCTAATCTGGGCTTGGCCTGGAGAGGGCTCTACTCTAAGAGCTTGCCATCCTCTCAGTAGCAGTAGGCAAGCCCAAGCATGGCAATCACAGGGATGAAAGGGAGCAAGTTGAAACACAGAAGACCTCATAGCCTGAGCATAGGACTGTCACACTGCAACTTTTGCTTCTTTCTATGGGCCAAAACATGTCATGTAGTCAAGCTAAGAGGCCAAGAGGTATATTCTGCCCACAGTGTATTGTGGCAAAGGACTGGAGCCAATCTTCCACTCACAGATTTTGAGCAAAATTAAATATACCTTATTCTGAAGGTTGCAAGTTTGGATTATCTGAAAGCCAGGCCCAGAGCTGTGCATATTTTCCATTGTATTATAATTACCCTGGAACCAAAGACGCATCCAGTCATTGTTCTTCATCATGAACTCATGAGACCTTCATGGGGTCCCCATGAAGATCCTGAACAACGCTACTAAGAGTTCCCCAGACCCTTTTCCACCCCCTTAGTCCCATCTTATAGTAAACTCTGCCCCAAGAGTAGCCAGCACGCCAGTGGATTTGGTGGGAGAACAGGAGTACAGAATCAGTGAGTAAAGAAGTTGTTACCAATTAAGGAAAATAGCATGTTCTCCTATGGAAAATTCAATAGTGCACAGGAGCATTTGTGTGTGTGTGTGTGTGTGTGTGTGTGTGTGTAAATTGAAGGAGATCAACACAAGAGCCACATAATTAGACACTTTTAACAATTTACTTTAAAGTATTATTAGTCTACATTTTGGTAAAAGGAACCATCTCCTTGCTGTTGCTCTGAGTGAGAGATAATGGTCTAGCCCAGCTATGTGATAAGATAATAACTTCCTGCCGTTCTCAGGCCCTCATACAATCATTAATAGAAAACAAAGTGATAGAGAAGCTGAGACAATTCACTGCAAGGCAGGAGGTATTGATCGGTGTAAATATTCTATAGATTCCACTCATGCTGGAAGAGCAAGCAAGGCAATTACGAACTTTTCCCAACGATCAACAGACACTTAGAGCAAAGCTGCTTTTGCAAGATAGTGCAGTTTTTTTGACAAGACAACTCCATTTCAACATCCCCCCTCCCAAATAATGCCACCGGGAAAGCACAGATTTGTGAGATGTTTGTGGGGACAGTATAAAAAGAAAATGGGGATTTTTCATTTTCTTTACTATCTGAAACATATCCAAGAAAGTAAAAGTCATTTTCCTATTTTGGAATGAAGATTGTAAGTGATGTGACATTCTTCATATACCTTTAGGGGAGAGGGACTAAACGTAAGCAAATCCACAGAATGAAGGAGAGGGGTGAGTGGTACTAGCAGTAATGATCGTAGAAATCATGCAAGTGTAGACGTGTAAAAGTCAGTGTGTGTTTTTATTTCCTCCTATATGAAAACCTCCACCTGCCCTTGATCATCTAGGACATGGGCACACGGTGAGCTTTGATATGTCAGAGGTGTAATTGGTGGTCACTTGATGCAAGGTGTTCAACTGCAATCTCAGATTGGCTGGGAAAAGTGCTTCTCATGAATGAAGATTACACTGACAAAGGCTGCGTGAAGCCAGCAGCAAGGACAAGGGCATCAGAAAGCCGGTCAGGAGGGTGCTGGTGTCCTCAGTACTCAAACAGACAACTCCTAGAAGCCTAGATTCCTCCATGGCTTCTTCTTGCCTAATACATCAAGCCACTGGATTCGCTTGCTTAAGTTGTGCTTTACAAACCACACAGATGTTTCTTATGCTAGGAAATTTCAGTGCTGAGTTTTCCCAGAAAAGATAAATTGAGAATGGGACCTTCTATAAATGAAATGGGTTTGGGGATTCCTGTGTGCAATGGAGAACACCCCGAAGTAAGTGACAGAGGTGACTAAGAAATAAACAGGGTGGAAGGAGCAGACAGGGGAAGCAGTGAATAAGGTGAGTGCAGGTGAGGGCACTCCCCAGAGGAGGGACACAGGCACTCCAGGTCAGCAAAGGAAGAGGTGGTCTGTGAGGGAGGGGGGGAGTAAGGCACACAGGCAGACAACATCCCAAAGAGGAGGGAAGAAGGCGAGGACGTTATCTGGACAGTCACCAGTCGCTGGCTGGCATAGATCACTAGAAGCATTTCTTATCTCACAGCACTTTGGAAACCGGAATTGGTATGCCTGTGGGATCCTCTTTCCAGCCCCTTCCCACTGCAAGAGAAAGTGATGAAAATAATTAGAATCACTTGCCCCACAGCCTAAAGGCCCCACATCAAAGTTGTGCCTCTGCCCTGTGTTGCCAGCATTTTCTTGATCTTCAAATATGAAACTGTTGTGTAAAATGGAGCAGCACTGCTCACTTGGAAGTAAATGTCTTCAGAGGCTCATCCTATGGCAATATCTTGTCACTTATCTCCAAGGTGAAATGACTGCATGATTTCAACCACACCTTCGTCTGTGTATGATAAAAATAACATTCACGTGTTGTCATTATCTGTTTAGAAAGAGTATTTTCTATCTGGGAGCTCCTGAGAAAGAAGTAAACATTTTCCAGAATGAAACACTCAAAATGAGAAAGGTTACATTGTGGGAACATCTGTAATTATTTGCCTGCCAGTGCAAAATTAATTAACTGTGTACAGATTTTATATAGTTTGTTTCATCTGCTTTTTATATAGATATAATTTTTGATTTGCATTCTTTGAATTTCGCAGCTTTTCTTAAAGCTTGTGACCAACATGTTAAATCTCTTTTAATTACATTTGGAGGAGAGTGACGTAGGAAGAGTACTACTTAAAGACTAGTTTCAAAAAGACACAGGCATTTAGAGATCTGACAAAACTCTTTGTCAATGGCCTCCAGACTCAGTGAAGGTAATAGGGAGAACAAATAAACTGATTTAGAATAAGGAAGCTTTGTATCTTGTCTTGATAAATAAACTGGTCTTTGATGCAAAACACAAAATGAATAATGACCGCAACTAATGTACATTAATATGGTTTAAGACCATTATCAAAATCAATAAATACAATTTCGAGTTACCCTAAAATATGTATTAAAGTTATTATTTTTTCTGGTACATACTGAGTTAGTTAAAATAGAAACCCCCCCTTTTGTAAATAACTGCATTGTTCAGAATAGCACATGTAAGCAGAACATTTATTTCCTTATTTTGATAGTTCCATTTCCTGTTGAAAAGTAAAATCCAAGAATAAGAACATTCAGCTTAAACCATGTAATACTTTTCTTTGAAAAGTAAGAGTTCAGATGTAAAGTTTCAATAATGAAAGAGTTCTTTCCTAATGAGATAGTTTCAGAAATACTTAATTTAATCCAAAAATGACTTATAAAAATTCCCCAAACTTGGAACTACGTGCATAAACCTCAACAATTGTGGCAATTATTCATTTTAGCTTTTATTGCTGAGACAACTTTTTAAAAGATGTTCCATCCCATTGATCCTGCAGACAGATATCATTTAAATCCTCTTTGGAAATTTTTTTTAGAAAATGCTTGTCGGATGCTTGTTGATATTTTCCTGATGGCAATGGTAGAAACCTCACTCTTTGCCACCACTTACATCTGCAGGTGACAGACACAAAATCCATTATGTGGTCCCAAAAGAGGGCAACGTTTTCATATATCCACTCAGCAAACCTAAATTGTGTCAGTGCAATGTGCTGGATCCGAGTGTGATCGGTGCACCCGCAGCAGCCACGTCACCCAGACACTTGTTAGAAATGCCAAGGCTTGGGCCCCACCCAGACTTACTGAGCCAGGAACTCTGGAGGTAGAACCCAGCAATCTGTTCTAACAGCCCCTCCAGCTGATGCTGATGCATGCCCTAGTTTGAGGACCACCATGCTAGGATGTCTGGGTGCACAAAGGTGGCGATGAAAATGCTACAAGAGAGTGTGACCAAGTGCTCCGGGCATTCATGACACTGGTGATTTTCATTTGGGGGGATTCAGGGAGAAAATGATTTTTAAACAGAATAAGAACACCTCCAATTTCTGAGCACAACATAGAAGTAACTTAACAATGCAATTTGAGTCCGGTGCCCTGGGAAACTGCAGCCTTTACAACTGAATTCTGCCCGTCATCATTTTCACATTGTCTGGGAGCATGTATCTGCCACCTGAGCTTTCCCCCCACAGTGGGAAGGCTTGACTTCGTATCTGATGAATTCCTCTTCTATGCAAAACATGTGTGTTTTCTTCCGGGACAGAGCACATTGCCACAAGTGCACGTCGCATTGTTTGTTTCTCATGCCCTTTCTTTCTCTGGGTATTTGAGTGCGTGTATATTTCCCTCTTCTGATGTACACATAAAGGACTGGACACATAGCCTTGACCCGAGCTTGTGTGTGTGACTTCACAGGGTAGGAATGTCCGTGATCTCAGGCTCCTGTCTGCAAAGCGAGGGGGTTGGACTAGCGTCTCCCAAAGGCCCTCTCTCTGCCTGGAAACACTTCAAGACCACAGACCCAACAAGTTTTTGCTTGTCTTTCTTTGTTCACTATCTGGTAGCATATTAATTAGATAAAATCAATCCTAACACTCTATTCAAAATGTTCTCAGAATGAAAAGCTCCTTATGAAATAGCTCTTCTTTGCTCCAAACGGGCAAATGTCTTAACTTTTCATTTCATTACTCACTTAGGAGTGATTATATTTTATTTATTATCATATGGTCTTAAGAAATTTATTTGAAAACCTTTGTGTGAATAAATGGCATGGGAATTTTTTTTCTCTTTCCAGAGGAGCTTAGTTTATATGGACTATAGAAATCTCCTAGGTCATAAATGGCTCTTTGCTGTGTGCTCTTAATTTTCTCTCTTCATGTGAGACCATGTGCATACGTATATAGGCAAACATACTAAGGTCCTTGATATCTTGCAAACCATGTCTCCTTCCCCCCAGTTTTCCCACCTCGATTTTGCCCTTGAATTTCTTTACTTCAGTGGGCCATCGGCGACATTCTGAAATTTCTGGAACTCTTTCTTAGTTCCCTAAGCTTTTTCTTCATGAGCCTGTTTCTCTGAGAACTATAAAAAGATGTGCTCACAACGCGCTCTGGGGCGTCCACTAGTAAATTGTTGACATTCTTTCCGGCTGAACTAGGCTGGCTCGCTCCACGTTTATTAGTTCATCTGGAATTCCACAGCTGCCACCTGAGCTTTTATGCGGTCGATAAGGAGCCCTGTTTTGGGGGCTGGTGCGATTCTGTTGTAGCCATGCTATAGTCTGCCTTTTACCAAATGTCTTGGCTATGAAACGAGGGTAAACCTGTTCTTTTTCTCATGTTCCATATGAAATGACAGATAACTCCCTTTGCTACATGAAAACATCATTTGACATTAGTTTGTTGGTTTTTAAAATTCATTTTTTCATGATCAGCTTACTGTCACCCATCAGCCACTCTTGAACCAGAAAAGTTGTACACTGGACAATGAAAATGTTTTAACATTCTTCATTTTCATTTTTTTTTCCTACTTTTTGTTACTGATCCAAGGGGGAAGACAGATTTTTTTTTCTACAATCCCTTTTGCTACTCTATAGCCTAACAGAGGACGTATTTGGATTTGCATGGCTTTTTGCTTATTTTTCCAAAGCATCTCTATTTAAAGCCTCCATCTGTAGACTTCAACCACAGTCCAAGTTATTACTAGCTAAATAGGATTTACACTAGCATTTTCATGCTTATCCCTTTATATCAGTGTCACTTTAGAATGACTTTTCCAAACTTTTCCTACAAGTTCTCTGATGTTTGATATGAGCAACAGCCTGGGAAAAATCACATATCTTAGAATCAAATTTAGAAAAGAAAATATTTTGAGGATAATATAAAACTCAATATCTTCTTATGTTTGGTGCAACTTGTTTGAATTTGGCTACCTAGCAAAACAATAAAAATAAGAATTATGTTTGATACACTCTGCAGCTCAATAATTACTGGGTTTTGGGTGGTGCCTGTGGCTCAAGGAGTAGGGTGCTGGCCCCATATGCCAGAGGTGGTGGGTTCAAACCCAGCCCTGGCCCAAAAAAAGTAATAATAATAATAATTACTGGGTTTGAATGATAAGATTTTCATTTGCAATGGTGTGAACTTTTCAAGGGAAATGCTCCCTAGATTCAGACTGATTGGGGAGATTGCAGGGCCCCCGGGGTCAGGCTAATCACATCTCCATACCACACAATGCACCTCACGGGGGGAAATAAACAGAAGATAAAGCCAGAGGAGAGGTTGTATTGGTCTCAGCCTCTCTCTGGTCAGGAATTATTTATTTTAAAAGATAAAATTCCATTTCAGGGGGGTGTATGAGATAAAATTCAAATAGAAAAATTATCTTCATTGCTTTGACAGTTTATGTATGCTAAGGTTATTTATAAAAACAGGTTTTTCACTATAAAATATAGCAAAGTTCATTTTTCAGTGTAAAAAGCTAACATTTGAACCCACCACTCCTAAAAAAACATTCTGTACATTTTCTCTCCGATGGCAATTTGCATAGCAGCAGGCCAGCAGATGACAGGAAAATTCTCTTGTCTATTCCTTTTTAATAAGACATTTCAGTGTAAATAGACTCACCCGATATAAAAATGTCTTGAGTTCAGTAATATCTCTTCTTAGCAATGCCTCGCTCAGGCAAGTATTTTATTTGCCCCCATAACATAAAAAACAAAAACAGAAACCAATTGCTCTCTTCTTCTAAACTTTTGACAGCTTGACTATCTCTTTCAAACCTTCTCCATACAATTATTTACATTAAGTTAAAACTATACCATTTGTACAGCTTTTCCAGAGATTTGCAACAGGTCTGAGAAGGATTCGAATTTCTTACTTGGACTCTTGACAACTCCTACTAAAGAAATTATTGACCAGGTTATGTGGCTTAGTAGCTAAAACTTCAGAGGGCTTTGCTTAGTCAAAATGATTTAAAAAGCTTCTCTTCTTCATTTTAGAATCGTGGTTCTTAAAAGGAAATTCATAAAAATTTGGCCACATTCTTTTTAGTATCCAGTTTGCCACCTACCAATAGACCTGTCCATTTTTTTCTAAATGTGACTATTTGGGGGACATCAAGTGAAAATATTTTGTGTTTTGAATTTTCCCCCAACTTCATTTTTAAACTCCAGACAGAAAAAAAGACTTCAGATTTAGTAGTTTTTAGAATTTTTTTTCCATAAAGGCTATATTTTCTCGACTTTGCATTTTTTATCCTGTGAGATTTTAAGCACCTTTCATTTAAATGTTAAAAAAATGTGCCCTGGAATGTCTAATGAACAGTCCTTGAAAACAGAGTCACCTTATTTATAAATTCAATTCTCTTTCCGTTCATATGAGGAACTTTATCCTTCCTCAGGGCATATATTTAATAACCATTAATGAAATCTGAAATTATATAAGAGCACTGAGACCCAAATTTGCTACTCATTTTTTTTTCCAGTGGAAATTTCATAAGGGTTTTGGCATGGGAACACAGCAGGCATTTAAGGCAGATGGAATAATACGGTTGGCCACAATGGCTCCGAAGGAATCATAACAGTTTATAATCAATAATTTGCTTACTAGGAAAGACAGTCTTTTCAGCCAAACCAGCACATAGAATACTGTTCACCCTCCCAGTTAGACAGCCAACTACCACCCCCATCCTGCAATCCTGTGACTTCCATGAATTTATAAGTGGAAGCTGGAGCTTAGTGTTCATATGTTTTGTCTTTTAAGATTTTGGTATCCATCCTCCTCTTTTCACAATACATCATGTCTCCATTGCCTTTAATATCTTAGAAATCATTTGAGCAGACAAAGGCAACCAGGACCAGATTCCGCCGGTGCTTACCTGCAGAAGAGGAAGGACTTACGGAGGAGAAGGGTCCATCCCAACTGGTTCTAGGCCAGGAATTGTAGATGAAAGGAGACTTGTGTGGTAGGTAGGGACAAGTCCTTTGGAAATTCGGATGTGTTATGATTGAGCAAGTCCAAGAAAAGTCCTTTCAGGATTTTCTTTTGAAGAGAAAATTGTGATGGGATCAAGAGTCTGAGAGGTAAGAATATCAAGAGAATGGCAGGAAACCTATCCTCACCCGATAACCTATGCTACAGATTATCACCCCCACTTGGGTACTGGTCTCCCTGCAGGGGATGAAGAAATCTGGATACGCAGGAGGCCAAGAAAGAAGATATGTAGGCAGTTAGCTTCCATGGGATCTGGCAGGGTTCTGGGCAGAGGGGCTATTTGGGGAGCAGATTGATAATGCTATCTACCAGGTAGATGGCCTTGCATTTTCTCCTTGAATTCTCTCAACAGCTCTGTGCCATAGGGCTTATCTCATTTTTAAGTGCTACCCTGAGGCAAAGGAACTCTGGGTAATTTGCCCAAGGTCTAGTAGGATTTAAAGTAGGTAAACTGAGCTAAAAATTCCTACTCTTGGCCCATGAACTGTATTTCTTACAATGGCACCTTTGGAGAAAACTGTTGCCAAACTACAGTATGTGAAGCAAAGTCCCTGAGAGAAGTTCCCTGACTTCTTGTGACTGAGGAAAGGAGTATACCCTTTGTGGAGAGGGGGGTGTTCTGAAGCCTTGGAAGGGGACAGAGAGGGCAAATGGAGACAGTTGACCAACCATGGGGCCTGAATTTTTTTGTTTGTTTCAGACAATAAAGATACTTGGTTTAAGGGAGAAAAATATATGAGTGAAACTATGTGTCCTGCATTGATATTTTATAATTTTCTGATGAGATCACAGCATCATAATTAGGCATGGCTGTGATACTAAGGGCATGCTCCTATAGTCACCTCACTTTCTGAATCACTGGCTTTTCCCTCTAATAAATGTATATTCACAACTAGGCTTCTAAATCAATGGTTCTCAACCTTCCTAATGCCACAACCCTTTAATACAGTTCCTTATGTTGTGGTGACCCCCAACCATAAAATTATTTTTGTTGCTACTTTGTGAGATCCGCTGTTCTAAATAAAAATGTACATCATAAGCTGTCATGGATAACTGTAGTCAGGGTAACATCAAATATGGGACTAGAACATCACACCTTCATGGTTCATGCATTTGAAAATGGCCATAGATTTGAGAATGTTACTGGGTTACTCAGCAACCAGATCCTGATGTTGATGGCCAGTAATTTATAATGGTGGCTTAGAACCAGTGATAATTCTTTCCAGGACTCATCATCTTCTGATTTTTACATATCAGAGTCCTTTCTAATCTCACAGAGGTTTGAAAACTTCTGCGACTTCTCAGGGGACTGAAGAGTAGCTAGTTAGAGCACAGCCAGTTCCAGGAGAATCACCCAAGTGCTTTCTAAAAATGGAAGCTCCTGGACCCCTCCTCAGATCAGTAAAATCTGAGTCTCTGGGGTGTGATCTGGAAATGTAAATTTATAAGCAATGAATCAAATTCCCAAGCTGCTTTGGGAACCAGTGAGTAGAATATTGCTCTGGAAGAGTCCTTGGCAAAATGGCCTATTCATCTTCAACTATCTCTTGGGTCATCTTGGCTCGGCCATCTCTTTTCCTAACAGTGCTGCTCCTCTTTCTTCAAGGCCAGTACAAACCGTAATATGCACACAAATCATCCCGTTAGAATTCCGACTCTGACTCCCTTCCATGCAGAAATGACTTTAAGGTTTAGAGATAACTTTTTAAAACACACAATACAAATTGTCATTTATCATATAAATGGTAAAGTATGTCTGCAATAAGTTAATGAGTATTGGCCTGAGGTGGGGCTAACACTGCTTGGGATTCGGTGTTTCTACCAAGCTCCCACCACGCTGCCGGTTCACATTCTGCCTTTTGAGTAGCCGTGTCCTGGTGTCCTCCTCAGCTCGCTCCTTTCTAGTTACGGCTTCTCTGCTCAGAACATCGCTCCCTTTCTCTTCCATAGTATGTCTGTGGTTTTTCAGTGTACTGGAAACAAAGCTTTTTCGGGTCTTGTCAAACATCAGGAAAGAGCATCCTTGATGGGAATTTCAGAGAAGATTGAAAGAGAGGATGGAGAGATAGTGGACTGTTAAGAAAGGTGTTTCTGGCAATGAAGATAAACAAAATGCTTCATAGTAAGTAGCGCAGCTATACACAAGAATGGCCTTAGAACTTTCCAGAAATAATCCTGCTCTGAAGAAAGGAGAACTATGCATCTTCCCAGAGCTGACTGCAGAGAAGCAGTAGAGAGACGGAATCCTTGCAATAGCAGCAGCAAGACTGTCGTGCCTTATTACAACACCTGTGTGTGCCTCCCACCCACACACACAGAATGAACATGCTGTCGTAGGTTTCTCTGGCACAGATTTAATGAATGAGGCTGAAAGTACAAGAGCCAGACTCCTGCTTAGCTTACAACTCACTATCTATTGCGCATTGCAGATGAGGTCGTTCTTTTGTAGCACACACGCTATGCAACTACCAATACATATTATCGATAACCTCGAAATTAGTTTTACATCTCCCTGAACCCTACTTTGTTTTCCATTCAGTCGCTTTCCTATAATGATTATAGTTCCCACCAGCTTTCAGGGACGGATTAATTTATAACAATAAATTCCCTAGGTGATGACTACCCAACATTAAAGTCAATTCATATACATTAAGAGGGAAGTTTGTCCCAAATGAAGGACATCAATAACCTATAAATATTCAGTTATCTGTAGCTCAGACCCTTTTCTGAGTTGTTTGGGACAGGATATAAATCTTTAAGGCTAGCCAGATTGACTTGCCCTATCTCGACTTGTTTCATTTCAGACCCTGCAAAGTGCATGTAATAAATCAAAAGTGAGTTTTCACATTTAATTGTTTTCTCTCCCATGGAAGAGTGCTGGAAATTGAACCTGGCCCTGGGACAGTGAAGCTTTGGCCCTGCTCCTGCTGTTGGCTCTGTGTCTTAACGTCATGACATCCTACTAGATGGGCTGGGGCCAGAGAACAGTAGGGCTGCTTGGAGGGAGGCCCCAGGGACAGTAAACAAAAGAGAGGCCAGCTGGGTGGGAGAAGCTGGAGCCAGTTGTCAATGGAAATGTATTAGTCCCAGGGCAGCAAGACTATCTAAGTTCCTAATGATTTGGGCCACTAGAATCTCATGAACCATTATCATCTCTAGCTTACTAAATGGATCCCAGAAGCTTAAAAATTGACATGCCTTTAAAAAAAATCTCTCTTCTTTCTCCTGTAAGATCAGACCTAGTGTTTGTAGCTTATGATACCACGGGAAGAACATTTAGAAAGCATGTGCAAATCTTAAACGTATAAACATGTCTTCTCATAAAAGAACTCTCACAAATTTGGGGTTGGAAAAGGGAACATACAATGCTTAGATTCCAAATGGAAACAACAGGGAAGTTGCTGAGATAGAAAGAATTCCATGCGGAAATGAGTTTAAGGCCTAGAGATAATTTTTAAAAATACACAAACTTAAATGATCAGTTACCAGGTAAATGGTCAAGTATATGTGCAATCATTTAATTGTCCAAGACAAATAGATCACAAAGAACCTAAGAAAGTTCTGGTGACTAATTCAAATTAGTCAAACCAGATAGATTTCTAAAGAAATTGAGGCATGTGAAATGATGTTCAAAATGGATTTCCAAAGTCACCAGCCATCCTTTGATTTTCTTATTACCCACGTTCTTTGCCCTGATCAAGAAAATACAAGCATTACTTAAATGAGAACATAAAGTTGTAACTTAGGAAGACTTACTCTTCCTTGAAATTCACAAATACTTGAGTTAAAAACAGGTTGTGAATGTTTTCTAATTCTCTGACTCATAGATTTATAAAGATCTCATCTCACAGCTGCCCTGGATTAACTCTCACTGCTGTGCTAATCCTTGTCAACTCTGTCCTCAACTATTATGCCGGCCTCAGAATGCTCTTCCTTCCTCCAGCCTCTCCCCCTCACATCCATTCTTCATCCTGTCCCCAGAGTGATCCCACTGACACCAGGACCGAATACCTAACTCCAAGCTCCAAAGCCTCCCATGGTTCCCCTCTGTCTGGGAGAGACATACAGCATTGGCAGTGCAACCACCACTCTCTCCCCAGCCTCTCACCCTCTCCACAGCAACTCACATCATTTTCATTTAGTTAATGATGGCTTGTCTGTGGAGCAATGAAAAAGTTATTACCTTTGTAGTGGCTTTCAGAATTTTCGTTAGAGAAGTATTTTTAATAAGCCACACAAAGTGGACAGTGAGATCCAAAATGCCTGTTCAAGCAACAGAAACTAATTTCTAAACCACTGGGTATGAGACAAGTGGAGGAATAGGTTTTGTTCCCAGATGGACAGAAGATGATTGCTTTGCCTCATACAGAAAGAATTTGGATTGAAGGGACTCTACAGACGTACAATGGAAGAGAGAGAGTGTGGCTAGGAAGACAACAGAAGGATGGACAATTCGACCAACCAAAACCTTCAGAGAAGACTCCTAAACTCGGGAATATGAGCTCAGATGTGTGAATGATTTTGTTGGGATAGAAACTGAGGGAGTAGAATTTCAGGCAAAAATGAAAATGGCCGTGGTCAAATATGCAGGATCCAGAAGACTGAACAACCTTGGAAATGGTAACCCATTGGAAATTTCCAGAAATCTTGGCACAAGCCTAAAAATTGGTAGTAGGTGTGGCCATGGGATGTCAGATCAATCATACTGAGATCTCAAGGAATATAACAACCCTCAGCTATGTCTAGATTGTTCCAGAAAAAGGTTAAGGCTGCTACACCAATGTATCTTGTGCTTCAGCCACAGTCCATGTTGATTCTTTGGCTCTTCCCAACCATGCGCTGCACTTTCCCACCACCCTGACACCTTGAGAATAATTCTTTCTGTTCAGAAATGCCTCCCTCCTCTTCTCTGCCTAGTAAACTGTCAAAACCCAGACCAAATATTATCTCTTTTGTGTCTCTTCCCTGGCCTTCTCCCAGACTTAAATCATTGCTCCTTCCTCTTTGATTTTACTGCTTAGTCCTCACATCTGAGTCTAAGTGGGTCCTCACAGTGGGCAGAGAGTGGACACCACAAGAACAGTGGTTGTACTGTCTTTCTCTAACTTTGGTGTAAACACACAGAAGATGCTCAGTATGATGACTGATAAGCTAAATCTTTCCTCCAGTCATATGTAGAAATGGCCCTAGCCATAGCACCAATTCTTCTCTGCCCCTCTAGGAAAGTATTAACAATTCTTTCATACATTTTCAAGCTCCCTCGAGCTTATATATGTTAAAATATGGGATCTTATCAATAGTGCTGCACATAGGGCAAACTCGACTTCTATCCCTTTCCCAAAGCGATACTGTACTTTAATTTACAAGTGGAAGAAGTAGGGCCAGAACCTAGTCTTTGGAATGCTTATGTCTAGCCCTCTTCTTTTGCTGTTTGTATTTAACATGGTGAAAACTAGGAATTCTTTGCCATTATGAATGACTCCATTTGGAGGCTGGATCATCTAGGCACTTGGAGCAACTTGCTTCCATGAGTCAGGTGGTGTGATAGGGGTGATCTCTGTCTGTCAGCAATGCTACTCAGTTGCAGGTCACCACTCTAGTCACATGTTCTCTTTCCTGTATCCTGATCATGCCACTTTCTACAAGGCTCAGGTAAGAAGTAGGGTGAGAAGCAGCTCTTCTAAGAAACTTTTCCCCCCTCAAGCATGAGAAAGGATTCTGTCCCATTCAACAGTAATAATTTAAACACTTATTAAATCATCTGTACCAGGCATAGACTTTACATGCATTTTCTTATCTAAGTGTCATCTAGCTCTTTGGAAGGTGGGAGCTCAGGAACCCAAGTATTCAAATGCCCTCCAGAGCTTCTTCCTTCCCATCTCTGCCTGTCTTTTCTTGTCAGTGTCATTCTCTTTCTCTGTAGAGCAGCTTCATCCGTGTAATGGGAAATGTGCTTGACTGTGGTCAGCTTCACCACAGGAAAGGGCTTCCCCTGGTCATACCTGAACCTTTACCCTAATCTAGCTTGCAAAATCCCAAGGGCAGGATTCTGATCACCCTGGGCTGAGTCATTACCCACCCATTGCACCAATTACTGTAGCTGAGTAGGGTAAGTTGTGGGGGAGGGGGGGAAGACTGATAAGTAAGCCCCTCTAGAACCATCTGTTGGCTAGGGATTTCCCCCAAATAAGGGAGGGTAGTCTGTTGCTAGGAGAAAAGGGGGCAGTGGCCCTGGGCTGAACACAAGCATGCACTGAGGTTATATTATTCTGTTCCTGTTAAGGGCATGAGGACTCTGAGGCTTAAAGGGATATGTTACTTGCCCAAAGTCCCCAACTGGAAAGATTAGGACTTGAACTCAGGTTAGCCAGACCCCAGAGTCTATACCCTGGACTTCTGGGCTCTGCTGCTTAAGCCAGTTGCAGTCTATTTTATGGCTATGTGGGGCTAGCTAGCTGAGTTGATCAGAGCTGAAGTCCCTTTCTCCTTTTGATGAGGCTGATTAAGTCAGGAACAAGGATTGGCTCATTGAGTCCTGATAAATGAACTCACAGGACCTGGGTCTTTCAAAGAAAAGCTACCAGGTAAGCGAGTAAGCAAAGTGTGAATCACTCCTAATCCCGTCCACCCTGTTACTGGTGGAAAATAACACAAAGCATGCCTTTTCCCTCAGGGCGCCTGTGGCACCACCTCAGCGTGGGAAGGGTCTCAGGCTTTCATTTCCCTTTCCAGGTCTTCTTACATTTTCCCTAACAAGACTGCCTTCCTTTTCATTTTACCCGCAGCAGTGGCCCCTGCTGGGCCAGGAGGCAGAGCTATCTGGCCCGATGTTATCACAGCTCACACCCCCCCTGGCCATTATTAAGTGGCAGCCTGTGTTCAGTTGCATGTTTCTTAGCAACCACCATGCGCCATGTCCTCTCCTTTCATTTGAGTCTTCCTTCTCTAACCTAGGGGGCAAATTTACTAAGAAATGAACCCATGCCTTCTCAGATTTCTAAGCCATGGAAACCAGAAAATTGACAATGATTGCATTTTCAGTCTCTCAAAGTGATGACCGATTTCAGGGGTGGGGGAGCAGAATCCTTTCCTTACATATTGGCACTGGCTTTCCAAAGCATGTGTGATTTATAGCATGTATAAACTCATCTTCAGGGAAATTGATTTAAACTGAGATTCTTGATAAGATCAAACATGTCTGTTTGTAGCTTGCTGAAGGACTAGACATGCACTTAAGACTAAACATTTGAAAACATGAAAACTGCCTTCTTGCAAGTTTCTATCAATAACAGCCAGTTCTAACCTATTCGCTTTTATATGGTATGTGCTCAGTATGGGTCTGTTTGAGAGGAAGCTTTCCCAAGACAGATGCTTAATTTCTTATAGGCAGCCAACTGCTTATTCTTATTCCATGTACATGTGAATAAATAACTCCACACACCCCCACCCTAAACAGTTATTAGGATCCTGGAACATGGAACAAAGGCTAGAATTCTTTCTCCTACAAAGCTTGGACTCTTGGCTTTAATTTATATTAATCTGGTTTTGTTTGTTTGCTTTTATTGTGCATTTTTAATGCTGCTGTTTCATATTTATCTTTGGCTTATGTGTTTTTCTCCCATCACCACCACATTGCCGTAATTCAATCTCATTTTGTTTACAGTTATAGCCCTTGAGGTTGTTCATACCTACACACATTTGGGAAGCTGCAAACTAGTTTATCACATGGTGTTCCCAACACAAAGCATAAAAACAGTCACCCAGCCCAAGAATCAGCCGCTGTAATGCATCATGTTCCTTCTAAGCCACAGTGGTATTCTTCTGTCTAGACGCAGTCTGTTCTCTAGAACAGATGACTGTAATTGAATATGTCAGTTTGCAGGGAAGACTTGCTTCTAATAAGCCTTTAATTCCAAGTAACAAAATTTAGCAAAATAAAAAGATGGTATACTGTTTAAAGGAAGGCTTTTGGACTGGATGTTTTTGGCTTGGCTCTAATAAACTGATGTGTAACCTTTCCCCTGCACGTAATCTGAAGAGACCCGAAAATTCAAGTCCACCTCATTTATTTGAATCCCCCCAATAGACTTATCTGTAGACCAAATATTCAAACACATTTAGTTTTAGTTCATTTGATAGGTTGGAGTTAACGCATTAGTCATGGAGACTGCCAAAATCAACCAATTGTTCCAACGACTGGAGATTTGAAATGCCACAGGGCCACTTATGTTAGGATGTTATGTAGTCTATCTCATAGATTTATGACGAAAATGAATCTAATTTTTTTGCTCTGAATAATTTGTAAGTATTTGAAGAAATCAAGAAGTTGGGGATAAAGTATCTTGCCCTTTGCATGTTTAAACCACAAGCAATTTCTCTTTACCATTTAAACTGTTTTTAAGGTACTAACAAAGAAAAACCATAATAAGATATTGTGGAAAATCTCTTTTCTTTTGATTTATTATTTGGGAAAATCAAATTTTGTTTAGTTGATTGTTAGAAGGGCTACCTTCTGAAGTAAGCACATAGTACTTTTGCTGCAAATATGTAGAAAAGAGATTTGTTTAATGTAGTATTTTTTCACTAAGACCCTTTCTTTGGTCCTTTACTCCTCAAACTCCCTTTTCTCCATCTTCCCACTTTCTGGCCACAATCTTGAAGGCCATGTGAAATCACTACTTTAGCATTAATCTTTGATCTCTATGAAAATGCAGTTCTGGAAAAGGAAAGTAAAACCTGATCTTCTCATATTAGGTTAAACTCTAAGCACCAGAGTTTCAGCCTCTTACCTGAGATCAAGAATTAATGAATATAGTAGGGAGGGGGAAATGAGGGTATCGAGCCACAGGGAGAGGTGGGTGAGGGAGGGACTGTGGTGGCAACCTGAACAGAAAAGGAGAAAAAGGAGCCGAGTTGGAAAATTGAGTCCTCAATATAAAATTCCTCTTCTTTGAAAATGTTTCCTAAGTTGGCTTGTTTCTGCTGATTTTTATTACAAACAAACTATAGAGAAGCATAACATGCTTTTTTTTTTCTTTAAATACAGCTAGTTTGGGCCACTTACACCTCCAGATATACCACTTAATTGTACCACTAAATAATATTTATTCCTAAACTTTTTTTCCTTAGGATGACAAATCATCAACATTTCCTAAATTACATATCACTAGTTATTATTTTCCTTCCTAAATTTCCTTTCTTCCTGATAGATCATTTTACATGGTTTGTTTTACAAATCACTTCTTTAGTAGAATGTCTCCCCATTTCCCCACCCCTAGCAGTGGAATTAGTCTTCTACTTGGCTGTATTTTATGGTATTCCTACTGCACACTCAGCAAATTATGAACAATTTTCTCCTTCCCCCAGTGGACGGGCTTGGGACAATTCCCTTTCTCCTCTAGGTTCTTAATAGGTGTTAAAAAAAAAAAACAACAACAACACAAAGATTGTTTTCAAAGACAATCTTTTTTCTCTTAACCTAAGAAGAAAAGGATGTATTGGGGGAAAAAAATAAATGAAATGAAATCGTGCCCTCATCCTATGTTATCACTTACATTAATTCAGGGTTTAGCTGAGAGCCCAAGGCTACTGTGTTAATCTGTACTTCCTGTCTGCACATAGATCCCTGGTGGATAGCCCTCTCACCATCTTAAATTTATTTCCAGAATTTCTCCTTGCTCTGACCCTCTTAGTGTTGAAACTGATAGTCTTAATTTATTTCCAAAACCTATCTTTTCTCTCCAAATTAAATAACAGTGTCATAAACTGCTTCATCTTCTAATATCCTATCAGGAAAATCCTGACTTGAATAGTCCAAGATTATATCCTAAGGTTTGGAAATTGGAAGCATTTATGCAAAATTGCTGTTGACAAACCACAGATACTCCTTTGCAGGATCACAACGAACATTTTCTGGTTTTTGCACATTTCCTGCAATCCAGGCTTTGTCAGTTGCTAGTATGCTTGGTTTCATATCTCACCCTTGATTTCTGATCATTTTGCCCACTTATCAAAATGATAAAAAAAATATTTCCATGGATTTTTTTGACTAGACATTAAGATAAATTACTTTTTGATAAAATTCTTAATCCATTTTTTTAAATGCCTGATTTTCTTGGAGCAAACCCATAAAACAAAAGTCTGCAAACTACATCTTAGACTAATGTGCAGGTCGACACTGAAGCAAAGAGTATGATCCACACCTTGAGATAATAATAAAAATACTACAAAAAGAAGTGTAGGCGGGGCATCATCTATGCTAAGATCTTTATATATATATGAATTCATTTAATCCTCACAACAGTCCTAGGAAAGAAATATTATTTTTTCTGAACCCATTTTACAGTTCAAAAAACTAAGGCTGAAACAAGAAAGAAATTTGTCGAAGATCATATAGCTAGTAGATGATGGAGACAGGATTTGAAATTCCATGACTTAGTCATCACTGTAGTACACTGTTTCCCCTTTTCATTAACCCCTGTAAGTTGTCAGGACAAATTAAGGTAGTAAAGATCAATTTCCTTTCTGTCATTCATATGGCAACATAGAAGGCACCTTTGGTGGAGTAGGAAAAGCATGGAACTTGAACATCAGAGGCCCTAATATTGGTCCCTGGCTGGATCTTTACTTCTTTATTTTGAAAATGAGTCTCACTTTGTCGCCCTCAGTAGAGTGCTGTGGTGTCACACAGCTCACAGCAACCTACAACTCCTGGACTTAGGTGATTCTCTTGCCTCAGCCTCCCAAGTAGCTGGGACTACAGGTGCCCGCCACAACGCCGGGCTATTTTTTTGTTGCAGTTTGGCCAGGGCCAGGTTTGAACCTGCCACCCTCCGTATATGGAGCCAACGCCCTACCCAATGAGCCATAGGTGCCACCCAATTCCTTGAGTTACTATTTTCTTATCTCTGCAATGCTTTCAATAATTCCTACCTCATAGCAATGTTGGGAAAATTCCATGTGAACGTGTAGCCAACCCCAAGTCCTGTGTAAAGTCTGAAGTACCATGTAAATGTAAGGTAACCCCTGTTTATGTATTGGATTTTCTCCATTTATCTTTCCCCATAGGCCATATTGTATCCCAGTTCTCAAAGAAGAAAAAGAATGCAACAGTGGCGTGGTTCTAGAATAGCTTTCACTTACCTGTCAAAGACATAGATATTTATTTTCAAATATGTAAGCACTTGTATAAACATCTTCTAGATCAATGTGTCTTCTTGGGTTGCTGCTTGGAGCCCTCTCTGACAGGAGGTCAGTGCCCACACGTGGAGTGGGCATTCAGAGTATTCAAAACAGATGCTGCTCATTCTCTGAGGCCTAGCCTCTAAAATGTTGTGACTATATGCTCAAAAAGAATCTACTTTGAGGGGAGGGGAGGAGAGGGGGCACACATCACACACCACCTTTAATAATGCCCTCTTAATTCCAATTGGTTTTCTTTTTCTCCATGGTGTTAGGACACTCTTTGCCTGTTTTTTTTTTTTTTTTTCTAATCTTCATTTTACTTTTTTGCTGTCCCATTGATACATTTCCATAAATTTATCCTTCTACTTGTAACTGCTATATTCCACCCAGCTCACCAAGAGATAAGTGAATCACTCCAAAATCCATATAGTGCCCTGAGAATATTTGCTAGGGAATATAAAGTTCTGGCTTAATCATTTTCTTTTTTTTTTTTTTTTTTTTTGAGACAGAGCCTCAAGCTGTCCCCCTGGGCGGAGTGCCGTGGCATTACAGCTCACAGCAACCTCCAACTCCTGGGCTCAAGTGAGTCTCCTGCCTCTGCCTCCCAAGTAGCTGGGACCACAGGCGCCCGCCACAACGCCTGGCTATTTTTTTGGTTGCAGCCGTCATTGTTGTTTTGGCGGGCCCGGGCTGGGGTTTCGAACCCGCCACCTTAGGTGTATGTGGCTGGCGCCTTAGCCCATTGAGCTATAGGCGCCGAGCCAATCATTTTCTTTAATTCCCAAGTTTCCTATGCTAATTCCTTCTGAGGGCAGGTAGGAAGTGTTCCTCAAAATGACGAGGGTCTATGATAGAGTTTTTCATTAGATTGGAGAGAAGGCTCTTAGGAATGCATATGGGTGCTGAGTGTGGTGGCTCATGCCTGCCTGTAATCCCAGCACTTTGAGGGGCTGAGATGGGAAGATCACTTAAGCCCAGGAGTTCAAGATTACAGTGAGCTATGTATGATCAAGCCACTGCACTCCAACTTAGGTGACAGAGTGAGACTCTGTCTCTAAAATGTTCTTGGGCCCATTTTAAAAATCAATAGAAAAGTCTTAAAGTTAGATGAAAGCTTAGAGGTCATTTTTTTCTCATTTCCCACCTAACCACTCGCCCAGGAAGGCAGTAATATAGCTCCTTCTGAAAGCTTTCAGACACAGGGGATACATGCAACTCCCACACACAAACAGGATATCTAATTGTGCCATTTCATCTCCTCAGCTGCTTCTCCCAATCTTGTTTCTGCTCGCTGGATATTCACTTAACAATTTATCCAACCAATGGACAGCCTTCCCAACACATAGCAGGTTTTCTGCTATTCATAGAAATGCATGAATTGCTTTTCCTTCTCCCAGAATATCACTTGAAACAAAGATGCTATAATGAAAAGCAAACTAAGCCTTAATATATGTACATAGGACAAAAGTTTAGGAACTTTTTTGCATTTAGCCGAAAATTGCGATTCCATGAGGATGAATCCTAGCATCCGTTGTTTACCAATAGATAGGAAAAGGGTAGATGAGATAATAGACTCAGTCAAGTTACTAATAAGCTACTTGGGGCGGGGGGAAATAGACTGAAACCATGATTACCAGATAAAATACAGGACATCTTTGGATTTGTATTTCAGATAAACAAGAAATATTCTTTTCATATCAGTATGTACCAAGCTTACCTTTGTCTCTGCCACTCTGTCTGTCTTCCCCTGTCCCATTTTACACCCCTTTTAAGAGTCTCCATGTTTCTCTTTGCATGAGATATACTTATCCTTAAAAAGCATTTCTTCTACTGGTCTTATTCTTGGTGCATCAAAAATTCAAATTGAACTGGGTATCTGTATGTGTATTTGCTAACCTTGTAGATTCTAGCTGAAATGCCCACAGACTGCCTAGAGAAAGAAGATCCCAAAGCATCCTGACCCCAGAGGCTTGGTCATTTGTTTTTCCAACCGGGTCTTACTCCTTCCGGGGTGAGCCTCCCTCTGTTTACCAAGGGGAGACGGTGTGACCTTTGGAACGGCTGTGGGTGGTTCTGCTTTAGAGTGATACCGTCTGCTTCCCACCCAAACCCTCCCTGGCTTTACTGGGGCATTTCCTGTTATGTGTGTGCTCCTTATTCTGGAAACCTGAGCCCTGATGGAAGGAGGAAAAGATAATACCTTTTGCAACTTGTCAAAGAAGCAAGAGCGAGCGAGATCTTTGCGCTGAGGTCAGGAAGGCTGTGTTGCCATCGACTCCCTGAGCCTGGCCCTCTAACATTTGCATTTCCCAATAGGAACAGCCCCTGGGGTGGTGGCATTGGCATCGGACCTCCCTCTCTCTTCTGTGTCCTCTTTTCTGTCCCTCCCTTTGTCTCTGCCATCCTGTGTCTCGGCCCTTTTTCTTTCCATTTCCCTCTCCTTCAATAGTGTCCTTGTGGGTCCACCCATCTTTGGTTTCTATCCATCTCTGTCCCTTTCCCCTCCTGCCCTCCTGTGTCCCTCCCTCACCATCCTTTCCCCAGCCCGCTCCCTCCCTTCCTGCCTCCAGCAGTCACTTTCCTCCCACCGCACTACTCCTCCACTTCTCTCTCCTTTTCTCTTTCCCAGCCTTCTCTCCCTCCCCTCTTCTCTCTCTGTCTTCCTCTACCCCCTCCCACTTTCTTCTTTTCTCCCTTTCTTATCCACCTCTCTCATCCATTCCCATCAATGTCACACTCCCGAGGTGACATTTCTGAGACAATGATAGGGACTTTCTGTGATGTTTGCTTGCCATTGGCCACAGCAGCATGTTCAGAATGGGAATGGCCCAAATCTATGCCCCAAACCTGCTTACTTGGGCAGCAAGATCCATCCAGAAGGAAGGAGACTTGAGGATACAAAGTACTGGGTCTCGTCTAGCATCTCTTGAGCATCGATAGGGCCTTGTTTTTGAGGGTCCTGGTGTGTTTGTTTGACATGTTTGCTTGAGTCTGTGGAAACCAGTTTTGCCAGAATTCCGAGATCTGTCAAATCACTCTTATTCTTGGAGCTTATGTTTGTTCCTAAGCATATTGTTGTAGGGATCAAAGCAAGGTTTTCATTAGTTCTTTCTAGTTTCTTGGTTGAGAATGAAAAACACTGAGTAAAAAAAAAAAAAAATGAATATTTTGAGACTCTATTCCCCAAATCTGGAGGGCAAATGCACAGACTATTTTGAAATAAAAATGTACATATATGTTTGTGTGAGCATATACACACACACAATGTATGTTCAAAAACTGCATAAATGTACTTTCTCAAAAATGTATTTTATATATAAACCATATCTGAATATGAATCTGTATTGTTCACATATACAGGCAAATCCTCTGAAGCCAGTGGTTGTATATAAATACCTGATTATATAAAGAGACTGTTTAGGATGTTTTTATGAACCATGGTTAGGAATAAAAGAACAAGTAATGTGGCTAGAAGTTTCTGATTTTATTTAAAGAAGTTTAAAGATACTATGGCACCTCTTGGTTTATGTTTAAATTAGGTTGAAGCACTTTCATTTCTAAAAAAAAGATAAAAGTTGCTCTCACAAATAAATGAAAAAGGAAATGAGGCATAGCTCAAAGGATCTTTTAGTTAGAATCAAGGAAAGGAAGGCAGGCCAGGCAAAAGCAAGAAAACTCAGAATCCAGTAGTCTGTAAGTTCTTATCAGGAATGGACTAAGTCCACATGTCAACGTGTCTCTTCTGCTGTCTGCCACATATCCCAAGGCTGAAAACAGCCTGCTGACCTTAAGAACAACACTCTCGGCTCGGCACCTGTGCTTAAGTGGCTAAGGCGCCAGCCACATACACCTAAGGTGGCGGGTTCGAATCCAGCCTGGGCCCGCCAAACAACAATGACTGCTGCAACCAAAAAATAGCCAGGCATTGTGGAGGGCACCTGTGGTCCGACCTACTTGGGAGGCTGAGGCAGGAGACTCGCTTCAGCCCAGGAGTTGGAGGTTGCTGTGAGCTGTGATGCCACAGCACTCTACCCAGGGGGATAGCTTGAGGGTCTGTCTCAAAAAAAAAAGAACAACACTCCCCCTCTTTACCAAACCCTGACCAATGTAAACAGCCCTATGTGTGGGAGGAAAGACCTGCAGTCTTGAACATTAAAAATATAAACTAGCTTGTGAACATTATAGACAAAATGCTTCTTTGCTCTTTGCAAAGAAAAATTCAACATTCACCTCCTAAAGATCCTCTGATTTCAAACAAGGTGTCAGAGTAGGGAAGATAGCAATTTTAGGTAAAGGTTATCATAACTAGCCCTTTGAGAACTGAGTTTAATGAATTTACGATATTTACTCCATGTAGAGGTTAGAAAGCTGTTAGAAGTTAACGTACCTTGACAATGTGCCTCAAAAATTATTAGTAAGTATATAGGATTACAACACATGCAGGAATTGTTTGTTTTTAAAGGCAGAATATTTTGAAGTTTGAAGAAATAAAAATTAAAACAGAACTTCAACTTGCTACTTACCTATACATAAAAGTCAATAAAAATTCCCAAGCCTTGTTCATAGAAAACAGATACTAGATTTTCCTTTAGTATAGGGAAAAAACATACAATACAAACAACAACAGAAGCAAATAAAGACAGGGAGAAACTATGTTGAAATTGGAGGCTACTGCTGTACCGTATAGTTGAGTATGTTTAAAAATCTCTATTATGTCTGAAGGACTCTTGGTGGGAAATGGAAGCAAAGCACTACCAAAGAAAAATAGCTTTTATTCGCAGTTGACCCCTAAGTTTACCGTGTTGAATTTCAGATACGTATCCAGTGACTGACAAGTCATCACTATGAGAAAGATGCAGCCCAAGCTTTCCCTGAACCAAAAACGAACAAAGAATCTGGTAATTAAGACTTGTTAATTGAGGTAAAATTGACATAAAGTGAAATGTACAGATCCTAAGTGAAATTTAATGAGGTTTTAGGAATGTATATGCCCATATAACCACAGCCCAACCATTAGGAGGACATTGTTATCACTATAAAATGTTCCTCTTTAAAAAATTTGTACTTGAATGAATAGGAATAGGTATTGGTATTTTTTGCAGTTTTAATTTACATTTCCCTGATGCCAAACAATACCGAAAAAGGTTTTGGTGTACTTATTGGCAATTCATATGCTTTACATTGTGAGGGTTCTGTTGACGTCTTTTGCCCATTTTTCCTGAGCTGATCATCTTTTTATTATTGACTTGTATGGGTTCTTTATATATTCTAGATCCAAGTCCTCAGATATATGGGTTTGTATAATTTCTTTCCCAATATTCTTCCTAATTTATGTCTTACCTTTTCATTTCATGTGTCTTTTAACAAGAGAACTTTCTAATTTCTATGAAAAACTATTTTCTATTTTTTCTTTTATATTTATCAATTTTTGTCTTCTCTCTAAAAAATATTTTCCTGCATTAAAGTCATGAGATGTTTGCCTCTGACTTTTTCTAGAAGCTTTCTGATTTTAGCTTTTAAGTTTAGGTCTATGATTCATCTCAAATTATTAACTGCGTGTACTTTGAGGGAGAGGTCAAGGTTCATTTTCTCTCATGTGATTATCCAGTTATTCCAGCACCACTTGTTAAAAAGACTAGTCCTTACCCCATTTAAAATCAGCTGACCAGCTATATGCAAATGTATTGCTAGGTTTTCGTTTCATTGGTCTCAGTCTGCCCTTAAGCCAAACTATACACCAGTGTTGGTTACTATAGTTTCATAGTTAGTTTTTAAATAGAGAAAGATGGATACTTTAACTTTGTTAAAGATTATTTGGCTACCATAGTTCCTTTGCATTTTTTTGTCAATGTTGGAGTCAACTTGTTTGTTTCTATAAAACAACCTGGAAGGCTTTTAATTGTAATTGTATTGAATATATAGATCAATTAAGGCAGAAGTGACGTTTTAGCGATATTGTATTTTCTAATCTCTAATCATGGTATATTTCTCTATTTATTCCTATCTTTTTAAATTTCTCTCAGCAATATTTTATAGTTTTCAATCTATGTCTCCTGCATCTTTAGTTAAGTCAATTCCCCAGTATTGGATGCTGCTGCAATGATACAGAAATACAACTGATGTTTATACTAATCTCACATACGGTGACATTGTTAGATGTAATTACTAGTGTGAACAAATGCTTGGTAGATTCATTCAAATTTTCCATGTAAACAATTATACAATTTTTAAAAACAGACAAGCTTACTTCCTTTTAAATCTTTATATCTTTATGTGTTTTTCTTGCTATATTGCACTGGCTATGGCATCCACTACAATGTTGAACAGCAGTGGTTAGAACAGACAATTTTTGCCTTGTTTCTGGTCTTGGTAGAAAGTATTCAATATTTCATAACCAAATATGGTATGAACTGTAGGTTTTCCATAGATTCCCTTTATTAAGTTGATAAAATTGCGTTCCATTTCTAATTTTCTGAGACTTTTGTAACATTGAATGACTATTGAATTTTACAAAATTCTTTTTCTTCTTTTATTAAAATGATCTTCTGGTTTGTCTCTCTTTTGCTACTAATGTTGTTAATTATATTGATTGATGGATTTTGAATGTGAAACCAACCTTAGATTCCTAGTCATGATGTATTATGTCTTTTATAGATTGTGGACTCAATTTGCTAACATTTAAAGATTTTCATATCTATCTTCTTGAGTCGTATTAACTTGTGATTTTCTTTTTTTATATTTTATTTGCTTTGCCAGATTTTATTATCAGATTTATGCCAGCTTCATAAAATGAGCTGGGATAACATTTTTCCTCCTCCATTCTCTGAAAGAATTTCTGTAAAATTGGCATTGTTTCTTACTTCTTTAAATGTGTGTTTGGTAACATTCAGTGGTAAAGCCCGCCGAGCCTGGTATTTTCTTTTGGGATATATTTTTATTTTCAGAAATATATAGTTATATCTATATCTTTAATAGATACAAAAATAAGATTTTCTTTTTTTTTTTTTTTGAGACAAAGTCTCACTATGTCACCCGTGGTAGAGTTAGCTATGGCATCACAGCTCACAGTAATCTCAACCTCTTGGGCTTAAGTGATTCTCTTGCTTCAGCCTCCCAAGTAGCTGGGACTACCAGCACCTGCCACAATGCCTGGCTATTTTTTGTTGCTGTCCTTGCAGTTGTCATTGTTGTTTTAGCTGTCCCGGGCCAGGTTTGAACCTGCCACCCTCAGTGTATGTGGCCTGCGCCATGCCAACTGAGCTACGGGTGCTGCCAAGATTTTCTATCTTACTTTGTGTCTGCTTTGTTAATTTGTGTTTTCTACAAATTTGTCCCTTCCAACTAAGTTGTTGAAATCATTGACATAAAATTGTTTATGTTACCTCATTATTTCTTGGATGCTTATTAGATCTCTGTTATTGTTGATACAGGTGATTTGTGCTTTTTCTCTTTTTCTATAATAAATGTTGGCAAGAGCTTATCAATTTTATTAGTAACTTCAAAGAATCGATTGTGCTTTATTGAACACCTGTTATTTGTCTGCTTTCTATTTTTAGTTACTGCTCTTCATCTTTTTCTTCTATTACTGTGGGTTTAATTTGCTTTTTACCTAGCTATCTAAGGTGGAAACTTAGATTACTGATTTTAAACTTTTCTTCTTTTATAGGCATTTAACTCTAAAATTTTCCCTCTAATCCATGCTTTAAGTTATCTCACAAATTTTGATACATAGGGCTTTCTATTTCATTTAATTCAAATTATTTTCTAATTTCCCTTGTGACTTGTCTTTGACAGTATTCATTGACTCCCTTACTCAAGATTAATATAGCCCTGCCAGTTTTCTTATGCTGAGTTTTTGCATAATACATCTTTTTCTATCCTATTATATTTAACCTATTTTTATCTTTTTAATTAAAGTCCATCTCTTGTACATAGCATATAATTGGGTTTTATTTTGCTTTGCTTTTTATACAGTCTGACACTCTCTGCCTTTTAATTGGAGTGCTCAGTCTTTTTATATTTATTATTAACATTAGATCTGCTATCTTGCTATTTGTTTTCTATTTGTCACCTCTTTTTTAGATGCTTTCTCAGCCCTTTATTGTCTCCTTTGGGGACTAACAGGCTAGTCACAAATAACAAGTATTCTTTTTATCTCAGATATTTTCAGGGTATGCAATGGGGATAAAGAGATGTAAAGGTCATGGAAACCAAGAAGGGGAAAAGAAGAAAGTGTAGGTGTGGTATAAAAACTTACCTGTTGGATACAATGAACACTATTCTGGTGACAAGTACACCAAAAGCCCTAACTTAAGCATTATACCAGGTATCCATGTAGCAAAAACATTTGTATTCCCTTCATATTTTGAAGTAGTTGTATTAATGATATATAGATAACATAAATTTCAATATTAAAAGGCAGTAATAGTAACAGAGTAATTGTTATTCTTATTTAGGCAGATGTAAATTATCTAGATTCCAATGAGATGTGTTACTTCTTCTCTCAAGTATCCGATATAAAAGGTTAGTCCGTCATTTCCAGTCTCCTTTACCTAGGCATTACAAGCTTGATTTCATGCCTTTTTTTTTTGTAAAAGCAGATTGATAGCTTTGAGATTAGATCTCAATTTTCATGTCTATATATTTAGATATCCTCCTATTCATCCTGCCATATGCAAATCATGTAATTCAAATATTAAAAAATTAGGTCTCCAAATCTGCATTCAAATCCACACCATACCTTCATAATAAATACATCTACTAGGCTAATTGTATTATATTATGTTAAATGTAAAATATAAGAATGTTTTAATCTTTAGAGATATCCAGAGTCTCTAAAGCAGAGGTCCTCAAACTTTTTAAACAGGGGGCCAGTTCACTGTCCCTTAGACCCTTGGAAGGCCGGACTGCGGGCCCGGGGACAAGTCGGCTGCTAAGCAAGACAGGCAGCGGCGGCAAAAACATCCGATGGGGTGGATAAATGTCCTCAGCCAGCCACATGTGGCCCGCGGGCCGTAGTTTGAGGACACCTGCTCTAAAGTATCATTTCTGGAAATGGAAGAAGTCCTACAATAAAATCAACTTTGATTATTTTAACGAGTTCATGTTCAAGTTTTACAGCATTCATAGGCAAGTGTTGTTTTGAAATTAATGGCTTGTAATGAACTGCTGAGTAATTTAGGAAAGAGCATTATTTTATTAATAACTGCAGATACCTTTCTGCAAGCTGGACTGGGATAGCGTCTGGATGAAGCTTCATTATTATATCTTCATTTATAAAATTAAAAGATCAAATGCCTAATTTTAAGTGAAAATTACTATTTTTCCTTTTTAGAAATTTATAGAATTGTGTAAGTTTAAATAGATACAATGATTAATTTTTCTTTTTTCTTTTTAGTTTATTTTCCCTTTATAATCATGACCTAAGTAAGGATTAGCATTCAGTAGCCAAGGTTTAAGAATGCACTGTTGATCCACTGGGGCACACTTGGTTTTGAAATTGAATTTGGTCAGCCTCTGGGTTAGCAGGACAAAGGGAAGGGAAGGCGATAGCACGCCTTGCACTTGCTGTTGTTGGAAACATGACCCTCCGCTTTTGAAGGGTTCCCAGTTTGTCTGCAGGAGCAAGTCACTGTGACACAGGAGAGCAGTCAGGAGAGGACAGTGAGTGAACATGGATGACAGAAGTGTCTGTGCCACCCATTCATTAGGGACTCACAAAGGGGCATAGAAATTCTGAGCTTTTGTGGGGATTGAGAGCTTCATATCAAATGTCTGTCGGGTAATTTAATTACATGGGCATGGTAGGAATGACACAGTGGTTACATTAATAAACCGAAGCATTAAAGAATAATAGCCCAGTTATTGCTGAATTATGGGAAACACGCTGCCTATTCATTCCTGGTGATATTAGAAGGGAGACGGAGGGGGCTTCCTACTTTACACTCAAAATGCATAAAGAAACAGTTTCTTGCCTCTCTAGACCTGTGGCAAACAGAGTAAAGTGGAAGGCCCAAAGTCACACCCAATAGTATAAATCTTGCTTTGTTTAAGATGCTTAAAATATCATAAGCTAAGTCTGTTTTTATGGTGCTAAATAAAATTGATTTGAGCCAGACGTTGTAATGAGCATGTGCTGTACAAACATCTCCAAGTAGCCTTTCCAACAGGTCTCAGTCCTGATAATTCCCCTTCGTTGTCCTGGGCTTCTTGTTAATAGAGTCCATTTTATATGATCATAGGGTACTAGGTTAGTAGCTGAAAAGAAGTAGCCCATTATTTAGCAGAAGTCCAAGTAATTTTTCATCTTCCCTCATTCCTTCTGGCAGACTAGAAGAAAATGCCTTTTCCCCTCCTGCAGGAGAAAGGAAAAAAGGAATACACATTTGATTTCGTATCATTTTTCAAGAAACATTTACTGAACTGTGCCAACACTGTTCTAAGAACTGTGCTGCGGAAGGAGGGGGGAAGAGATGAATAAGATACGGCCCCTGCTTTCAGATTCCAATAAAGGAATTCCTAGCTTTGTAGCTGGCCACCTACTCCCATTTAGCTCAGAAGGAGCTCTCTGCATAAACTCCGGTAGGTACCATCTTAGGGCCTTCATTTCTTCCTGGGTTTTAAAAAGAAAAGTTGATGATTTTTTAAAGACCCATTCCACCTCTAAATTTCTTTAAGACTATCAAAAATGTATTTCTAGGAGACAATAAACATCTCACTTGCATAGAAACCAGTTACTGTGTATAAAAAAAAAAATGTCCAGGGAGGCACCTGTGGCTCAAAGGAGTAGGGCACCAGCCCCATACGCCAGAAGTGGTGGGTTCAAACCCAGCACCGGCCAAAAACTGCAAAAAAAAAAAAGAGGGGGGTCCAATGAACCACTATTCAATAATACAAATTATATTTTGTGCATTGGGGTTTTAAGAAAACCTTTTGGAATTCAAGTTTGAACAAGTCAAATAATAGAATTTGGGGGCTCGGTTCCTGTGGCTCAAGTGGCTAAGGCGCCAGTCACATACACCTAAGGTAGTGGGTTCAAGTCCAGCCCAAGCCCGCCAAACAACAATGATGGCTGCAACCAAAAAATAGCCAGGCGTTGTGGTGGGCGCCTGTGGTCCCAGCTACTTGGGAGGCTGAAGCAGGAGACTCGCTTGAGCCCAGGAGTTGGAAGTTGCTGTGAGCTGTGACGCCATGGCACTCTACCCAGGGGGACAGCTTGAGGCTCTGTCTCAAAAAAAAAAAAAATAGAATTTGAGAAATCAGATCATTTTTTTTCTTAACTAAATGAGAAAGTTGAAGCGTCCCTTGGTAACACACACCAAGCTGTGCATTTCCCAGGGAAGGCCAACACTACTTACTCTTGCAGAAGTCACCACTGCAAGGAGTCTTAAAATCAGAGGTTCTCAAATTGAGTGTGCAAGAGCATCACACTGAAGATTTGTTAAAACACAGGTTGCTGAGCCCCGGCCTCAGAGCTAGGATTCAGTAGGACTGGACTGGAGCCTGAGAATTTGCATTCTTTTTTTCTTTTTTTCTTTTTTTTTGAGACAAAGTCTCATTCTGTCACCCCTGCTAGAGTGCTTCATCATAGCTCACTGCAGCCTCCTACTCCTGGGCTGAAGCAATCCTCCTGCCTCAGCCCCACAAGTAGCTGGGACTATAGGTTCATACCTCCATGTCCAGCTAATTTTTCTGTTTTTAGTAGAGATGGGTCTTGCTCTTGCTCAGGCTGGTCTCAAAACTCCTGGCCTTGAGTGATATTCCCACTTCAGCCTCCCAAAGTGCTAGGATTAAGGCACCTGGCCTAGAATCTGCATTTCTATCCAGCTCCCTTCCCACAACCCACTGCTGCTGTGGCTGCTCCACACTTTGAGAAAAACTGCTTTAAACATTAGAATAATGATGCCCTAGGTCCTAAAAGAAATTACAAAGTTCCTTCTAATTTAGCAGAGTTAGGGCAAATTTTCATTTAATTTGCATCTACACATGGCTCTGATGAGCTAGTCCTTCATAATTCCAAGGGCAGAGTTTAAAAATAATGACGGTGAAATAGAAACATCTGCCACATAGCAGAGACATGACATCAATGGAGATTTGATTGCAGACTTGGTTCTTTGCTTCAGCTCTTCTGAGCATTCCGCTGGGATCAAGGAAGTAGTCTTGTAACATTTGCCAACTGCGTCCCTTCCCGGGCTTCCTTTGTCATATGCTATAAGGAAAGGAGAATCCCATCTTTGCCCACTGTGTAGCCACAAGCATCAGAAAGAGTTTAGTCAGCAGTTCGTGGCTCCCTGGCCCACACTAACCACAGTTTGGCCACCAAAAATGTGGGTCAGCGAGTTGCCAGAATGCTGAAGTGCAGTGGTTATCAGAACCCGGACACTCAAGCTGGGAACATGTGATGCCACCACAGTTCTTGAGATGGGAAATGAGGGCAAAGGGAAACCTTGCTGTTCTTGGACTTGGTTCTGCTATGCCATCCTTCCCTGAAGCCGACTGCCACTTAGACAATTTTATTTTTCTCTCATAAATTCTCCAGAAAGTGGTTTCATTCAACCAGGCCTGGCTATGATTTTTAGTGACATATATCTTTAATTCTGTTCTCTTTTCCTCAGAGAAAGAAATACTCAACTAGATTTTATATTATCGACTGAATACCTGAAATCCCCAACCTTCAATCTTAACCTGAGTCACAAAATCTGTGCTGGCAGAAATGCTTCCTTTTCTGTTTTGATTTTGTCACAAAGTACAAGTAAATAATTTGGTCTAAAAGTATGCTGTTTGGCCTTCATTTACAATTAGATCCTTAGCCTCTTAAAGTAATAAAAGCAATTCTATTAATTATGCTACATATTATAATGGGGCATACCAATGAAAGAACAACAAATCAGGCTTAGGTGATATCCAGAGACTATCGACTTGATGGTTCTAGCCTAAATTTCTAGGGAAAAATCAGGCTTAGATAAAATAAGGCTAAAAGAAAAACCTCAGAATATATCATTTATTATATGTCTTATGTTGTTTTATCCACAATCAGAGGTTTAAAAACCCATGATAACTTTTGAAAAACTTCTACCTTGTTCTATTAAATAGTAAGGAGGCTAAGTTCGGGAAGTATAGAACATATTAAGAGTAACTACGAGACAGTGCAGGAAAGAAAACATATTTGATACTCAGCATAGTTCTTTTTCTAAGCTTTTGGTCCCTAAGTACGGCATGTGGTTATGTTCACTAATATACAAAGATTGTTTAAATTTACTAGTCTTTTCATACAAAATATTGAACAAGGCCAATATATCTTAAAACTCCATTTTTAAAAAATTGCTTACATGCAGCTTTTTCCCTGTTGAGTAGAATGCATTTATAACTTTATATCAGATCTGAGAGAATACTATTGTGTTCTCTCTGCTTTTTTCAAATCCTAATCTCTGATGGGGAGTGTGTACTAGGAAAGCCACCAGGGGAATTGAGAAATGTAGTCTTTTTTATTATTATTATTAAATCATCGCTGTGTACATGAATGCAGGCATGGGCTACAATGTGCTGACTTTATATACAATTTGAAATATTTTCATCAAACTGGTTAACATAGCCTTCACGGCATTTTCTTACTTATTGTGTTAAGACATTTATATTCTACACCTAGTAAGTTTCACATGTACCCTTGTAATATGCACCGTAGGTGTGGTCC